>NW_027141295.1:918418-1224558 GCF_036365525.1 Heterodontus francisci | reverse complement strand
GGTATCAGTGTATGTCTTTGTGACTTGGTGTCAGTGTATGTCTTTGTTACTGGGTGTCAGTGTGTGTCTTTATGACTTGGTGTCAGCGTATGTCTTTGTTACTTGGTGTAAGTGTGTGTCTGTGTTACTGGGTATCAGAGTATGTCGTTGTTACTTGGTGCCAGTGTATGTCAAAATACTTGATGTAAGTGTATGTCTTTGTTACTTGGTGTAATTGTCTGCCTTTGTTACTTGGTGTAAGTGTATGGCTTTTTTACTTGGTGTCAGTGTCTGTCTTTGTTACTTGGTGTGATTGTATGTCTGTGTTACTTGGTGTAAGTGTGTGTCTTTGTTACTTGGTGTAAGTGTATGTCTTTGTTACTTGGTGTCGGTGTTTGTCTTTGTTACTTTGTGTCAGTGTATGTCTGTGTTATTTGGTGTAAGTGTGTGTCTTTGTTAATTGGTGTAAGTGAATGTCTTTGTGACTTGATATCAGTGTATGTCTTTGTTACTGGGTATCAGTGTATGTCTTTGTGACTTGGTATCAGTGTATGTCTTTGTTACTGGGTGTCAGTGTGTTTCTGTGTTACTGGGTATCAGTGTATGTCTTTGTGACTTGGTATCAGTGTATGTCTTTGTTACTGGGTGTCAGTGTGTGTCTGAGTTCCTGGGTATCAGTGTATGTCTTTGTGACTTGGTGTCAGTGTATGTCTTTGTTACTGGGTGTCAGTGTGTGTCTTTGTCACTTGGTGTCAGTGTATGTCTTTGTTACTTGGTGTCAGTGTGTGTCTGTGTTACTGGGTGTCAGTGTATGTCTTTGTTACTGGGTGTCAGTGTATGCCTTTGTTACTTGGTGTAAGTGTGTGTCTGTGTTACTGGGTATCAGTGTATGTCTTTGTTACTTGATGTAAGTGTGTGTCTGTGATAATGGGTATCAGTGTATGTCTTTGTTACTTGGTGTCAGAGTATGTCTGTGTTACTTGGTATAAGTGTGTGTCTGTGTATCAGTGCATGTCTTTGTGACTTGGTGTCAGTGTATGTCTTTGTTACTGGGTGTCAGTGTGTGTCTTTGTGACTTGGTGTCAGTGTATGTCTGTGTTACTGGGGGTCAGTGTGTCTGTGTTACTGGGGGTCAGTGTGTGTTTCTAACTGGGTGTCAGTGTGTGTCTGTGTTACTGGGTATCAGTGCAAGTCTTTATTACTTGGTGTCAGTGTATGTCTGTGTTACTTGGTGTAAGTGTATGTCTTTGTTACTTGGTGTAATTGTGTGTCAGTGTTTCTTGGTGTATGTGTGTGTCTGTGTTCCTGGGTATCATTGTATGTCTTTGTTACTTGGTGTAAGTGTATGTCTGTGTTACTTGGTGTAAGTGTGTGTCTGTGTTACTGGGTATCAGTGTATGTCTTTGTTACTTGGTGTCAGTGTATGTCTGTGTTACTTGGTGTAAGTGTGTGTCTGTGTTACTGGGTGTCAGTGTGTGTCTGTGTTACTTGGTGTAAGTGTGTGTCTTTGTTACTTGGTGTCCGTGTGTGTCTGTGTGACTGGGTGACAGTGCATGTCTTTGTTACTTGGCGCCAGTGTATATCTGTGTTACTTGGTGCAAGTGTGTGTCTTTGTTACTTGGTGTAATTGTATGTCTTTGTTACTTGGTGTCAGTGTATGTCTGTGTTACTTGGTGTTTGTCTATGTCTTTGTTACTTGGTGTAAGTGTGTGTCTGTGTTACTTGGTGCAAGTGTGTGTCTGTGTTACTGGGTATCAGTGCATGTCTTTGTTACTTGGTGTCAGTGTATGTCTGTGTTACTTGGTGTAAATGTGTGTCTGTGTTACTGGGCATCAGAGTATGTCTTTGTGACTTGGTGTCAGTGTATGTCTTTGTTACTGGGTGTCTGTGTGTGTCTTTGTGACTTGGTGTCAGTGTATGTCTTTGTTACTTGGTGTAAGTGTGTGTCTGTCTTACTGGGTATCAGAGTATGTCGTTGTTACTTGGTGCCAGTGTATGTCAAAATACTTGATGTAAGTGTATGTCTTTGTTACTTGGTGTAATTGTCTGCCTTTGTTCCTTGGTGTAAGTGTATGGCTTTTTTACTTGGTGTCAGTGTCTGTCTTTGTTACTTGGTGTCATTGTATGTCTGTGTTACTTGGTGTAAGTGTGTGTCTTTGTTACTTGGTGTAAGTGTCTGTCTTTGTTACTTGGTGTCGGTGTTTGTCTTTGTTACTTGGTGTCAGTGTATGTCTGTGTTACTTGGTGTAAGTGTGTGTCTTTGTTAATTGGTGTAAGTGAATGTCTTTGTGACTTGATATCAGTGTATGTCTTTGTTACTGGGTGTCAGTGTGTGTCTGTGTTACTGGGTATCAGTGTATGTCTTTGTGACTTGGTATCAGTGTATGTCTTTGTTACTGGGTGTCAGTGTGTTTCTGTGTTACTGGGTATCAGTGTATGTCTTTGTGACTTGGTATCAGTGTATGTCTTTGTTACTGGGTGTCAGTGTGTGTCTGTGTTCCTGGGTATCAGTGTATGTCTTTGTGACTTGGTGTCAGTGTATGTCTTTGTTACTGGGTGTCAGTGTGTGTCTTTGTCACTTGGTGTCAGTGTATGTCTTTGTTACTTGGTGTCAGTGTATGTCTTTGTTACTGGGTGTCAGTGTATGACTTTGTTACTTGGTCTAAGTGTGTGTCTGTGTTACTGGGTATCAGTGTATGTCTTTGTTACTTGATGGAAGTGTGTGTCTGTGATAATGGGTATCAGTGTATGTCTTTGTTACTTGGTGTCAGAGTATGTCTGTGTTACTTGGTATAAGTGTGTGTCTGTGTATCAGTGCATGTCTTTGTGACTTGGTGTCAGTGTATGTCTTTGTTACTGGGTGTCAGTGTGTGTCTTTGTGACTTGGTGTCAGTGTATGTCTGTGTTACTGGGGGTCAGAGTGTGTCTGTGTTACTGGGGGTCAGTGTGTGTTTCTAACTGGGTGTCAGTGTGTGTCTGTGTTACTGGGTATCAGTGCAAGTCTTTGTTACTTGGTGTCAGTGTATGTCTGTGTTACTTGGTGTAAGTGTATGTCTTTGTTACTTGGTGTAATTGTGTGTCTGTGTTTCTTGGTGTAAGTGTGTGTCTGTGTTCCTGGGTATCATTGTATGTCTTTGTTACTTGGTGTAAGTGTATGTCTGTGTTACTTGGTGTAAGTGTGTGTCTGTGTTACTGGGTATCAGTGTATGTCTTTGTTACTTGGTGTCAGTGTATGTCTGTGTTACTTGGTGTAAGTGTGTGTCTTTGTTACTTGGTGTCCGTGTGTGTCTGTGTTACTGGGTGACAGTGCATGTCTTTGTTACTTGGTGCCAGTGTATATCTGTGTTACTTGGTGCAAAAGTGTGTCTTTGTTACTTGGTGTAATTGTATGTCTTTGTTCCTTGGTGTCAGTGTATGTCTGTGTTACTTGGTGTAAGTGTGTGTCTGTTTTACTGGGTGTCAGTGTGTGTCTGTGTTACCTGGTGTAAGTGTGTGTCGTTGTTACTTGGTGTCCGTGTGTGTCTGTGTTACTGGGTATCAGTGTCTGTCTTTGTTACTTGGTGTAAGTGTGTGTCTGTGTTACTGGGTATCAGTGTATGTCTTTGTTACTTGATGTAAGTGTGTGTCTGTGATAATGGGTATCAGTGTATGTCTTTGTTACTTGGTGTCAGAGTATGTCTGTGTTACTTGGTGCAAGTGTGTGTTTCTGTATATCAGTGCATGTCTTTGTGACTTGGTGTCAGTGTATGTCTTTGTTACTGGGTGTCAGTGTGTGTCTTTGTGAATTGGTGTCAGTGTATGTCTGTGTTACTGGGGGTCAGTGTGTGTCTGTGTTACTGGGGGTCAGTGTGTGTTTCTAACTGGGTGTCAGTGTGTGTCTGTGTTACTGGGTATCAGTGCAAGTCTTTGTTACTTGGTGTCAGTGTATGTCTGTGTTACTTGGTGTAAGTGTATGTCTTTGTTACTTGGTGTAATTGTGTGTCTGTGTTACTTGGTGTAAATGTCTGTCTGTGTTCCTGGGTATCATTGTATGTCTTTGTTACTTGGTGTAAGTGTATGTCTGTGTTACTTGGTGTAAGTGTGTGTCTGTGTTACTGGGTATCAGTGTATGTCTTTGTTACTTGGTGTCAGTGTATGTCTGTGTTACTTGGTGTAAGTGTGTGTCTGTGTTACTGGATGTCAGTGTGTGTCTGTGTTACTTGGTGTAAGTGTGTGTCTTTGTTACTTGGTGTCCGTGTGTGTCTGTGTGACTGGGTGACAGTGCATGTCTTTGTTACTTGGTGCCAGTGTATATCTGTGTTACTTGATGCAAGTGTGTGTCTTTGTTACTTGGTGTAATTGTATGTCTTTGTTACTTGGTGTCACTGCATGTCTGTGTTACTTGGTGTATGTGTATGTCTTTGTTACTTGGTGTAAGTGTGTCTCTGTGTTACTTGGTGTAAGTGTGTGTCTGTGTTACTGGGTATCAGTGTATGTCTTTGTTACTTGGTGTCACTGTATGTCTGTGTTACTTGGTGTCAGTGTATTTCTGTGTTACTTGGTGTAAGTGTGTGTCTGTTTTACTGGGTGTCAGTGTGTGTCTGTGTTACTTGGTGTAAGTGTGTGTCGTTGTTACTTGGTGTTCGTGTGTGTCTGTGTTCCTGGGTATCATTGTATGTCGTTGTTACTTGGTGTCAGTGTATGTCTGTGTTACTTTGTGTAAATGTGTGTCTGTGTTACTGGGTGTCAGTGTGTGTCTGTGTTACTTGGTGCTAGTGTGTGTCTGTATTCCTGGGTATCAGTGTATGTCTTTGTTACTTGGTGTCAGTGTCTGTCTTTGTTACTTGGTGTAAGTGTGTGTCTTTGTTACTTTGTTTAATGTATGTCTTTGTTACTTGGTGTCAGTGTATGTCTGTGTTACTTGGTGTAAGAGTATGTCTTTGTTACTTGTTGTAAGTGTGTGCTGTGTTACTTGGTGAAAGTGTGTGTCTGTGTTCCTGGGTATCATTGTATGTCTTTGTTACTTGGTGTCAGTGTATGTCTGTGTTACTTGGTGTAAGTGTGTGTCTGTGTTACTGGGTATCAGTGTATGTCTTTGTTACTTGGTGTCAGTGCATGTCTGTGTTGCTTGGTGTAAGTGTGTGTCTGTGTTACTGGGTGCCAGTGTGTGTCTGTGATACTTGGTGTAAGTGTGTGTCTGTGTTACTGGGTGTCAGTGTGTGTCTGTGTTACTTGGTGTAAGTGTGCGTCTTTGTTCCTTAGTGCAATTGTATGTCTTTGTTACTTGGTGTCAGTGTATGTCTGTGTTACTTGGTGTAAGTGTGTGTCTGTGTTACTGGGTATCAGTGTATGTCTTTGTTACTTGGTGTCTGTGTATGTCTGTGTTAGTTGGTGTAAGTGTGTGTCTGTGTTACTGGGTATCAGTGTATGTCTTTGTTACTTGGTATCAGTGTATGTCTGTGTTACTTGGTGTAAGTGTGTGTCTGTGTTACTGGGTGTCAGTGTGTGTCTGTGTTACTTGGTGTAAGTGTGTGTCTTTGTTACTTGGTGTCCGTGTGTGTCTTTGTTACTGGGTGTCAGTGTATGTCTTTGTTACTGGGTGTCAGTGTATGTCAAAATACTTGATGTAAGTGTATGTCTTTGTTACATCGTGTAATTGTCTGCCTTTGTTACTTGGTGTAAGTGTATGTCTTTTTTACTTGGTGTCAGTGTGTGTCTGTGTTACTGGTTATCAGTGTCTGTCTTTGTTACTTGGTGCAAGTGTGTGTCTGTGTTACTGGGTATCAGTGCATGTCTTTGTCACTTGGTGTCAGTGTATGTCTGTGTTACTTGGTGTAAGTGTGTGTCTGTGTTACTGGGCATCAGTGTATGTCTTTGTGACTTGGTGTCAGTGTATGTCTTTGTTACTGGGTGTCAGTGTGTGTCTTTGTGACTTGGTGTCAGTGTATGTCTTTGTTACTTGGTTTAAGTGTGTGTCTGTGTGACTGGGTATCAGAGTATGTCGTTGTTACTTGGTGCCAGTGTATGTCAAAATACTTGATGTAAGTGTATGTCTTTGTTACATGGTGTAATTGTCTGCCTTTGTTACTTGGTGTAAGTGTATGTCTTTTTTACTTGGTGTCAGTGTCTGTCTTTGTTACTTGGTGTCATTGTATGTCTGTGTTACTTGGTGTAAGTGTGTGTCTTTGTTACTTGGTGTAAGTGTATGTCTGTGTTGCTTGGTGTAAGTGTGTGTCTTTGTTATTTGGTGTCATTGTATGTCTGTGTTACTTGGTGTAAGTGTGTGTCTTTGTGACTTGATATCACTGTCTGTCTTTGTTACTGGGTGTCAGTGTGTGTCTGTGTTACTGGGTATCAGTGTATGTCTTTGTGACTTGGCATCAGTGTATGTCCTTGTTACTGGGTGTCAGTGTGTTTCTGTGTTACTGGGTATCTGTGTATGTCTTTGTGACTTGGTATCAGTGTATGTCTTTGTTACTGGGTGTCAAGTGTGTCTGTGTTCCTGGGTATCAGTGTATGTCTTTGTGACTTGGTGTCAGTGTATGTCTTTGTTACTGGGTGTCAGAGTGTGTCTTTGTCACTTGGTGTCAGTGTATGTCTTTGTTACTTGGTGTCAGTGTGTGTCTGTGTTACTGGGTGTCAGTGTATGTCTTTGTTACTGGGTGTCAGTGTATGCATTTGTTACTTGGTGCAAGTGTGTGTCTGTGTTACTGGGTGTCAGTGTGTGTCTGTGTTACTTGATGCAAGTGTGTGTCTGTGTTCCTGGGTATCAGTGTATGTCTTTGTTACTTGGTGTCAGTGTCTGTCTTTGTTACTTGGTGTAAGTGTGAGTCTTTGTTACTTTGTGTAAGAGTATGTCTTTGTTACTTGTTGTAAGTGTGTGCTGTGTTACTTGGTGAAAGTGTGTGTCTGTGTTCCTGGGTATCATTGTATGTCTTTGCTACTTGGTGTCAGTGTATGTCTGTGTTACTTGGTGTAAGTGTGTGTCTGTGTTACTGGGTATCAGTGTATGTCTTTGTTACTTGGTGTCAGTGCATGTCTGTGTTGCTTGGTGTAAGTGTGTGTCTGTGTTACTGGGTGTCAGTGTGTGTCTGTGATACTTGGTGTAAGTGTGTGTCTGTGTTACTGGGTGTCAGTGTATGTCTTTGTTACTTGATGTAAGTGCGTGTCTGTGATAATGGGTATCAGTGTATGTCTTTGTTACTTGGTGTCAGAGTATGTCTGTGTTACTTGGTGTAAGTGTGTGTTTCTGTATATCAGTGCATGTCTTTGTGACTTGGTGTCAGTGTATGTCTTTGTTACTGGGTGTCAGTGTGTGTCTTTGTGAATTGGTGTCAGTGTATGTCTGTGTTACTGGGGGTCAGTGTGTGTCTGTGTTACTGGGGGTCAGTGTGTGTTTCTAACTGGGTGTCAGTGTGTGTCTGTGTTACTGGGTATCAGTGCAAGTCTTTGTTACTTGGTGTCAGTGTATGTCTGTGTTACTTGGTGTAAGTGTATGTCTTTGTTACTTGGTGTAATTGTGTGTCTGTGTTACTTGGTGTAAATGTCTGTCTGTGTTCCTGGGTATCATTGTATGTCTTTGTTACTTGGTGTAAGTGTATGTCTGTGTTACTTGGTGTAAGTGTGTGTCTGTGTTACTGGGTATCAGTGTATGTCTTTGTTACTTGGTGTCAGTGTATGTCTGTGTTACTTGGTGTAAGTGTGTGTCTGTGTTACTGGATGTCAGTGTGTGTCTGTGTTACTTGGTGTAAGTGTGTGTCTTTGTTACTTGGTGTCCGTGTGTGTCTGTGTTACTGGGTGTCAGTGCATGTCTTTGTTACTTGGTGCCAGTGTATATCTGTGTTACTTGATGCAAGTGTGTGTCTTTGTTACTTGGTGTAATTGTATGTCTTTGTTACTTGGTGTCAGTGCATGTCTGTGTTACTTGGTGTATGTGTATGTCTTTGTTACTTGGTGTAAGTGTGTCTCTGTGTTACTTGGTGTAAGTGTGTGTCTGTGTTACTGGGTATCAGTGTATGTCTTTGTTACTTGGTGTCACTGTATGTCTGTGATACTTGGTGTCAGTGTATTTCTGTGTTACTTGGTGTAAGTGTGTGTCTGTTTTACTGGGTGTCAGTGTGTGTCTGTGTTACTTGGTGTAAGTGTGTGTCGTTGTTACTTGGTGTTCGTGTGTGTCTGTGTTCCTGGGTATCATTGTATGTCGTTGTTACTTGGTGTCAGTGTATGTCTGTGTTACTTTGCGTAAATGTGTGTCTGTGTTACTGGGTGTCAGTGTGTGTCTGTGTTACTTGGTGCAAGTGTGTGTCTGTGTTCCTGGGTATCAGTGTATGTCTTTGTTACTTGGTGTCAGTGTCTGTCTTTGTTACTTGGTGTAATTGTGTGTCTTTGTTACTTTGTTTAATGTATGTCTTTGTTACTTGGTGTCAGTGTATGTCTGTGTTACTTGGTGTAAGAGTATGTCTTTGTTACTTGTTGTAAGTGTGTGCTGTGTTACTTGGTGAAAGTGTATGTCTGTGTTCCTGGGTATCATTGTATGTCTTTGTTACTTGGTGTCAGTTTATGTCTGTGTTACTTGGTGTAAGTGTGTGTCTTTGTTACTTGTCTAAGTGTATGTCTTTGTTACTTGGTGTCGGTGTTTGTCTTTGTTACTTGGTGTCAGTGTATGTCTGTGTTGCTTGGTGTAAGTGTGTGTCTTTGTTATTTGGTGTCATTGTATGTCTGTGTTACTTGGTGTAAGTGTGTGTCTTTGTGACTTGATATCACTGTATGTCTTTGTTACTGGGTGTCAGTGTGTGTCTGTGTTACTGGGTATCAGTGTATGTCTTTGTGACTTGGTATCAGTGTATGTCTTTGTTACTGGGTGTCAGTGTGTTTCTGTGTTACTGGGTATCTGTGTATGTCTTTGTGACTTGGTATCAGTGTATGTCTTTGTTACTGGGTGTCAAGTGTGTCTGTGTTCCTGGGTATCAGTGTATGTCTTTGTGACTTGGTGTCAGTGTATGTCTTTGTTACTGGGTGTCAGAGTGTGTCTTTGTCACTTGGTGTCAGTGTATGTCTTTGTTACTTGGTGTCAGTGTGTGTCTGTGTTACTGGGTGTCAGTGTATGTCTTTGTTACTGGGTGTCAGTGTATGCATTTGTTACTTGGTGCAAGTGTGTGTCTGTGTTACTGGGTGTCAGTGTGTGTCTGTGTTACTTGATGCAAGTGTGTGTCTGTGTTCCTGGGTATCAGTGTATGTCTTTGTTACTTGGTGTCAGTGTCTGTCTTTGTTACTTGGTGTAAGTGTGAGTCTTTGTTACTTGGTGTAAGAGTATGTCTTTGTTACTTGTTGTAAGTGTGTGCTGTGTTACTTGGTGAAAGTGTGTGTCTGTGTTCCTGGGTATCATTGTATGTCTTTGCTACTTGGTGTCAGTGTATGTCTGTGTTACTTGGTGTAAGTGTGTGTCTGTGTTACTGGGTATCATTGTATGTCTTTGTTACTTGGTGTCAGTGCATGTCTGTGTTGCTTGGTGTAAGTGTGTGTCTGTGTTACTGGGTGTCAGTGTGTGTCTGTGATACTTGGTGTAAGTGTGTGTCTGTGTTACTGGGTGTCAGTGTGTGTCTGTGTTACTTGGTGTAAGTGTGCGTCTTTGTTACTTGGTGCAATTGTATGTCTTTGTTAACTGGTGTCAGTGTATGTCTGTGTTACTTGGTGTAAGAGTGTGTCTGTGTTACTGGGTATCAGTGTATGTCTTTGTTACTTGGTGTCTGTGTATGTCTGTGTTAGTTGGTGTAAGTGTGTCTCTGTGTTACTGGGTATCAGTGTATGTCTTTGTTACTTGGTATCAGTGTATGTCTGTGTTACTTGGTGTAAATGTGTGTCTGTGTTACTGGGTGTCAGTGTGTGTCTGTGTTACTTGGTGTAAGTGTGTGTCTTTGTTACTTAGTGTCCGTGTGTGTCTGTGTTACTGGGTGTCAGTGTATGTCTTTGTTACTGGGTGTCAGTGTATGTCTTTGTTACTTGGTCTAAGTGTGTGTCTGTGTTACTGGTTATCAGTGTCTGTCTTTGTTACTTGGTGCAAGTGTGTGTCTGTGTTGCTGGGTATCAGTGCATGTCTTTGTTACTTGGAGTCAGTGTATGTCTGTGTTACTTGGTGTAAGTGTGTGTCTGTGTTACTGGGCATCAGTGTATGTCTTTGTGACTTGGTGTCAGTGTATGTCTTTGTTACTGGGTGTCAGTGTGTGTCTTTGTGACTTGGTGTCAGTGTATGTCTTTGTTTCTTGGTGAAAGTGTGTGTCTGTGTTACTTGTTATCAGAGTATGTCGTTGTTACTTGGTGCCAGTGTATGTCAAAATACTTGATGTAAGTGTATGTCGTTGTTACTTGGTGGAATTGTCTGCCTATGTTACTTGGTGTAAGTGTATGTCTTATTTACTTGGTGTCAGTGTCTGTCTTTGTTACTTTGTGTCATTGTATGTCTGTGTTACTTGGTGTAAGTGTGTGTCTTTGTTACTTGGTGTAAGTGTATGTCTTTGTTACTTGGTGTCGGTGTTTGTCTTTGTTACTTGGTGTCAGTGTATGTCTGTGTTACTTGGTGTAAGTGTGTGTCTTTGTTAATTGGTGTAAGTGAATGTCTTTGTGACTTGATATCAGTGTATGTCTTTGTTACTGGGTGTCAGTGTGTGTCTGTGTTACTGGGTATCAGTGTATGTCTTTGTGACTTGGTATCAGTGTATGTCTTTGTTACTGGGTGTCAGTGTGTTTCTGTGTTACTGGGTATCAGTGTATGTCTTTGTGACTTGGCATCAGTGTATGTCTTTGTTACTGGGTGTCAGTGTGTGTCTGTGTTCCTGGGTATCAGTGTATGTCTTTGTGACTTGGTGTCAGTGTATGTCTTTGTTACTGGGTGTCAGTGTGTGTCTTTGTCACTTGGTGTCAGTGTATGTCTTTGTTACTGGGTGTCAGTGTGTGTCTTTGTGACTTGGTGTCAGTGTATGTCTGTGTTACTGGGGGTCAGTGTGTGTCTGTGTTACTGGGGGTCAGTGTGTGTTTCTAACTGGGTGTCAGTGTGTGTCTGTGTTACTGGGTATCAGTGCAAGTCTTTGTTACTTGGTGTCAGTGTATGTCTGTGTTACTTGGTGTCGGTGTTTGTCTTTGTTACTTGGTGTCAGTGTATGTCTGTGTTGCTTGGTGTGAGTGTGTGTCTGTGTTCCTGGGTATCATTGTATGTCTTTGTTACTTGGTGTAAGTGTATGTCTGTGTTACTTGGTGTAAGTGTGTGTCTGTGTTACTGGGTATCAGTGTATGTCTTTGTTACTTGGTGTCAGTGTATGTCTGTGTTACTTGGTGTAAGTGTGTGTCTGTGTTACTGGGTGTCAGTGTGTGTCTGTGTTACTTGGTGTAAGTGTGTGTCTTTGTTACTTGGTGTCCGTGTGTGTCTGTGTTACTGGGTGACAGTGCATGTCTTTGTTACTTGGTGCCAGTGTATATCTGTGTTACTTGGTGCAAGTGTGTGTCTTTGTTACTTGGTGTAATTGTATGTCTTTGTTACTTGGTGTCAGTGTATGTCTGTGTTACTTGGTGTATGTCTATGTCTTTGTTACTTGGTGTAAGTGTGTGTCTGTGTTACTTGGTGTAAGTGTGTGTCTGTGTTACTGGGTATCAGTGTATGTCTTTGTTACTTGGTGTCACTGTATGTCTGTGATACTTGGTGTCAGTGTATGTCTGTGTTACTTGGTGTAAGTGTGTATCTGTTTTACTGGGTGTCAGTGTGTGTCTGTGTTACCTGGTGTAAGTGTGTGTCGTTGTTACTTGGTGTCCGTGTGTGTCTGTGTTACTGGGTATCAGTGTCTGTCTTTGTTACTTGGTGTAAGTGTGTGTCTGTGTTACTTGGTGTAAGTGTGTGTCTTTGTTACTTGGTGTCCGTGTGTGTCTGTGTTACTGGGTGTCAGTGCATATCTTTGTTACTTGGTGCCAGTGTATATCTGTGTTACTTGGGGTAAGTGTGTGTCTGTGTTACTGGGTATCAGTGTATGTCTTTGTTACTTGGTGTAAGTGTGTGTCTGTGTTACTGGGTATTAGTGTATGTCTTTGTTACTTGGAGTCAGGGTATGTCTGTGTTACTTGGTGTAAGTGTGTGTCTGTGTTACTGGGTGTCAGTGTGTGTCTGTGTTACTTGGTGTAAGTGTTTGTATGTGTGACTGGGTGTCAGTGTGTGACTGTGTTACTGGGTGTCAGTGTATGTCTTTGTTACTGGGTGTCAGTGTATGTCTTTGTTACTTGGTCTAAGTGTGTGTCTGTGTTACTGGTTATCAGTGTCTGTCTTTGTTACTTGGTGCAAGTGTGTGTCTGTGTTGCTGGGTATCAGTGCATGTCTTTGTTACTTGGAGTCAGTGTATGTCTGTGTTACTTGGTGTAAGTGTGTTTCTGTGTTAATGGGCATCAGTGTATGTCTTTGTGACTTGGTGTCAGTGTATGTCTTTGTTACTGGGTGTCAGTGTGTGTCTTTGTGACTTGGTGTCAGTGTATGTCTTTGTTTCTTGGTGTAAGTGTGTGTCTGTGTTACTTGTTATCAGAGAATGTCGTTGTTACTTTGTGCCAGTGTATGTCAAAATACTTGATGTAAGTGTATGTCTTTGTTACTTGGTGGAATTGTCTGCCTATGTTACTTGGTGTAAGTGTATGTCTTATTTACTTGGTGTCAGTGTCTGCCTTTGTTACTTTGTGTCATTGTATGTCTGTGTTACTTGGTGTAAGTGTGTGTCTTTGTTACTTGGTGTAAGTGTATGTCTTTGTTACTTGGTGTCGGTGTTTGTCTTTGTTACTTAGTGTCAGTGTATGTCTTTGTTAATTGGTGTAAGAGAATGTCTTTGTGACTTGATATCAGTGTATGTCTTTGTTACTGGGTGTCAGTGTGTGTCTGTGTTCCTGGGTATCAGTGTATGTCTTTGTGACTTGGTATCAGTGTATGTCTTTGTTACTGGGTGTCAGTGTGTTTCTGTGTTACTGGGTATCAGTGTATGTCTTTGTGACTTGGCATCAGTGTATGTCTTTGTTACTGGGTGTCAGTGTGTGTCTGTGTTCCTGGGTATCAGTGTATGTCTTTGTGACTTGGTGTCAGTGTATGTCTTTGTTACTGGGTGTCAGTGTGTGTCTTTGTCACTTGGTGTCAGTGTATGTCTTTGTTACTTGGTGTCAGTGTGTGTCTGTGTTACTGGGTGTCAGTGTGTTTCTGTGTTACTGGGTATCAGTGTATGTCTTTGTGACTTGGCATCAGTGTATGTCTTTGTTACTGGGTGTCAGTGTGTGTCTGTGTTCCTGGGTATCAGTGTATGTCTTTGTGACTTGGTGTCAGTGTATGTCTTTGTTACTGGGTGTCAGTGTGTGTCTTTGTCACTTGGTGTCAGTGTATGTCTTTGTTACTGGGTGTCAGTGTGTGTCTTTGTGACTTGGTGTCAGTGTATGTCTGTGTTACTGGGGGTCAGTGTGTGTCTGTGTTACTGGGGGTCAGTGTGTGTTTCTAACTGGGTGTCAGTGTGTGTCTGTGTTACTGGGTATCAGTGCAAGTCTTTGTTACTTGGTGTCAGTGTATGTCTGTGTTACTTGGTGTCGGTGTTTGTCTTTGTTACTTGGTGTCAGTGTATGTCTGTGTTGCTTGGTGTGAGTGTGTGTCTGTGTTCCTGGGTATCATTGTATGTCTTTGTTACTTGGTGTAAGTGTATGTCTGTGTTACTTGGTGTAAGTGTGTGTCTGTGTTACTGGGTATCAGTGTATGTCTTTGTTACTTGGTGTCAGTGTATGTCTGTGTTACTTGGTGTAAGTGTGTGTCTGTGTTACTGGGTGTCAGTGTGTGTCTGTGTTACTTGGTGTAAGTGTGTGTCTTTGTTACTTGGTGTCCGTGTGTGTCTGTGTTACTGGGTGACAGTGCATGTCTTTGTTACTTGGTGCCAGTGTATATCTGTGTTACTTGGTGCAAGTGTGTGTCTTTGTTACTTGGTGTAATTGTATGTCTTTGTTACTTGGTGTCAGTGTATGTCTGTGTTACTTGGTGTATGTCTATGTCTTTGTTACTTGGTGTAAGTGTGTGTCTGTGTTACTTGGTGTAAGTGTGTGTCTGTGTTACTGGGTATCAGTGTCTGTCTTTGTTACTTGGTGTAAGTGTGTGTCTGTGTTACTTGGTGTAAGTGTGTGTCTTTGTTACTTGGTGTCCGTGTGTGTCTGTGTTACTGGGTGTCAGTGCATATCTTTGTTACTTGGTGCCAGTGTATATCTGTGTTACTTGGGGTAAGTGTGTGTCTGTGTTACTGGGTATCAGTGTATGTCTTTGTTACTTGGTGTAAGTGTGTGTCTGTGTTACTGGGTATTAGTGTATGTCTTTGTTACTTGGAGTCAGGGTATGTCTGTGTTACTTGGTGTAAGTGTGTGTCTGTGTTACTGGGTGTCAGTGTGTGTCTGTGTTACTTGGTGTAAGGGTTTGTATGTGTGACTGGGTGTCAGTGTGTGTCTGTGTTACTTGGTGTAAGTGTGTGTCTTTGTTACTTGGTGTCCGTGTGTGCCTGTCTTACTGGGTGTCAGTGTATGCCTTTGTTACTGCGTGTCAGTGTATGTCTTTGTTACTTGGTGTAAGTGTGTGTCTGTGTTACTGGGTATCAGTGGCTGTCTTTGTTACGTGGTGTATGTGTGTGTCTGTGTTACTGGGTATCAGTGTATGTCTTTGTTACTTGGTGTCAGTGTATGTCTGTGTTACTTGGTGTAAGTGTGTGTCTGTGTTACTGGGTGTCAGTGTGTGTCTGTGTTACTTGGTGTAAGTGTGTGTCTTTGTTACTTGGTGTCCATGTGTGTCTGTGTTACTTGGTGTATGTGTATGTCTTTGTTACTTGGTGTAAGTGTGTGTCTGTGTTACTTGGTGTAAGTGTGTGTCTGTGTTACTGGGTATCAGTGTATGTCTTTGTTACTGGGTGTCAGTGTGTGTCTTTGTGACTTTGTGTCAGTGTATGTCTTTGTTACTTGGTGTAAGTGTGTGTCTGTGTTACTGGGTATCAGTGTATGTCTTTGTTACTTGGTGTCAGTGTATGTCAAAATACTTGGTGTAATTCTATGTCTTTGGTACTTGGTGTAATTGTCTGTCTTTGTTACTTGGTGTAAGTGTATGTCTTTGTTACTTGGTGTAAGTGTATGTCTGTGTTACTTGCTGTAAGTGTGTGTCTGTGTTACTGGGTATCAGTGTATGTCTTTGTTACTTGGTGTCAGTGTATGTCTGTGTTACTTGGTGTAAGTGTGTGTCTGTGTTACTGGGTGTCAGTGTGTGTCTGTGTTACTTGGTGTAAGTGTGTGTCTTTGTTACTTGGTGTCCGTGTGTGTCTGTGTTACTGGGTGACAGTGCATGTCTTTGTTACTTGGTGCCAGTGTATATCTGTGTTACTTGGTGCAAGTGTGTGTCTTTGTTACTTGGTGTAATTGTATGTCTTTGTTACTTGGTGTCAGTGTATGTCTGTGTTACTTGGTGTATGTCTATGTCTTTGTTACTTGGTGTAAGTGTGTGTCTGTGTTACTTGGTGTAAGTGTGTGTCTGTGTTACTGGGTATCAGTGTATGTCTTTGTTACTTGGTGTCACTGTATGTCTGTGATACTTGGTGTCAGTGTATGTCTGTGTTACTTGGTGTAAGTGTGTGTCTGTTTTACTGGGTGTCAGTGTGTGTCTGTGTTACCTGGTGTAAGTGTGTGTCGTTGTTACTTGGTGTCCGTGTGTGTCTGTGTTACTGGGTATCAGTGTCTGTCTTTGTTACTTGGTGTAAGTGTGTGTCTGTGTTACTTGGTGTAAGTGTGTGTCTTTGTTACTTGGTGTCCGTGTGTGTCTGTGTTACTGGGTGTCAGTGCATATCTTTGTTACTTGGTGCCAGTGTATATCTGTGTTACTTGGGGTAAGTGTGTGTCTGTGTTACTGGGTATCAGTGTATGTCTTTGTTACTTGGTGTAAGTGTGTGTCTGTGTTACTGGGTATTAGTGTATGTCTTTGTTACTTGGAGTCAGGGTATGTCTGTGTTACTTGGTGTAAGTGTGTGTCTGTGTTACTGGGTGTCAGTGTGTGTCTGTGTTACTTGGTGTAAGTGTTTGTATGTGTGACTGGGTGTCAGTGTGTGTCTGTGTTACTTGGTGTAAGTGTGTGTCTTTGTTACTTGGTGTCCGTGTGTGCCTGTGTTACTGGGTGTCAGTGTATGCCTTTGTTACTGCGTGTCAGTGTATGTCTTTGTTACTTGGTGTAAGTGTGTGTCTGTGTTACTGGGTATCAGTGGCTGTCTTTGTTACGTGGTGTATGTGTGTGTCTGTGTTACTGGGTATCAGTGTATGTCTTTGTTACTTGGTGTCAGTGTATGTCTGTGTTACTTGGTGTAAGTGTGTGTCTGTGTTACTGGGTGTCAGTGTGTGTCTGTGTTACTTGGTGTAAGTGTGTGTCTTTGTTACTTGGTGTCCATGTGTGTCTGTGTTACTTGGTGTATGTGTATGTCTTTGTTACTTGGTGTAAGTGTGTGTCTGTGTTACTTGGTGTAAGTGTGTGTCTGTGTTACTGGGTATCAGTGTATGTCTTTGTTACTGGGTGTCAGTGTGTGTCTTTGTGACTTTGTGTCAGTGTATGTCTTTGTTACTTGGTGTAAGTGTGTGTCTGTGTTACTGGGTATCAGTGTATGTCTTTGTTACTTGGTGTCAGTGTATGTCAAAATACTTGGTGTAAGAGTATGTCTTTGGTACTTGGTGTAATTGTCTGTCTTTGTTACTTGGTGTAAGTGTATGTCTTTGTTACTTGGTGTCAGTCTATGTCTTTGTTACTTGGTGTCAGTGTATGTCTGTGTTAATTGGTGTGAGTGTGTGTCTTTGTTACTTGGTGTAAGTGTATGTCTTTGTTACTTGGTGCCAGTGCATGTCTTTGTTACTTGGTGTCAGTGTGTGTCTGTGTTACTGGGTATCAGTGTATGTCTTTGTGACTTGGTATCAGCGTATGTCTTTGTTACTGGGCGTCAGTGTGTGTCTGTGTTACTGGGTATCAGTGTATGTCTTTGTGACTTGGTATCAGTGTATGTCTTTGTTACTGGGTGTCAGTGTGTGTCTGTGTTCCTGGGTGACAGTGCATGTCTTTGTTACTTGGTGCCAGTGTATATCTGTGTTACTTGGTGCAAGTGTGTGTCTTTGTTACTTGGTGTAATTGTATGTCTTTGTTACTTGGTGTCAGTGTATGTCTGTGTTACTTGGTGTATGTCTATGTCTTTGTTACTTGGTGTAAGTGTGTGTCTGTGTTACTTGGTGTAAGTGTGTGTCTGTGTTACTGGGTATCAGTGTATGTCTTTGTTACTTGGTGTCACTGTATGTCTGTGATACTTGGTGTCAGTGTATGTCTGTGTTACTTGGTGTAAGTGTGTGTCTGTTTTACTGGGTGTCAGTGTGTGTCTGTGTTACCTGGTGTAAGTGTGTGTCGTTGTTACTTGGTGTCCGTGTGTGTCTGTGTTACTGGGTATCAGTGTCTGTCTTTGTTACTTGGTGTAAGTGTGTGTCTGTGTTACTTGGTGTAAGTGTGTGTCTTTGTTACTTGGTGTCCGTGTGTGTCTGTGTTACTGGGTGTCAGTGCATATCTTTGTTACTTGGTGCCAGTGTATATCTGTGTTACTTGGGGTAAGTGTGTGTCTGTGTTACTGGGTATCAGTGTATGTCTTTGTTACTTGGTGTAAGTGTGTGTCTGTGTTACTGGGTATTAGTGTATGTCTTTGTTACTTGGAGTCAGGGTATGTCTGTGTTACTTGGTGTAAGTGTGTGTCTGTGTTACTGGGTGTCAGTGTGTGTCTGTGTTACTTGGTGTAAGTGTTTGTATGTGTGACTGGGTGTCAGTGTGTGTCTGTGTTACTTGGTGTAAGTGTGTGTCTTTGTTACTTGGTGTCCGTGTGTGCCTGTGTTACTGGGTGTCAGTGTATGCCTTTGTTACTGCGTGTCAGTGTATGTCTTTGTTACTTGGTGTAAGTGTGTGTCTGTGTTACTGGGTATCAGTGGCTGTCTTTGTTACGTGGTGTATGTGTGTGTCTGTGTTACTGGGTATCAGTGTATGTCTTTGTTACTTGGTGTCAGTGTATGTCTGTGTTACTTGGTGTAAGTGTGTGTCTGTGTTACTGGGTGTCAGTGTGTGTCTGTGTTACTTGGTGTAAGTGTGTGTCTTTGTTACTTGGTGTCCATGTGTGTCTGTGTTACTTGGTGTATGTGTATGTCTTTGTTACTTGGTGTAAGTGTGTGTCTGTGTTACTTGGTGTAAGTGTGTGTCTGTGTTACTGGGTATCAGTGTATGTCTTTGTTACTGGGTGTCAGTGTGTGTCTTTGTGACTTTGTGTCAGTGTATGTCTTTGTTACTTGGTGTAAGTGTGTGTCTGTGTTACTGGGTATCAGTGTATGTCTTTGTTACTTGGTGTCAGTGTATGTCAAAATACTTGGTGTAAGAGTATGTCTTTGGTACTTGGTGTAATTGTCTGTCTTTGTTACTTGGTGTAAGTGTATGTCTTTGTTACTTGGTGTCAGTCTATGTCTTTGTTACTTGGTGTCAGTGTATGTCTGTGTTAATTGGTGTGAGTGTGTGTCTTTGTTACTTGGTGTAAGTGTATGTCTTTGTTACTTGGTGCCAGTGCATGTCTTTGTTACTTGGTGTCAGTGTGTGTCTGTGTTACTGGGTATCAGTGTATGTCTTTGTGACTTGGTATCAGCGTATGTCTTTGTTACTGGGCGTCAGTGTGTGTCTGTGTTACTGGGTATCAGTGTATGTCTTTGTGACTTGGTATCAGTGTATGTCTTTGTTACTGGGTGTCAGTGTGTGTCTGTGTTCCTGGGTATCAGTGTATGTCTTTGTGACTTGGTCTCAGTGTATGTCTATGTTACTGGGTGTCAGTGTGTGTCTTTGTTACTTGGTGCAAGTGTGTGCCTGTGTTACTGGGTATCAGTGTATGTCTTTGTTACTTGGTGTCAGTGTATGTCTGTGTTACTTGGTGTAAGTGTGTGTCTGTGTTACTGGGTGTCAGTGTGTGTCTGTGTTACTTGGTGTCAGTGTGTGTCTTTGTTACTTGGTGTCCATGTGTGTCTGTGTTACTGGGTGTCAGTGCATGTCTTTGTTACTTGGTGTCAGTGTATATTTGTGTTACTTGGTGTAAGTGTGTGTCTTTGTTACTTGGTGTAATTGTATGTCTTTCTTACTTGGTGTCAGTGTATGTCTGTGTTACTTGGTGTAAGTGTATGTCTTTGTTACTTGGTGTAAGTGTGTGTCTGTGTTACTTGGTGTAAGTGTGTGTCTGTGTTCCTGGGTATCAGTGTATGTCTTTGTTACTTGGTGTCAGTGTATGACTGTGTTACTTGGTGCAAGTGTGTGTCTGTGTTACTGGGTATCAATGTATGTCTTTGTTACTTGGTGTCAGTGTATGGCTGTGTTACTTGGTGTAAGTGTGTGTCTGTGTTACTGGGTGTCAGTGTGTGTCTGTGTTACTTGGTGTAAGTGTTTGTATGTGTTACTGGGTGTCAGAGTGTGTCTGTGTTACTTGGTGTAAGTGTGTGTCTTTGTTACTTGGTGTCCGTGTGTGCATGTGTTACTGGGTGTCAGTGTATGCCTTTGTTACTGGGTGTCAGTGTATGTCTTTGTTACTTGGTGTAAGTGTGTGTCTGTGTTACTGGGTATCAGTGTCTGTCTTTGTTACGTGGTGTATGTGTGTGTCTGTGTTACTGGGTATCAGTGTATGTCTTTGTTACTTGGTGTCAGTGTATGTCTGTGTTACTTGGTGTAAGTGTGTGTTTGTGTTACTGGGTATCAGTGTTATTCTTTGTGACTTGGTGTCAGTGTATGTCTTTGTTACTGGGTGTCAGTGTGTGTCGTTGTGACTTGGTGTCAGTGTATGTCTTTGTTACTTGGTGTAAGTGTGTGTCTGTGTTACTGGGTATCAGTGTATGTCTTTGTTACTTGGTGTCAGTGTATTTCAAAATAATTGGTGTAAGTGTATGTCTTTGTTACTTGGTGTAATTTTCTGTCTTTGTTACTTGGTGTATGTGTATGTCTTTGTTACTTGGTGTCAGTGTATGTCATTGTTACTTGGTGTCAGTGTATGTCTGTGTTACTTGGTGCAAGTGTGTGTCTTTGTTACTGTGTATCAGTGTATGTCTTTGTGACTTGGTATCAGTGTATGTCTTTGTTACTGGGTGTCAGTGTGTGTCTGTGTTACTGGGTATCAGTGTATGTCTTTGTGACTTGGTAACAGTGTATGTCTTTGTTACTGGGTGTCAGTGTGTGTCTGTGTTCCTGGGTATCAGTGTACGTCTTTGGGACTTGGTATCAGTGTATGTCTTTGTTACTTGTTGTCTGTGTATGTCTGTGTTAATTGGTGTAAGTGTGTGTCTGTGTATCAGTGCATGTATTTGTGACTTGGTGTCAGTGTATGTCTTTGTTATTGGGTGTCAGTGTGTGTCTTTGTGACTTGGTGTCAGTGTATGACTGTGTTACTGGGGGTCAGTGTGTGTCTGTGTTACTGGTGGTCAGTGTGTATTTCTAACTGGGTGTCAGTGTGTGTCTGTGTTACTGGGTATCAGTGTATGTCTTTGTGACTTGGTGTAAGCGTATGTCTTTGTCACTTGGTGCAAGTGTGTGTGTTTGTGTCTTGGTGTCAGTGTATGTCTTTGTTACTGTTTATTAGTGTTTCTCTGTGTTACTGGGTGGCAGTGTGTGTTTGCTTGAGTTACTGGGTGTCAGTGTGTCTCTGTGACACCAGGTGTCAGTATTTAGTTTAGTTTAGAGATACAGCACTTTAACAGGCCCTTCGGCCCACCTCGGCTGTGCCGACCATCAACCACCAATTTATACTAATCCTACACTAATCCCGTATTCCTATCACATCCCCACCTGTCCCTTTATATTTCCCTACCACCTGCCTATACTAGGGGCAACTTATGATGGCCAATTAACCTATGAACCTGCAAGTCTTTGGCATGTGGGAGGAAACCGGAGCACCCCGAGGAAAGCCACGCAGACACAGGGAGAACTTGCAAACTCCGCACAGGCAGTACCCAGAATCGAACCCGGGTCCCTGGAGCTGTGAGGCTGCGGTGCTAACCACTGCGCCAATGTGCCCCCCCAACCCCCCACGGCCAGTGTGTGCCTGTGTTACTGGGTATCAGTGTATGTCTTTGTTACTTGGTGTCAGTGTATGTCTGTGTTAATTGGTGTAAGTGTGTGTCTGTGTTACTGGGTGTCAGTGAGTGTCTGTGTTACTTGGTGTAGGTGTGTGTCTTTGTTACTTGGTGTATTTGTTTGTCTTTGTTAATTGGTGTCAGTGTATGTCTGTGTTACTTGGTGCAAGTGTATGTCTTTGTTAATTGGTGTAAGTGTGTGTCTGTGTTACTTGTTGTCGGTGTGTGGCTGTGTTCCTGGGTATCAGTGTATGTCTTAGTTACTTGGTGTCAGTGTATGTCTGTGTTACTTGTTATAACTGTGTGTCTGTCTTACTGGGTATCAGTGTGTGTCTGTGTTACTGGGTGTCAGTGAGTGTCTGTGTTACTTGGTGTTTGTGTGTGTCTTTGTTACTTGGTGCAAGTGTATGTCTTTGTTACTTGGTGTCAGTGTGTGTCTGTGTTACTGGGTATCTGTGTATGTCTTTGTTACTTGGTGTCAGTGTATGTCTGTGTTACTTGTTGTAAGTGTGTATCTGTGTTACTGGGTGTGAGTGTGTGGCTGTGTTACTTGGTGTAAGTGTGTGTCTTTGTTACTTGGTGTCAGTGTATATCTGTGTTACTTGGTGTAAGTGTGTGTCTTTGTTACTTGGTGTAATTGTATGTCGTTGTTACTTGGTGTCAGTGTATGTCTGTGTTACTTGGTGTCAGTGTATATCTGTGTTACTTGGTGTAAGTGTGTGTCTTTGTTACTTGGTGTAATTTTATGTCTTTGTTACTTGGTGTCAGTGTCTGTCTGTGTTACTTGGTGTAGGTGAATGTCTTTGTTACTTGGTGTAATTGTGTGTCTGTGTTACTTGGTGTAAGTTTGTGTCTGTGTTCCTGAGTATCAGTGTATGTCTTTGTTACTTGGTGTCATTGCATGTATGTGTTACTTGGTGTAAGTGTGTGTCTGTGTTACTGGGTATCAGTGTATGTCTTTGTTACTTGGTCTAAATGAGTGTCTGTGTAACTGCGTGTCAGTGTGTGTCTGTGTTACTTGGTGTAAGTCTGTGTCTTTGTTACTTGGTCTCCGTGTGTGTCTGTGTTACTGGGTGTCAGTGTATGACTTTGTTACTGGGTGTCAGTGTGTGTCTTTGTGACTTGGTGTCAGTGTATGTCTTTGTTACTTGGTGTAAGTGTGTGTCTGTGTTACTGGGTATCAGTGTATGTCTTTGTTTCTTGGTGTAAGTGTGTGTCTTTGTTACTTGGTGTAAGTGTATGTCTTTGTTACTTGGTGTCAGTGTATGTCTTTGTTACTTGGTGTCAGTGTGTGTCTGTGTTACTGGGCATCAGTGCATGTCTTTGTTACTGGGTGTCAGTGTGTGTCTGTGTTACTGGGTATCAGTGTATGTCTTTGTAACTTCGTATCAGTGTATGTCTTTATTACTGTTTATCTGTGTTTCTCTGTGTTACTGGGTGTCAGTGTGTATCAGTGACACTAGGTGTCAGTATTTAGTTTAGTTTAGAGATGCAGCACTTAAACAGGCCCTTCGGCCCACCGAGTCTGTGCCGTCCATCAACCACCAATTTATACTAATCCCACACTAATCCCGTATTCCTATCACATCCCCACCTATCCTTATATATTTCCCTACCACCTACCTATACTAGGGGCAATTTATGATGGCCAATTAACCTATCAACCTGCAAGTCTTTGGCATGTGGGAGGAAACCGGAGCACCCGGAGGAAACCCACGCAGACACAGGGAGAACTTGCAAACCCCGCACAGGCAGTGCACAGAATCGAACCCCGGTCCCTGGAGCTGTGAGGCTGCGGTGCTAACCACAGCGCCATTGTGCCCCCCCCCGCCCCCCACCCCCCGTGTGTGCCTGTGTGACTTGGTGTCAGTGTATGTCTTTGTTACTTGTTGTAAGTGTGTGTCTTTGTTACTTGGTGTCCGTGTGTGTCTGAGTTACTGGGTGTCAGTGTATGACTTTGTTACTGGGTGTCAGTGTATGTCTTTGTTACTTGATGTAAGTGTGTGTCTGTGTTACTGGGTATCAGTGTCTGTTTTTGTTACTTGGTGTAAGTGTGTTTCTGTGTTACTGGGTATCAGTGTATGTCTTTGTTAATTGGTGTCAGTGTATGTCTGTGTTACCTGCTGTAAGTGTGTGTCTGTGTTACTGTGTATCAGTGTATGTCTTTGTGAATTTACGTCAGTGTATGTCTTTGTTACTGGGTGTCAGTGTGTGTCTTTGTGACTTGGTGTCAGTGTATGTCTTTGTTACTTGGAGTAAGTGTGTGTCTGTGTTACTGGGTATCAGTGTATGTCTTTGTTACTTGGTGTCAGTGTATGTCAAAATACTTGGTGTAAGTGTAT
Organism: Heterodontus francisci; assembly: GCF_036365525.1. NCBI lineage: Eukaryota > Metazoa > Chordata > Chondrichthyes > Heterodontiformes > Heterodontidae > Heterodontus > Heterodontus francisci. Next base: position 1,201,090 of record NW_027141295.1, on the reverse strand, counting down.
GTCTTTGTTACTTGGTGTAATTGTCTGTCTTTGTTAATTGGTGTCAGTGTATGTCTGTGTTACTTGGTGGAAGTGTGTGTCTTTGTTACTTGGTGTAAGTGTATGTCTTTGTTACTTGGTGTCAGTGTATGTCTTTGTTCCTGGTAGTCAGTGTGTGTCTTTGTGACTTGGTGTCAGTGTATGTCTTTGTTACTTGGTGTAAGTGTGTGTCTGTGTTACTGGGTATCAGTGTATGTCTTTGTTACTTGGTGTCAGTGTATGTCAAAATACTTGGTGTAAGTGTATGTCTTTGTTACTTGGTGCAATTGTCTGTCTTTGTTACATTGGTGTCAGTGGATGTCTGTGTTACTTGGTGTAAGTGTGTGTCTTTGTTACTTGGTGCAAGTGTCTGTATGTGTTACGTGGTGTCAGTGCATGTCTTTGTTACTTGGTGTCAGTGTGTGTCTGTGTTACTGGGCATCAGTGTATGTCTTTGTGACTTTGTATCAGTGTATGTCTGTGTTACTTGTTGTTAGTGTGTTTGTTTGTGTTACTGGGTGTCAGTGTCTGTCTCTGTTACTTGGTGTAACTGTGTGTCTGTTTTACTGGGTATCAGTGTATGTCTTTGTTACTGGTAGTCAGTGTGTGTCATTGTGACTTGGTGTAAGTGTGTGTCTTTGTTACTTGGTGCAATTGTCTGTCTTTGTTACTTGGTGTCAGTGTATGTCTGTGTTACTTGGTGTAAGTGTGTGTCTTTGTTGCTTGGTGTAAGTGTATGTCTTTGTTACTTGGTGTCAGTGTATGTCTTTGTTACTTGGTGTCAGTGTGTGTCTGTGTTACTGGGCATCAGTGTATGTCTTTGTGACTTGGTATCAGTGTATGTCTGTGTTACGTGGTGTCAGTGTGTTTGCTTGTGTTACTGGGTGTCAGTGTGTGTCTGTGTTACTTGGTGTTTGTGTGTGTCTTTGTTACTTGGTGTCCGTGTGTGTCTGTGTTACTGGGTGACAGTGTATTTCTTTGTTACTGGGTGTCAGTGTATGTCTATGTTACTTGGTGTAAGTGTGTGTCTGTGTTACTGGGTATCAGTGCATGTCTTTGTTACTTGGTGTCAGTGCATGTCTGTGTTACTTGGTGTAAGTGTGTGTCTGTGTTATTGGGTATCAGTGTATGTCTTTGTGACTTGGTGTAAGTGTATGTCTTTGTTACTGGGTGTAAGTGTATGTTTTTGTTACTTGGTGTCAGTGTGTGTCTGTGTTACTGGGCATCAGTGTATGTCTTTGTTACTTGGTGTCAGTGTATGTCTTTGTTACTTGGTGTAAGTGTGTGTCTTTGTTACCTGGTGTCCGTGTGTGTCTGTGTTACTGGGTGTCAGAGTATGTCTGTTTTAACTGGTGTTAGTGTGTGTCATTGTTACTGGGCATCAGTGTATGTCTTTGTGACTTGGTATCAGTGTATGTCTGTGTTACTTGGTGTAAGTGTGTGTCTTTGTTACTTGGTGTAAGTGTATGTCTTTGTTACTTGGTGTCAGTGTATGTCTTTGTTACTTGGTGTCAGTGTGTGTCTGTGTTACTGGGCATCAGTGTATGTCTTTGTGACTTGGTATCAGTGTATGTCTGTGTTACTTGGTGTCAGTGTGTTTGCTTGTGTTACTGGGTGTCAGTGTGTGTCTGTGTTACTTGGTGCTTGTGTGTGTCTTTGTTACTTGGTGTCCGTGTGTGTCTGTGTTACTGGGTGTCAGTGTATTTCTTTGTTACTGGGTGTCAGTGTATGTCTATGTTACTTGGTGTAAGTGTGGGTCTTTGTTGCTGGGTATCAGTGTCTGTCTTTGTTACTTGGTGTAAGTGTGTGTCTGTGTTACTGGGTATCAGTGCATGTCTTTGTTACTTGGTGTCAGTGCAATTCTTTGTTACATGGTGTCAGTGTATGTCAAAATACTTGGTGCAAGTGTATGTCTTTGTTACTTGGTGTAATTGTCTGTCTTTGTTAATTGGTGTCAGTGTATGTCTGTGCTACTTGGTGTAAGTGTGTGTCTTTGTTACTTGGTGTAAGTGTCTGTCTTTGTTACTTGCTGTCAGTGTATGTCTTTGTTAGTTGGTGTTAGTGTGTGCCTGTGTTACTGGGTATCAGTGTATGTCTTTGTTACTTGGTGTCAGTGTATGTCTGTGTTACTTGGTGTCAGTGTGTTTGTTTGTGTTACTGGGTGTCAGTGTGTGTCTGTGTTACTTGGTATACGTCTGTGCCTTTGTTACTTGGTGTCCGTGTGTGTCTGCGTTACTGGGTGTCAATGTATGTCTGTGTTACTGTGTTTCAGTGTATGTTTTGTTACTTGGTGTAAGTGTGTGTCTGTGTTAGTGGGTAGCAGGGTCTGTCTTTGTTACTTGGTGTAAGTGTGTGTCTGTGTTACTGGGTATCAGTGCATGTCTTTGTTACTTGGTGTCTGTGCATGTCTTTGTTACTTGCTGTCTGTGCATGTCTGTGTTACTTGGTGTAAGTGTGTTTCTGTGTTACTGGGTATCAGTGTATGTCTTTGTGACTTGGTGCCAGTGTATGTCTTTGTTACTGGGTGTCAGTGTTTGTCTTTGTGACTTGGTGTCAGTGTATGTCTTTGTTACTTGGTGTAAGTGTGTGTCTGTGCGACTGGGTATCAGTGTATGTCTTTGTTACTGTGTATCAGTGTTTCTCTGTGTTACTGGGTGTCAGTGTGTGTTTGTTTGTGTTACTGGGTATCAGTGTATGTATTTGTGACTTGGTATCAGTATATGTCTTTGTTACTGGGTGTCAGTGTGTATCTGTGTTACTTGCTGTCAGTGTATCAGTGTTTCTCTGTGTGACTGGGGGTCAGTGTGTGTTTGTTTGTGTTACTGGGTATCAGTGTATGTATTTGTGACTTGGTATCAGTGTGTGTCTTTGTTACTGGGTGTCAGTGTGTATCTGTGTTACTTGCTGTCAGTGTATCAGTGTTTCTCTGTGTGACTGGGGGTCAGTGTGTGTTTGTTTGTGTTACTGGGTGTCAGTGACTCTAGGTGTCAGTATTTACTTTAATTTAGAGATACAGCACTTAAACAGTCCCTTCGGCCCACCGAGTCTGTGCCAACCATCAACCACCCATTTATACTAATCCTACTCTAATCCCGTATTCCTATCACATCCCCACCTATCCCTATATATTTCCCTACCACCTACATATACTAGGGGCAATTTATGATAGCCAATTAACCTATCAACCTGCAAGTCTTTGGCATGTGGGAGGAAGCCGGAGCAGCCGGAGGAAACCCACGCAGACACAGGGAGAAATTGCCATCTCCGCACAGGCAGTACCCAGAATCGAACCAGGGTCCCTGGAGCTGTGAGGCTGCGGTGCTAACCACTGCGCCAATGTGACCCCACCCCACCCCCAGTGTGTGCCTGTGTTACTGGGTATCAGTGTATGTCTTTGTTACTTGTTGTCAGTTTCTGTCTGTGTTACTTGGTGTCAGTGTGTTTGTTTGTGTTGCTGGGTGTCAGTGTGTGTCTGTGTTACTTGGTGTAAGTGTGTGTCTTTGTTACTTGTTGTCCGTGTTTGTCTGTGTTACTGGGTGTCAGTGTATGTCTTTGTTACTGGGTGTCAGTGTATGTCTTTGTTACTTGGTGTAAGTGTGTGTCTGTGTTACTGGCTATCAGTGTTTAGTTTCGGTGACTGCAGCTTGGATAGCAACGGAGGTGCGTGAACGGGCTTACATCTGTGTCGTCAATTTCAGCGTAAGTTTAAAAGTGAATTCCCTTTTGTTTTCGGAGGACCAGGGGACTGCTGGGTAAGGAAAAAGGTATATATTTGTGTGGTGGCTGTACCCGAGACACTACACGTGTAGTGTCCCCCACCCACCCTCCTCCTCTAACCAAAAAAAAAAGGACTCTGGTGTGTTGATAAGGTAAGCTTTTTATTTAGGAAGTTCTGTCCGTTGGATTGCTAACCTAACAAGTTTTGACTTTTTGTTTTTTTTTGTTTTTTCAGTAGATTTGTTGGGAATTTGGAATAGTGGGAATGGAGGTTAAGGCAGTTGTATGTTCCTCCTGCAGAATGTGGGAGGTAAGGGTCGCCAAGAGTGTCCCTGCTGACTGCATCTGTGGGTAGTGCACCCAACTCCAGCTCCTCGAGATCCGCGTTGGGAACTGGAGCTGGAGCTGGATGAACTTCGGATCATTCGGGAGGCGGAGGAGGTTATTGAGAGGAGTTATGGGGAGGTAGTCACACCCCAGGTAAAAGAAGTAGGTAGATCGGTTACCGTCAGGGGAAGGAGAGGGAACCAGCAGGCAGTGCAGGGATCCCCTGTGGCCGTTTCCCTCAACAACAGGTATACCGTTTTGGATACTGTTGCGGGGGACGACTTACCAGGGGTAAGCAATGGGGTACAGATATCTGGCACAGAGTCTGTCCCTGTTGCTCAGAAGGGAAGGGGGAAGAGGAGCAGAACATTAGTCATTGGGGACTCCATAGTTAGGGGATCAGATAGGAGGTTCTGTGGGAACGAGAGAGACTCACGGTTGGTATGTTGCCTCCCAGGTGCCAGGGTTCGTGATGTCTCGGATCGTGTTTTTGGGATCCTTAATGGGGAGGGGGAGCAGCCCCAGGTCGTGTTCCACATAGGCATCAACGACATAGGTAGGAAGAGAGATGGGGATTTAAGACAGAAATTTAGGGAGCTAGGGTGGAAGCTTAGAGCGAGAACAAACAGAGTTGTTATCTCTGGGTTGTTGCCCGTGCCACGTGATAGCGAAGCGAGGAATAGGGAGAGAGAGGAGTTGAACACGTGGCTGCAGGGATGGTGCAGGAGGGAGCGTTTTGGTTTCCTGGATAATTGGGGCTCTTTCTGGGGTAGGTGGGACCTCTACAAACAGGATGGTCTTCACCTGAACCAGAGGGGTGCCAATATCCTGGGGGGGAGGTTTGCTAGTGCTCTTCGGGGGGGGGTTAAAATAATTCAGCAGGAGAATGGGAACCTAAATTGTTGTGCCAGTGTACAGGATGTTGAGAGTAGTGAGGTCAGGGATATGGTTACAAGGACGCAAGAGGGCACTGGCAAGCAAGAACCTGGTTTAAAGTGTGTCTATTTCAACGCCAGGAGCATCCGGAATAAGGTGGGTGAGCTTGCAGCATGGGTTGGTATCTGGGATCTCGATGTAGTGGCCATTTCGGAGACATGGGTAGAGCAGGGGCAGGAATGGATGTTGCAGATTCCGGGATTTAGATGTTTCAGTAAGAACAGAGAAGATGGTAAAAGAGGGGGGGGGATGTGGCATTGTTAATCAAGGAGAGTATTACAGCGATAGAAAGGACGTTTGAGGACTCGTCTACTGAGGTAGTATGGGCTGAGGTTAGAAACAGGAGAGGTGAGGTTACCCTGTTGGGAGTCTTTTATAGACCTCCGAATAGTTCCAGAGATGTAGAGGAAAGGATAGCGAAGATGATTCTCGACAGGGGTGAGAGTAACAGGGTAGTTGTTATGGGGGACTTTAACTTTCCAAATATCGACTGGAAATACTATAGTTCGAGTACTTTAGATGGTTCAGTTTTTGTCCAGTGTGTGCAGGAGGGTTTTTTGACACAGTATGTCGACAGGCCAACCAGGGGCGATGCCACATTGGATTTGGTACTGGGAAATGAACCCGGCCAGGTGTTAGATTTAGATGTAGGTGAGCACTTTGGTGATAGTGATCACAATTCGGTTAGGTTTACCTTAGCGATGGGCAGGGACAGTTATATACTGCTGGGCAAGAATTATAACTGGGGGAAAGGAAATTATGATGCGATTAGGCAAGATTCAGGATGCGTAGGATGGGGAAGGAAACTGCAGGGGATGGGAACAATCAAAATGTGGAGCTTATTCAAGGAGCAGCTACTGCGTGTCCTTGATAAGTATGTACCTGTGAGGCAGGGAGGAAGTTGTCGTGCGAGTGAGCCGTGGTTTACTAAAGACGTTGAAGCGCTTGTCAAGAGGAAGAAGAAGGCTTATGTTAGGATGAGACGTGAAGGCTCAGTTAGGGCGCTTGAGAGCTACAAGCTAGCCAGGAAGGATCTAAAGGGAGAGCTAAGAAGAGCAAGGAGAGGACACGAGAAGTCATTGGTGGATCGGATCAGGGAAAACCCTAAGGCTTTCTATAGGTATATCAGGAATAAAAGAATGACTAGAGTTAGATTAGGGCCAATCAAGGATAGTAATGGGAAGTTGTGTGTGGAATCAGAGGAGATAGGGGAAGCGTTAAATGAATATGTTGCGTCAGTATTTACAGTAGAGAAAGAAAATGTTGTTGAGAATACTGAGATTCAGGCTACGAGGCTAGATGGGATTGAGGTTCACAAGGAGGAGGTGTTAGCAATTTTGGAAAGTGTGAAAATAGATAAGTCCCCTGGGCCAGATGGGATTTATCCTAGGATTCTCTGGGAAGCTAGGGAGGAGATTGCAGAGCCTTTGTCCTTGATCTTTATGTCGTCATTGTCGACAGGAATAGTGCCGGAAGACTGGAGGATTGCAAATGTTGTCCGCTTGTTCAAGAAGGGGAGTAGAGACAGCCCTGGTAATTATAGGCCTGTGAGCCTTACTTCGGTTGTCGGTAAAATGTTGGAAAAGGTTATAAGAGACAGGATTTATAATCATCTTGAAAAGAATAAGTACATTAGAGATAGTCAGCACGGTTTTGTGACGGGTAGGTCATGCCTCACAAACCTTATTGAGATTTTCGAGAAGGTCACCAAAAAGGTGGATGAGGGTAAAGCAGTGGATGTGGTGTATATGGATTTCAGTAAGGCGTTTGATAAGGTTCCCCACGGTAGGCTAGTGCAGAAAATACGGAAGTATGGGGTTGAAGGCGATTTAGAGCTTTAGATCAGAAATTGGCTAGCTGAAAGAAGACAGAGGGTGGTGGTTGATGGCAAATGTTCATCCTGGAGTTTAGTTACTAGTGGTGTACCGCAAGGATCTGTTTTGGGGCCACTGCTGTTTGTCATTTTTATAAATGACCTGGAAGAGGGTGTAGAAGGGTGGGTTAGTAAATTTGCAGATGACACTAAGGTCGGTGGAGTTGTGGATAGTGCCGAAGGATGTTGTAGGGTACAGAGAGACATAGATAGGCTGCATAGCTGGGCTGAGAGATGGCAAATGGAGTTTAATGCGGAAAAGTGTGAGGTGATTCACTTTGGAAGGTGTAACAGGAATGCAGAGTACTGGGCTAATGGGAAGATTCGTGGTAGTGTAGATGAACAGAGAGATCTTGGTGTCCAGGTGCATAAATCCCGGAAGGTTGCTAACCAGGTTAAATGGGCTGTTAAGAAGGCATATGGTGTGTTAGCTTTTATTAGGAGGGGAATCGAGTTTCGGAGCCACGAGGTCATGCTGCAGCTGTACAAAACTCTGGTGCGGCCGCACCTGGAGTATTGCGTGCATTTCTGGTCACCGCATTATAGGAAGGATGTGGAAGTTATGGAAAGGGTGCAGAGGAGATTTACTAGGATGTTGCCTTGTATGGAGGGAAGGTCTTGCGAGGAAAGGCTGAGGGACTTGAGGTTGTTTTCGTTGGAGAGAAGGAGGAGGAGAGGTGACTTAATAGAGACATATAAGATAATCAGAGGGTTAGATAGGGTGCATAGTGAGCGTCTTTTTCCTCGGATGGTGATGGCAAACACGAGGGGACATAACTTCAAGTTGAGGGGTGATAGATATAGGAAAGATGTGAGAGGTAGTTTATTTACTCAGAGACTAGTAAGGGCGTGGAACGCCCTGCCTGCAGCAGTAGTAGATTCGCCAACTTTAAGGGCATTTAAGTGGACATTGGATAGACACATGGATGAAAATGGAATAGTGTAGGTCAGCTGGTTTCACAGGTCGGCGCAACATCGAGGGCCGAAGGGCCTGTACTGCGCTGTAATGTTCTAATTCTAAGTGTATGTCTTTGTTACTTGGTGTCAGTGTATGTCTGTGTTACTTGGTGTAAATGTGTGTCTGTGTTACTGGGTATCAGTGTATGTCTTTGTGACTTGGTGGCAGTGTATGTCTTTGTTACTGGGTGTCAGTGTGTGTCTTTGTGACTTGGTGTCAGTGTATGTCTTTGTTACTAGGTGTAAGTGTGTGTCTGTGTTACGGGGTATCAGTGTATGTCTTTGTTACTTGGTGTCAGTGTATGTCAAAATACTTGGTGTAAGTGTATGTCTTTGTTACTTTGTGTAATTGTCTGTCTTTGTTACTTGGTGTCAGTGTATGTCTGTGTTACTTGGTGTAAGTGTGTGTCTTTGTTACTTGGTGTAAGTGTACGTCTTTGTTACTTGGTGTCAGTGTATGTCTTTGTTACTTGGTGTCAGTGTATGTCTGTGTTACTTGGTGTAAGTGTGTGCCTGTGTTACTGGGTATCAGTGTATGTCTTTGTTACTTGGTGCCAGTGTATGTCTGTGTTACTTGGTGTAAGTGTGTGTCTGTGTTACTGGGTGTCAGTGTGCGTCTGTGTTACTTGGTGTAAGAGTCTGTCTTCGCTACTTGGTGTCCGTGTGTGTCTGTGTTACTGGGTGTCAGTGTATGTCTTTGTTACTGGGTGTCAGTGTATGTCTGTGTTACTTGGTGTAAGTGTGTGTCTGTGTTACTGGGTATCAGTGTCTGTCTTTGTTACTTGGTGTAAGTGTGTGTCTGTGTTACTGGGGATCAGTGTATGTCTTTGTTACTTGGTGTCAGTGTATGTCTGTGTTACTTGGTGTAAGTGTGTGTCTGTGTTACTGTGTATCAGTGTATGTCTTTGTGACTTGGTGTCAGTGTATGTCTTTGTTACTGGGTGTCAGTGTATGTCTTTGTTACTTTGCGTAAGTGTGTGTCTGTGTTACTGGGAATCAGTGTATGTCTTTGTTACTTGGTGTCAGTGTATGTCAAAATACTTGGTGTAAGTGTATGTCTTTGTTACTTGGTGTAATTGTCTGTCTTTGTTACTTGGTGTCAGTGTATGTCTGTGTTACTTGGTGTAAGTGTGTGTCTTTGTTACTTGGTGTAAGCATATGTCTTTGTTACTTGGTGTCAGTGTATGTCTTTGTTACTTGGTGTCAGTGTATGTCTGTGTTACTTGGTGTAAGAGTGTGCCTGTGTTACTGGGTATCAGTGTATGTCTTTGTTACTTGGTGTCAGTGTATTTCTGTTTACTTGGTGTCAGTGTGTGTCTTAGTTACTTGGTGTCCGTGTGTGTCTGTGTTACTGGGTGTCAGTGTATGTCTTTGTTACTGGGTGTCAGTGTATGTCTTTGTTACTTGGTGTAAGGGTGTGTCTGTGTTACTGGGTATCAGCGTCTGTCTTTGTTACTTGGTGTAAGTGTGTGTCTGAGTTATTGGGTATCAGTGTATGTCTTTGTGACTTGGTATCAGTGTATGTCTTTGTGACTTGGTGTCAGTGTGTGTCTGTGATATTGCGTATCAGTGTATGACTTTGTTACTTGGTGTCAGTGTGTGTCTGTGTTACTTGGTGTAAGTGTGTGTCTGTGTTACGGGGTATCAGTGTATGTCTTTGTTACTTGGTGTCAGTGTATGTCTGTGTTACTTGGTGCAAGTGTGTGTCTGCGTTAATGGGTATCAGTGTATGTCTTTGTGACTTGGTATCAGTGTATGTCTTTGTGACTTGGTGTAAGTGTGTGTCTGCGTTATTGGGTATCAGTGTATGTCTTTGTGACTTGGTATCAGTGTATGTCTTTGTGACTTGGTGTCACTGTATGTCTTTGTTACTGGGTGTCAATGTGTGTCTTTGTGAATTTGTGTCAGTGTATGTCGGTGTTGCTGGGTATCAGTGTATGTCTTTGTTACTAGGTGTCAGTGTATGTCAAAATTATTGGTGTAAGTGTATGTCTTTGTTACCTGGCGTAATTGTCTGTCTTTGTTACTTGGTGTCAGTGTATGTCTGTGTTACTTGGTGTAAGTGTGTGTCTTTGTTACTTGGTGCAGGTGTATGGCTTTGTTACTTGCTCTCAGTGTATGTCTTTGTTACTTGGTGTCAGTGTGTGTCTGTGTTACTGGGTATCAGTGTATGTCTGTGTTACTTGGTGTAAGTGTATGTCTGTGTTACTGTGTATCAGTGTATGTCTTTGTGACTTGGTGTCAGTGTATGCCTTTGTTACTGGGTGTAAGTGTGTGTCTGTGTTACTGGGGATCAGTGTATGTCTTTGTTACTTGGTGTCAGTGTATGTCTGTGTTACTTGGTGTAAGTGTGTGTCTGTGTTACTGTGTATCAGTGTATGTCTTTGTGACTTGGTGTCAGTGTATGTCTTTGTTACTGGGTGTCAGTGTGTGTCTTTGTGACTTGGTGTCAGTGTATGTCTTTGTTACTTGGTGTAAGTGTGTGTCTGTGTTACTGGGTATCAGTGCATGTCTTTGTTACTTGGTGTCAGTGTATGTCAAAATACTTGGTGTAAGTGTATGTCTTTGTTACTTGGTGTAATTGTCTGTCTTTGTTACTTGGTGTCAGTGTATGTCTGTGTTACTTGGTGTAAGTGTGTGTCTTTGTTGCTTGGTGTAAGCGTATGTCTTTGTTACTTGGTGTCAGTGTATGTCTTTGTTACTTGGTGTCAGTGTATGTCTGTGTTACTTGGTGTAAGAGTGTGCCTGTGTTACTGGGTATCAGTGTATGTCTTTGCTACTTGGTGTCAGTGTATTTCTGTGTTACTTGGTGTCAGTGTGTTTGTTTGTGTTACTGGGTGTCAGTGTGTGTCTGTGTTACTTGGTGTAAGTGTGTGTCTTAGTTACTTGGTGTCCGTGTGTGTCTGTGTTACTGGGTGTCAGTGTATGTCCTTGTTACTGGGTGTCAGTGTACGTCTTTGTTACTTGGTGTAAGGGTGTGTCTGTGTTACTGGGTATCAGTGTCTGTCTTTGTTACTTGGTGTAAGTGTGTGTCTGTGTTACTGGGTATCAGTGTATGTCTTTGTTAATTGGTGTCAGTGTATGTCTGTATTACTTGGTGTAAGTGTGTGTCTGCGTTATTGGGTATCAGTGTATGTCTTTGTGACTTGGTATCAGTGTATGTCTTTGTGACTTGGTGTAAGTTTGTGTCTGTGTTACTGGGTATCAGTGTATCTCTTTGTTACTTGGTGTCAGTGTATGTCAAAATACATGGTGTAAGTGTGTGTCTTTGTTACTTGGTGTAGGTGTATGGCTTTGTTACTTGGTCTCAGTGTATGTCTATGTTACTTGGTGTCAGTGTGTGTCTGTGTTACTGGGTATCAGTGTATGTCTGTGTTACTTGGTGTAAGTGTGTGTCTGTGTTACTGTGTATCAGTGTATGTCTTTGTGACTTGGTGTCAGTGTATGTCTTTGTTACTGGGTGTCAGTGTGCTTCTTTGTGACTTGGTGTCAGTGTATGTCTTTGTTACTTGGTGTCAGTGTGTGTCTGTGTTACTGGGTGTAAGTGTGTGTCTTTGTTACTTCGTGTAAGCGTATGTCTTTGTTACTTGGTGTCAGTGTATGTCTTTGTTACTTGGTGTCAGTGTATGTCAAAATACTTGGTGTAAGTGTATGTCTTTGTTACTTGGTGTAATTGTCTGTCTTTGTTACTTTTTGTCAGTGGATGTATGTGTTACTTGGTGTAAGTGTGTGTCTTTGTTACTTGGTGTAAGCGTATGTCTTTGTTACTTGGTGTCAGTGTATGTCTGTGTTACTTGGTGTAAGAGTGTGCCTGTGTTACTGGGTATCAGTGTATGTCTTTGTTACTTGGTGTCAGTATATTTCTGTGTTACATGGTGTCAGTGTGTTTGTTTCTGTTACTGGGTGTTAGTGTGTGTCTGTGTTACTTGGTGTAAGTGTGTGTCTTAGTTACTTGGTGTCCGTGTGTGTCTGTGTTACTGGGTGTCAGTGTATGTCTTTGTTACTGGGTGTCAGTGTATGTCTTTGTTACTTGGTGTAAGGGTGTGTCTGTGTTACTGGATATTTTTGTCTGTCTTTGTTACTTGGTGTAAGTGTGTGTCTGTGTTACTTGGTGTAAGTGTGTGTCTTTGTTACTTGGTGTAGGTGTATGGCTTTGTTACTTGCTCTCAGTGTATGTCTTTGTTACTTGGTGTCAGAGTGTGTCTGTGTTACTGGGTATCAGTGTATGTCTGTGTTACTTGGTGTAAGTGTATGTCTGTGTTACTGTGTATCAGTGTATGTCTTTGTGACTAGGTGTCAGTGTATGCCTTTGTTACTGGGTGTAAGTGTGTGTCTGTGTTACTGGGGATCAGTGAATGTCTTTGTTACTTGGTGTAAGTGTATGTCTTTGTTACTTGGCGTAATTGTCTGTCTTTGTTACTTGGTGTCAGTGTATGTCTGTGTTACTTGGTGTAAGTGTGTGTCTTTGTTACTTGGTGTAGGTGTATGGCTTTGTTACTTGCGCTCAGTTTATGTCTTTGTTACTTGGTGTCAGTGGGTGTCTGTGTTACTGGGTATCAGTGTATGTCTGTGTTACTTGGTGTAAGTGTATGTCTGTGTTACTGTGTATCAGTGTATGTCTTTGTGTCTTGGTGTCAGTGTATGCCTTTGTTACTGGGTGTAAGTGTGTGTCTGTGTTACTGGGGATCAGTGTATGTCTTTGTTACTTGGTGTCAGTGTATGTCTGTGTTACTTGGTGCAAGTGTGTGTCTGTGTTACTGTGAATCAGTGTATGTCTTTGTGACTTGGTGTCAGTGTATGTCTTTGTTACTGGGTGTCAGTGTGTGTCTTTGTGACTTGGTGTCAGTGTATGTCTTTGTTACTTGGTGTAAGTGTGTGTCTGTGTTACTGGGTATCAGTGTATGTCTTTGTTACTTGGTGTCAGTGTATGTCAAAATACTTGGTGTAAGTGTATGTCTTTGTTACTTGGTGTAATTGTCTGTCTTTGTTACTTGGTGTCAGTGTATGTCTGTGTTACTTGGTGTAAGTGTGTGTCTTTGTTGCTTGGTGCAAGCGTATGTCTTTGTTACTTGGTGTCAGTGTATGTCCTTGTTACTTGGTGTCTGTGTATGTCTGTGTTACTTGGTGTAAGAGTGTGCCTGCGTTACTGGGTATCAGTGTATGTCTTTGTTACTTGGTGTCAGTGTATTTCTGTGTTACTTGGTGTCAGTGTGTTTGTTTGTGTTACTGGGTGTCAGTGTGTGTCTGTGTTACTTGGTGTAAGTGTGTGTCTTTGTTACTTGTTGTCCGTGTGTGTCAGTGTTACTGGGTGTCAGTGTATGTCTTTGTTACTTGGTGTCAGTGTATGTCTTTGTTACTTGGTGTAAGTGTGTGTCTGTGTTTCTGGTTGTCAGTGTGTGTCTGTGTTACTTGGTGTCAGTATATGTTTTTCTTACTTGGTGTAAGTGTGTGTCTGTGTTGCTGGGTGTGAGTGTCTGTCTGTGTTACTTGGTGTAAGTGTGTGTCTGTGTTACTGGGTATCAGTGTATGTCTTTGTGACTTGGTGTCAGTGTATGTCTGTGTTACTTGGTGGAAGTGTGTGTCTGTGTTACTTGGTGTCAGTGTGTGTCTGTGTTACTTGGTGTCAGTGTATGTCTTTGTTACTGGGTGTCAGTTTGTCTCTTTGGGACTTGGTTTCACTGTATGTCTTTGTTACTTGGTGTAAGTGTGTGTCTGTGTTACTGGGTATCAGTGTATGTCTTTGTTACTTGGTGTCAGTGTATGTCAAAGTTACTGGTTGTCAGTGTGTGTCTGTGTTACTTGGTGTCAGTGTATGTTTTTGTTACTTGGTGTAAGTGTGTGTCTGTGCTACTGGGTGTGAGTGTCTGTCTGTGTTTCTTGGTGTAAGTGTATGTCTGTGTTACTGGGTATCAGTGCAGGTCTTTGTTACTTGGTGTCAGTGTATGTCAAAATACTTGGTGTAAGTGTATGTCTTTGTTACTTGGTGTAATTGTCTGTCTTTGTTACCTGGTGTCAGTGTATGTCTGTGTTACTTGGTGTTAGTGTGTGTCTTTGTTACTTGGTGTAAGCATATGTCTGTGTTACATGGTCTAAGTGTGTGTCTGTGTTACTGGGTATCAGTGTATGTCTTTGTTACTTGGTGTAATTGTGTGTCTGTGTTACTGGGTATCAGTGTATGTCTTTGTTACTTGGTGCCAGTGTATGTCTTTGTTACTTGGTGTCAGTGTATGTCTGTGTTACATGGTGTAGGTGTGTGTCTGTGTTACTGGGTATCAGTGTATGTCTTTGTTAGTTGGTGTAAGTGTTTGTCTGTGTTACTGGGTATCAGGGTATGTCTTGGTTACTTGCTGTCAGTGTATGTCTTTGTTACTTGGTGTAAGTGTATGTCTTTGTTACTGGGTGTCAGTGCATGTCTTTGTTACTTGGTGTAAGTGTGTGTCTGTGTTACTGGGTGTCAGTGTATGTCTGTGTTACTTGGTGTAAGTGTATGTCTTTGTTACTTGGTGTAAGTGTGTGCCTGTGTTACTCGGTATTCGTGCATGTCTGTAGTATTGGGAGTCAGTGTATGTCTTTGTTACTGGGTGTCAGTGTATGTCTTTGTTACTTGGTGTAAGTGTGCGACTTTGTTACTGGGTATCAGTGTCTGTCTTTGTTACTTGGTGTAAGTGTGTGTTTGTGTTACTGGGTATCATTGTATGTCTGTGTTACTTGGTGTAAGGTTGTGCCTGTGTTACTTGGTGTAAGTGTGTGTCTTTGTTACTTGGTGTAAGTGTATGTCTTTTTTACTTGGTGTCAGTGTATGTCTTTGTTACTTGGTGTGATTGTATGTCAGTGTTACTTGGTGTAAGTGTGTGCCTGTGTTACTGGGTATCAGTGTATGTCTTTGGCACTTGGCGTCAGTGTATGTCTGTGTTACTTGGTGAAAGTGTGTATCTTTGTTATTTGGTGTCAGTGTGTGTCTTTGTTACTTGGTGTCCGTGTGTGGCTGTGTTACTGGGTGTCAGTGTATGTCTTTGCTACTGGCTGTCAGTGTATGTCTTTGTTAATTGGTGTAAGTGGGTGTCTGTGTTACTGGGTATCAGTGTATGTCTGTGTTACTTGGTGTAAGTGTATGTCTGTGTTACTGTGTATCAGTGTATGTCTTTGTGTCTTGGTGTCAGTGTATGCCTTTGTTACTGGGTGTAAGTGTGTGTCTGTGTTACTGGGGATCAGTGTATGTCTTTGTTACTTGGTGTCAGTGTATGTCTGTGTTACTTGGTGCAAGTGTGTGTCTGTGTTACTGTGAATCAGTGTATGTCTTTGTGACTTGGTGTCAGTGTATGTCTTTGTTACTGGGTGTCAGTGTGTGTCTTTGTGACTTGGTGTCAGTGTATGTCTTTGTTACTTGGTGTAAGTGTGTGTCTGTGTTACTGGGTATCAGTGTATGTCTTTGTTACTTGGTGTCAGTGTATGTCAAAATACTTGGTGTAAGTGTATGTCTTTGTTACTTGGTGTAATTGTCTGTCTTTGTTACTTGGTGTCAGTGTATGTCTGTGTTACTTGGTGTAAGTGTGTGTCTTTGTTGCTTGGTGCAAGCGTATGTCTTTGTTACTTGGTGTCAGTGTATTTCTGTGTTACTTGGTGTCAGTGTGTTTGTTTGTGTTACTGGGTGTCAGTGTGTGTCTGTGTTACTTGGTGTAAGTGTGTGTCTTTGTTACTTGTTGTCCGTGTGTGTCAGTGTTACTGGGTGTCAGTGTATGTCTTTGTTACTTGGTGTCAGTGTATGTCTTTGTTACTTGGTGTAAGTGTGTGTCTGTGTTTCTGGTTGTCAGTGTGTGTCTGTGTTACTTGGTGTCAGTATATGTTTTTCTTACTTGGTGTAAGTGTGTGTCTGTGTTGCTGGGTGTGAGTGTCTGTCTGTGTTACTTGGTGTAAGTGTGTGTCTGTGTTACTGGGTATCAGTGTATGTCTTTGTGACTTGGTGTCAGTGTATGTCTGTGTTACTTGGTGGAAGTGTGTGTCTGTGTTACTTGGTGTCAGTGTGTGTCTGTGTTACTTGGTGTCAGTGTATGTCTTTGTTACTGGGTGTCAGTTTGTCTCTTTGTGACTTGGTTTCACTGTATGTCTTTGTTACTTGGTGTAAGTGTGTGTCTGTGTTACTGGGTATCAGTGTATGTCTTTGTTACTTGGTGTCAGTGTATGTCAAAGTTACTGGTTGTCAGTGTGTGTCTGTGTTACTTGGTGTCAGTGTATGTTTTTGTTACTTGGTGTAAGTGTGTGTCTGTGCTACTGGGTGTGAGTGTCTGTCTGTGTTACTTGGTGTAAGTGTGTGTCTGTGTTACTGGGTATCAGTGTAAGTCTTTGTGACTTGGTGTCAGTGTATGTCTGTGTTACTTGGTGTAAGTGTGTGTCTGTGTTACTTGGTGTCAGTGTATGTCTTTGTTACTGGGTGTCAGTTTGTGTCTTTGTGACTTGGTGTCACTGTGTGTATTTGTTACTTGGTGTAAGTGTGTGTCTGTGTTACTGGGTATCAGTGTATGTCTTTGTTACTTGGTGTCAGTGTATGTCAAAATACTTGGTGTCAGTGTATGACTTTGTCACTTGGTGTCCGTGTGTGTCTGTGTTACTGGGTATCCGTGCATGTCTGTGGTACTGGGTGTCAGTGTATGTCTTTGTTACTGGGTGTCAGTGTCTGTCTTTGTTACTTGGTGTAAGTGTGTGTCTGTGTTACTGGGTGTCATTGTATGTCTGTGTTACTTGGTGTAAGTGTGTGCCTGTGTTACTTGGTGTAAGTGTGTGTCTTTGTTACTTGGTGTAAGTGTATGTCTTTGTTACTTGGTGTCAGTGTATGTCTTTGTTACTTGGTGTGATTGGATGTCAGTGTTACTTGGTGTAAGTGTGTGCCTGTGTTACTGGGTATCAGTGTATATCTTTGGCACTTGGCGTCAGTGTATGTCTGTGTTACTTGGTGAAAGTGTGTATCTTTGTTACTTGGTGTCAGTGTGTGTCTTTGTTACTTGCTGTCCGTGTGTGTCTGTCTTACTGGGTGTCAGTGTATGTCTTTGCTACTGGGTATCAGTGTCTGTCTTTGTTCCTTGGTGTAAGTGTTTGTCTTTGTTACTGGGTGTCAGTGTGTGTCTTTGTGACTTGGTGTCAGTGTATTTCTTTGTTTCTTGGTGTAAGTGTATGTCTGTGTGACTGGCTATCAGTGTATGTCTTTGTTACTTGGTGTCAGTGTATGTCAAAATACTTGGTGTATGTGTATTTCTTTGTTATTCGGTGTAATTGTCTGTCTTTGCTACCTGGTGTCAGTGTATGTCTGTGTTACTTGGTGTAAGTGTGTGTCTGTGTTACTGGGTATCAGTGCATGTCTTTGTGATTGGTGTCAGTGTACGTCTTTGTTACTGGGTGTCAGTGTGTGTCTTTGTGACTTGGTGTCACTGTATGTCTTTGTTACTTGGTGTAAGTGTGTGTCTGTGTTACTGGGTATCAGTGTATGTCTTTGTAACTTATTGTCAGTGTATGTCAAAATACTTGGTGTAAGTGTATGTCTTTGTTACTTGGTGTAATTGTCTGTGTTTGTTAATTGGTGTCAGTGTATGTCTGCGTTACGTGGTGTAATTGTGTGTCTTTGTTACTTGGCGTAAGTGTATGTCTTTGTTACTTGGTGTCAGTGTATGTCTTTGTTACTTGGTGTCATTGTATGTCTGTGTTACTTGGTGTAAGTGTGTCCCTGTGTTACTGGGTATCAGTGTATGTCTTTGTTACTTGGTGTCAGTGTATGTCTTTGTTAATTGGTGTAAGTGTGTGTCTGTGTTACTGGGCATCAGTGTCTGTCGTTTTTACTTGGTGTAAGTGTGTGTCTGTGTTACTGGGTATCAGTGTATGTCTTTGTGACTTGGTGTCAGTGTTTGCCTTTGTTACTGGGTGTCAGTGTGTGTCTTTGTGACTTGGTGTCAGTGTATTTCTTTGTTTCTTGGTGTAAGTGTATGTCTGTGTTACTGGGTATCAGTGTATGTCTTTGTTACTTGGTGTCAGTGTATGTCAAAATACTTGGTGTAAGTGTATGTCTTTGTTACTTGGTGTAATTGTCTGTCTTTGTTACCTGGTGTCAGTGCATGTCTGTGTTACTTGGTGTTAGTGTGTGTCTTTTTTACTTGGTGTAAGCGTATGTCTGTCTTACATGGTGTAAGTGTGTGTCTGTGTTACTGGGTATCAGTGTATGCCTTTGTTACTTGGTGTAAGTGTCTGTCTGTGTTACTGGGTATCAGTGTATGTCTTTGTTACTTGGTGTCAGTGTATGTCTTTGTTACTTGGTGTCAGTGTATGTCTGCGTTACATGGTGTAAGTGTGTGTCTGTGTTACTGGGTATCAGTGTATATCTTGGTTACTTGCTGTCAGTGTATGTCTTTGTTACTTGGTGTAAGTGTATGTCTTTGTTACTTGGTGTAATTGTCTGTGTTTGTTACTTGGTGTCAGTGTATGTCTGTGTTACTTGTTGTCAGTGTGTGTCTTTGTTACTTGGCGTAAGTGTATGTCTTTGTTACTTGGTGTCAGTGTATGTCTTTGTTACTTGGTGTCATTGTATGTCTGTGTTACATGGTGTAAGTGTGTGCCTGTGTTACTGGGTATCAGTGTATGTCTTTGTTACTTGGCGTCAGTGTATGTCTGTGTTACTTGGTGAAAGTGTGTATCTTTGTTACTTGGTGTCAGTGTGTGTCTTTGTTACTTGGTGTCCGTGTGTGTCTGTGTTACTTGGTGTCAGTGTATGTCTTTGTTACTGGGTGTCAGTGTATGTCTTTGTTAATTGGTGTAAGTGTGTGTCTGTGTTACTGGGTATCAGTGTCTGTCTTTGTTACTTGGTGTAAGTGTGTGTCTGTGTTACTGGGTATCAGTGTATGTTCTTTGTGACTTGGTGTCAGTGTTTGCCTTTGTTACTGGGTGTCAGTGTGTGTCTTTGTGACTTGGTATCAGTGTATTTCTTTGTTTCTTGGTGTAAGTGTATGTCTGTGTTACTGGGTATCAGTGCAGTTCTTTGTTACTTGGTGTCAGTGTATGTCAAAATACTTGGTGTAAGTGTATGTCTTTGTTACTTGGTGTAATTGTCTGTCTTTGTTACCTGGTGTCAGTGTATGTCTGTGTTACTTGGTGTTAGTGTGTGTCTTTGTTACTTGGTGTAAGCGTATGTCTGTGTTACATGGTCTAAGTGTGTGTCTGTGTTACTGGGTATCAGTGTATGTCTTTGTTACTTGGTGTAATTGTGTGTCTGTGATACTGGGTATCAGTGTATGTCTTTGTTACTTGGTGCCAGTGCATGTCTTTGTTACTTGGTGTCAGTGTATGTCTGTGTTACATGGTGTAGGTGTGTGTCTGTGTTACTGGGTATCAGTGTATGTCTTTGTTAGTTGGTGTAAGTGTTTGTCTGTGTTACTGGGTATCAGGGTATGTCTTGGTTACTTGCTGTCAGTGTATGTCTTTGTTACTTGGTGTAAGTGTATGTCTTTGTTACTGGGTGTCAGTGCATGTCTTTGTTACTTGGTGTAAGTGTGTGTCTGTGTTACTGGGTGTCAGTGTATGTCTGTGTTACTTGGTGTAAGTGTATGTCTTTGTTACTTGGTGTAAGTGTGTGCCTGTGTTACTGGGTATTCGTGCATGTCTGTAGTATTGGGAGTCAGTGTATGTCTTTGTTACTGGGTGTCAGTGTATGTCTTTGTTACTTGGTGTAAGTGTGCGACTGTGTTACTGGGTATCAGTGTCTGTCTTTGTTACTTGGTGTAAGTGTGTGTTTGTGTTACTGGGTATCATTGTATGTCTGTGTTACTTGGTGTAAGGTTGTGCCTGTGTTACTTGGTGTAAGTGTGTGTCTTTGTTACTTGGTGTAAGTGTATGTCTTTTTTACTTGGTGTCAGTGTATGTCTTTGTTACTTGGTGTGATTGTATGTCAGTGTTACTTGGTGTAAGTTTGTGCCTGTGTTACTGGGTATCAGTGTATGTCTTTGGCACTTGGCGTCAGTGTATGTCTGTGTTACTTGGTGAAAGTGTGTATCTTTGTTATTTGGTGTCAGTGTGTGTCTTTGTTACTTGGAGTCCGTGTGTGGCTGTGTTACTGGGTGTCAGTGTATGTCTTTGCTACTGGCTGTCAGTGTATGTCTTTGTTAATTGGTGTAAGTGGGTGTCTGTGTTACTGGGTATCAGTGTCTGTCTTTGTTACTTGGTGTAAGTGTGTGTCTGTGTTACTGGGTATCAGTGTATGTCTTTTTGACTTGGTGTCAGTGTTTGTCTTTGTTACTGTGTGTCAGTGTGTGTCTTTGTGACTTGGTGTCAGTGTATTTCTTTGTTTCTTGGTGTAAGTGTATGTCTGTGTTACTGGGTATCAGTGTATGTCTTTGTGACTTGGTGTCTGTGTATGTCAAAATACTTGGTGTAAGTGTATTTCTTTGTTACTTGGTGTAATTGTCTGTCTTTGTTACCTGGTGTCAGTGCATGTCTGTGTTACTTGGTGTAAGTGTGTGTCTGTGTTACTGGGTATCAGTGTATGTCTTTGTGATTGGTGTCAGTGTACGTCTTTGTTACTGGGTGTCAGTTTGTGTCTTTGTGACTTGGTGTCACTGTATGTCTTTGTTACTTGGTGTAAGTGTGTGCCTGTGTTACTGGGTATCAGTGTATGTCTTTGTTACTTGGTGTCAGTGTATGTCAACATACTTGGTGTAAGTGTATGTCTTTGTTACTTGGTGCAATTGTCTGTGTTTGTTACTTGGTTTCAGTGTATGTCTTTGTTACTTGGTGTCATTGTATGTCTGTGTTACTTGGTGTAAGTGTGTGCCTGTGTTACTGGGTATCAGTGTATGTCTTTGTTACTTGGCGTCAGTGTATGTCTGTGTTACTTGGAGAAAGTGTGTATCTTTGTTACTTGGTGTCAGTGTGTGTCTTTGTTACTTGGTGTGCGTGTGTGTCTGTGTTACTGGGTGTCAGTGTATGTCTTTGTTACTGGGTGTCAGTGTATGTCTTTGTTAATTGGTGTAAGTGTGTGTCTGTGTTACTGGGCATCAGTGTCTTTCTTTTTTACTTGGTGTAAGTGTGTGTCTGTGTTACTGGGTATCAGTGTGTGTCTTTGTGACTTGGTGTCAGTGTTTGCCTTTGTTACTGGGTGTCAGTGTGTGTCTTTGTGACTTGGTGTCAGTGTATTTCTTTGTTTCTTGGTGTAAGTGTATGTCTGTGTTACTGGGTATCAGTGTATGTCTTTGTTACTTGGTGTCAGTGTATGTCAAAATACTTGGTGTAAGTGTATGTCTTTGTTACTTGGTGTAATTGTCTGTCTTTGTTGCCTGGTGTCAGTGTATGTCTGTGTTACTTGGTGTTAGTGTGTGTCTTTTTTACTTGGTGTAAGCGTATGTCTGTGTTACATGGTGTAAGTGTGTGTCTGTGTTACTGGGTATCAGTGTATGTCTTTGTTACTTGGTGTAAGTGTGTGTCTGTGTTACTGGGTATCAGTGTATGTCCTTGTTACTTGGTGTCAGTGTATGTCTGTGTTCCATGGTGTAAGTGTGTGTCTGTGTTACTGGGTATCAGTGTATGTCTTTGTTAGTTGGTGTCAGTGTGTGTCTGTGTTACTGGGTATCAGTGTATATCTTGGTTACTTGCTGTCAGTGTTTGTCTTTGTTACTTGGTGTAAGTGTATGTCTTTGTTACTTGGTGTAATTGTCTGTGTTTGTTACTTGGTGTCAGTGTATGTCTCTGTTACTTGGTGTAAGTGTGTGTCTTTGTTACTTGGCGTAAGTGTATGTCTTTGTTACTTGGTGTCAGTATATGTCTTTGTTACTTGGTGTCATTGTAAGTCTGTGTTACTTGTTGTAAGTGTGTGCCTGTGTTACTGGGTATCAGTGTCTGTCTTTGTTACTTGGCGTCAGTGTATGTCTGTGTGACTTGGTGAAAGTGTGTATCTTTGTTACTTGGTGTCAGTGTGTGTCTTTTTTACTTGGTGTCCGTGTGTGTCTGTGATACTGGGTGTCAGTGTATGTCTTTGTTACTGGGTGTCAGTGTATGTCTTTGTTAATTGGTGTAAGTTTGTGTCTGTGTTACTGGGTTTCAGTGTCTGTCTTTGTTACTTGGTGTAAGTGTGTGTCTGTGTTACTGGGTATCAGTGTATGTTCTTTGTGACTTGGTGTCAGTGTTTGCCTTTGTTACTGGGTGTCGGTGTGTGTCTTTGTGACTTGGTGTCAGTGTATTTCTTTGTTTCTTGGTGTAAGTGTTTCTCTGTGTTACTGGGTATCAGTGTATGTCTTTGTTACTTGGTGTCAGTGTATGTCAAAATACTTGGTGTAAGTGTATGTCTTTGTTACTTGATGTAATTGTCTGTCTTTGTTACCTGGTGCCAGTGTATGTCTGTGTTACTTGGTGTTAGTGTGTGTCTTTGTTACTTGGTGTAAGCGTATGTCTGTGTTACATGGTGTAAGTGTGTGTCTGTGTTACTGGGTATCAGTGTATGTCTTTGTTACTTGGTGTAGCTGTGTGTCTGTGTTACTGGGTATCAGTGTATGTCTTTGTTATTTGGTGTCAGTGTATGTCTGTGTTACATGGTGTAAGTGTGTGTCTGTGTTACTGGGTATCAGTGTATGTCTTTGTTAGTTGGTGTAAGTGTTTGTCTGTGTTACTTGGTATCAGTGTATGTCTTGGTTACTTGCTGTCAGTGTATGTCTTTGTTACTTGGTGCAAGTGTATGTCTTTGTTACTTGGTGTCAGTGTATGTCTTTGTTACTTGGGATAAGTGTGTGTCTGTGATTCTGGGTGTCAGTGTGTGTCTGTGTTACTTGGTGTCCGTGTGCGTCTGTGTTACTGGGTGTCAGTGTATGTCTTTGTTACCTGGTGTCAGTGTACGTCTTTGTTACATGGTGTAAGTGCGGGTCTGTGTTACTGGGTATCAATGTATGTCTTTGTTACTTGGTGTCAGTGTATGTCTTTGTTACTTGGTGTAAGTGTATGTGTTTGTTACTTGGTGTCAGTGTATGTCTTTGTTACTTGGTGTAAGTGTGTGTCTGTGTTACTGGGTGTAAGTGTGTGTCTGTGTTACTGGGTATCAGTGTATGTCTTTGTTACTTGTTGACAGTGTCTGTCAAAATACTTGGTGTAAGTGTATGTCTTTGTTACTTGGTGTAAATGTCTGTCGTTATTACTTCGTGTCAGTGTATGTCTGTGTTACTTGGTGTAAGTGTATGCCTTTGTTACTTGGTGTCAGTGTATGTCTTTGTTACTTTTTGTCAGTGTGTGTCTGTGTTACTGGGTATCAGTGTATGTCTTTGTGACTTGGTATCAATGTATGTCTTTGTTACTTGGTGTCAGTGTATGTCTTTGTAACTGGGTGTCAGTTTGTGTCTGTGTTACTTAGTGTCAGTGTAAGTCTTTGTTACTGTGTATCAGTGGTTCTCTGTGTTACTGGGTGTCAGTGTGTGTTTGTTTGTGTTACTGGCTGTCAGTGTGTGTCTGTGACACTAGGTGTCAGTATTTAGTTTAGTGCAGAGATGCAGCACTTCAACAGGCCCTTCGGCCCACCGAGTCTGTGCCGACCATCAACCACCCATTCATACTAATCCTACACTAATCCCGTATTTCTATCACATCCCCACCTGTCCCTATATATTTCCCTACCACCTACCTATACTTGGGGCAATTTATGATGGCCAATTAACCTATCAACCTGCAAGTCTTTGGCATGTGGGAGGAAGCCGGAGCACCCGGAGGAAACTCACGCAGACACAGGGAGAACTTGCAAACTCCACACAGGCAGTACCCAAAATCGAGCCCTGGTCCCTGGAGCTGTGAGGCTGCTAACCACTCTGCCAATGTGCCGCCCAGTGTGTGTCTGTGCTCCTGGGAATCAGTGTATGTCTTTGTTACTTGGTGTAAGTGTGTGTCTGTGTTACTGGGTATCAGTGTATGTCTTTGTTACTTGGTGTCAGTGTATGTCAAAATACTTGGTGTAAGTGTATGTCTTTGTTACTTGGTGCAATTGTCTGTGTTTGTTACTTGGTGTCAGTGTATGTCTCTGTTACTTGGTGTAAGTGTGTGTCATTGTTACTTGGCGTAAGTGTATGTCTTTGTTACTTGGTGTCAGTATATGTCTTTGTTACTTGGTGTCATTGTATGTCTGTGTTACTTGTTGTAAGTGTGTGCCTGTGTTACTGGGTATCAGTGTCTGTCTTTGTTACTTGGCGTCAGTGTATGTCTGTGTGACTTGGTGAAAGTGTGTATCTTTGTTACTTGGTGTCAGTGTGTGTCTGTGTTACTTGGTGTAAGTGTGTGCCTGTGTTACTGGGTATCAGTGTATGTCTTTGTTACTTGGCGTCAGTGTATGTCTGTGTTACTTGGAGAAAGTGTGTATCTTTGTTACTTGGTGTCAGTGTGTGTCTTTGTTACTTGGTGTCCGTGTGTGTCTGTGTTACTGGGTGTCAGTGTATGTCTTTGTTACTGGGTGTCAGTGTATGTCTTTGTTAATTGGTGTAAGTGTGTGTCTGTGTTACTGGGCATCAGTGTCTTTCTTTTTTACTTGGTGTAAGTGTGTGTCTGTGTTACTGGGTAACAGTGTGTGTCTTTGTGACTTGGTGTCAGTGTTTGCCTTTGTTACTGGGTGTCAGTGTGTGTCTTTGTGTCTTGGTGTCAGTGTATTTCTTTGTTTCTTGGTGTAAGTGTATGTCTGTGTTACTGGGTATCAGTGTATGTCTTTGTTACTTGGTGTCAGTGTATGTCACAATACTTGGTGTAAGTGTATGTCTTTGTTACTTGGTGTAATTGTCTGTCTTTGTTGCCTGGTGTCAGTGTATGTCTGTGTTACTTGGTGTTAGTGTGTGTCTTTTTTACTTGGTGTAAGCGTATGTCTGTGTTACATGGTGTAAGTGTGTGTCTGTGTTACTGGGTATCAGTGTATGTCTTTGTTACTTGGTGTAAGTGTGTGTCTGTGTTACTGGGTATCAGTGTATGTCCTTGTTACTTGGTGTCAGTGTATGTCTGTGTTCCATGCTGTAAGTGTGTGTCTGTGTTACTGGGTATCAGTGTATGTCTTTGTTAGTTGGTGTCAGTGTGTGTCTGTGTTACTGGGTATCAGTGTATATCTTGGTTACTTGCTGTCAGTGTTTGTCTTTGTTACTTGGTGTAAGTGTATGTCTTTGTTACTTGGTGTAATTGTCTGTGTTTGTTACTTGGTGTCAGTGTATGTCTCTGTTACTTGGTGTAAGTGTGTGTCATTGTTACTTGGCGTAAGTGTATGTCTTTGTTACTTGGTGTCAGTATATGTCTTTGTTACTTGGTGTCATTGTATGTCTGTGTTACTTGTTGTAAGTGTGTGCCTGTGTTACTGGGTATCAGTGTCTGTCTTTGTTACTTGGCGTCAGTGTATGTCTGTGTGACTTGGTGAAAGTGTGTATCTTTGTTACTTGGTGTCAGTGTGTGTCTTTGTTACTTGGTGTCCGTGTGTGTCTGTGATACTGGGTGTCAGTGTATGTCTTTGTTACTGGGTGTCAGTGTATGTCTTTGTTAATTGGTGTAAGTTTGTGTCTGTGTTACTGGGTATCAGTGTCTGTCTTTGTTACTTGGTGTAAGTGTGTGTCTGTGTTACTGGGTATCAGTGTATGTTCTTTGTGACTTGGTGTCAGTGTTTGCCTTTGTTACTGGGTGTCAGTGTGTGTCTTTGTGACTTGGTGTCAGTGTATTTCTTTGTTTCTTGGTGTAAGTGTTTCTCTGTGTTACTGGGTATCAGTGTATGTCTTTGTTACTTGGTGTCAGTGTATGTCAAAATACTTGGTGTAAGTGTATGTCTTTGTTACTTGATGTAATTGTCTGTCTTTGTTACCTGGTGCCAGTGTATGTCTGTGTTACTTGGTGCTAGTGTGTGTCTTTGTTACTTGGTGTAAGCGTATGTCTGTGTTACATGGTGTAAGTGTGTGTCTGTGTTACTGGGTATCAGTGTATGTCTTTGTTACTTGGTGTAACTGTGTGTCTGTGTTACTGGGTATCAGTGTATGTCTTTGTTACTTGGTGTCAGTGTATGTCTGTGTTACATGGTGTAAGTGTGTGTCTGTGTTACTGGGTATCAGTGTATGTCTTTGTTAGTTGGTGTAAGTGTTTGTCTGTGTTACTTGGTATCAGTGTATGTCTTGGTTACTTGCTGTCAGTGTATGTCTTTGTTACTTGGTGCAAGTGTATGTCTTTGTTACTTGGTGTCAGTGTATGTCTTTGTTACTTGGGATAAGTGTGTGTCTGTGTTTCTGGGTGTCAGTGTGTGTCTGTGTTACTTGGTGTCCGTGTGCGTCTGTGTTACTGGGTGTCAGTGTATGTCTTTGTTACCTGGTGTCAGTGTATGTCTTTGTTACATGGTGTAAGTGCGTGTCTGTGTTACTGGGTATCAATGTATGTCTTTGTTACTTGGTGTCAGTGTATGTCTTTGTTACTTGGTGTAAGTGTATGTGTTTGTTACTTGGTGTCAGTGTATGTCTTTGTTACTTGGTGTAAGTGTGTGTCTGTGTTACTGGGTGTAAGTGTGTGTCTGTGTTACTGGGTATCAGTGTATGTCTTTGTTACTTGTTGAC
This sequence comes from Heterodontus francisci, assembly GCF_036365525.1. Lineage (NCBI taxonomy): Eukaryota > Metazoa > Chordata > Chondrichthyes > Heterodontiformes > Heterodontidae > Heterodontus > Heterodontus francisci. The sequence goes on along the minus strand of NW_027141295.1, from coordinate 1,174,708 downwards.
AGTGTCTGTCAAAATACTTGGTGTAAGTGTATGTCTTTGTTACTTGGTGTAATTGTCTGTCGTTATTACTTCGTGTCAGTGTATGTCTGTGTTACTTGGTGTAAGTGTATGCCTTTGTTACTTGGTGTCAGTGTATGTCTTTGTTACTTTTTGTCAGTGTGTGTCTGTGTTACTGGGTATCAGTGTATGTCTTTGTGACTTGGTATCAATGTATGTCTTTGTTACTTGGTGTCAGTGTATGTCTTTGTAACTGGGTGTCAGTGTGTGTCTTTGTTACTTGGTGTAAGTGTGTGTCTGTGTTACTGGGTAACAGTGTATGTCTTTGTTACTTAGTGTCAGTGTATTTCTGTGTTACTTGGTGTAAGTGTGTGTCTTTATTACTTCGTGTAATTGTATGTCTTTGTTACTTGGTGTCAGTGTATGTCTGTGTTACTTGGTGTCATTGTCTGTCTTTGTTACTGGGTGCCAGTGTCTGTCTTTGTGACTTGGTTTCAGTGTATGTCTTTGTTTCTTGGTGTCAGTCTATGTCTTTGTTACTTGGTGTAAGTGTGTGTCTGTGTTACTGGGTATCAGTGTAAATCTTTGTTACTTGGTGTATGTGTGTGTCTGAGTTAATGGGTATCAGTGCATGTCTTTGCTACATGGTGACAGTGTATGTCTGTGTTACTTGGTGTAAGTGTGTGTCTTTGTTACTTGGTGTAATTGTATGTCTTTTTTACTTGGTGTCAGTGTATGTCTTTGTTACTTGGTGTCAGTGTATGTCTTTGTTCCTTGGTGTCAGTGTATGTCTGTGTTGCTTGGTGGAAGTGTGTGTCATTGTTACTTGGTGTAAGTGTTTGCCTTTGTTACTTTGCGGAAGTGTGTGTCTGTGTTACTGGGTATCAGTGCATGTCTTTGTTACTGGGTGTCAGTGTGTTTCTGTGTTACTTGGTGTCAGTGTATGTCTTTGTTACTGTGTATCAGTGGTTCTCTGTGTTACTGGGTGTCATTGTATTTTTGTTTGTGTTACTGGGTGTCAGTGTGTGTCTGTGACAATCGGTGTCAATATTTAGTTTAGTTTGGAGATACAGCACTGAAACAGGCCCTTCGGTCAACCGTCTCTGTGCCGACCATCAACCACCCATTTATACTTATCCTACACTAATCCCGTATTCCTATCACATCCCCAACTGTCCCTATATATTTTGCTAACACCTACCTATACTAGGGTCAATTTAAAATGGCCAATTAACCTATCAACCTGCAAGTCTTTGGCATGTGGGAAGAAACCGGAGCACCCGGAGGAAACTCACGTAGAGACAGGGAGAACTTACAAACTCCGCAAAGGCATTACCCAGAATCGAGCCCTGGTCCCTGGAGCTGTGAGGCTGCTAACCACTGTGCCAATGTGCCACCCAGTGTGTGTCTGTGCTACTGGGTATCAGTATATGTCTTTGTTACTTGGTGTAGGTGTGTGTCTGTGTTAATGGGTAACAGTGTATGTCTTTGTTACTTGGTGTCAGTGTATCTCTGTGTTACTTGGTGTAAGTATGTGTCTTTGTTACTTGGTGTAATTGTATGTCTTTGTTAATTGGTGTAAGTGTATGTCTTTGTTACTTGGTGCCAATGTATTTCTTTGTGACGTGGTGTCATTGTCTGTCTTTTTTACAGGGTGTCAGTGTCTGTCTTCGTTACTTGGTATCAGTGTTTGTCTTTGTTACTGGGTGTCAGTGTCTGTCTTTGTGACTTGGTGTCAGTGTATGTCTTTGTTTCTTGGTGTCAGTGTATGTCTTTGTTACTTGGTGTAAGTGTATGTCTGTGTTACTGGGTATCAGTGTATATCTTTGTTACTTGGTGTAAGTGTGTGTCTGTGTTACTGGGTATCAGTGTATGTCTTTGTTACTTCGTGTAAGTGTATGTCTTTGTGACTTGGTGTCAGTGTATGTCTTTGTTACTTGGTGTCAGTGTATGTCTTTGTTACTTGGTGTAAGTGTCTGTCTTTGTTACTTGGTGTAAGGGTGTGTCTTTGTTACTTGGTGTAAGTGTCTGTCTTTGTTACTTGGTGTAAGGGTGTGTCTTTTTTACTTGGTGTAAGTGTGTGTCTGTGTTACTGGGTATCAGTGTATGTCTTTGTTACTTGGTGTCAGTGTGTGTCTGTGGTCCTGGGTATCAGTGTATGTCTTTGTTACTTCGTGTAAGTGTATGTCTTTGTGACTTGGTGTCAGTGTCTGTCTTTGTTACTTGGTGTAAGTGTGTGTCTGTGTTACTGGGTATCAGTGCATGTCTTTGTTACTTGGTGTCAGTGTTTGTCAAAATACTTGGTGCAAGTGTATGTCTTTGTTACTTGGTGTAATTGTCTGTCTTTGTTACTTCGTGTAAGTGTATGTCTTTGTGACTTGGTGTCAGTTTCTGTCTTTGTTACTGGGTGTCAGTGTGTGTCTTTGTGACTTGGTGTCAGTGTATGTCATTGTTACTTGGTGTCAGTGTATGTCTGTGTTACTGGGTGTAAGTGTGTGTCTTTGTTACTTGGTGTAATTGTCTGTCTTTGTTACTTCGTGTAAGTGTATGTCTTTGTGACTTGGTGTCAGTGTCTGTCTTTGTTACTGGGTCTCAGTGTATGTCTTTGTTACTTGGTGTCAGTGTATTTCTTTGTCACTGTTTATCAGTGTTTCTCTGTGTTAATGCTTGTCAGTGTGTGTTTTTTTTGTGTTACTGGGTGTCAGTTTCTGTCTTTGTTACTGGGTGTCAGTTTGTGTCTTTGTGACTTGGTGTCAGTGTATGTCATTGTTACTTGGTGTCAGTGTATGTCTGTGTTACTGGGTGTAAGTGTGTGTCTTTGTGACTTGGTGACAGTGTATGTCTTTGTTACTTGGTGTAAGTGTGTGTCTGTGTTACTGGGTATCAGTGTATATCTTTGTGACTTGGTGTCAGTGTATGTCCTTGTGACTGGGTGTCAGTGTGTGTCTTTGTGACTTGGTGTCAGTGTATGTCTGTGCTACTTGGTGTAAGTGAGTGTCTGTGTTACTGGGTATCAGTGTATGTCTTTGTGACTTGGTGTCAGTGTATGTCTTTCTTACTTGGTGTAAGTGTGTGTCTGTGTTACTGGGTGTCAGTGTATGTCTTTGTGACTTGGTGTCAGTGTATGTCTTTGTTACTGGGTGTCAGTGTGTTTCTTTGTGACTTGGTGTCAGTGTATGTCTTTGTTACTTGGTGTAAGTGTGTGTCTGTGTTACTGGGTGTCAGCGTATGTCTTTGTTACTTGGTGTCAGTGTATGTCTTTGTTACTGGGTGTCACTGTGTGTCTTTGTGACTTGGTGTCAGTGTTTGTCTTTGTTACTTGGTGTAAGTGTGTGTCTGTGTTACTGGGTATCAGTGTATGTCTTTGTTACTTGGTGTCAGTGTAAGTCAAAATACTTGGTGTAAGTGTATGTCTTTGATACTTGGTGTCAGTGTATGTCTTTGTTACTTGGTGTCAGTGTGTGTCTGTGGTACTGGGTATCAGTGTATGTCTTTGTGACTTGGTGTCAGTGTATGTCTGTGTTACTTGGTGTAAGTGTGTGTCTGTCTTACTGGGTGTCAGTGTGTGTCTGTGTTACTTGGTGTAAGTCTGTGTCTTTGTTACTTGGCGTCCGTTTGTGTCTGTGTTACTGGGTGTCAGTGTATGTCTTTGTTGCTGGGTGTCAGTGTATGTCTTTGTTACTTGGTGTAAGTGTGTGTCTGTGTTACTGGGTGTCAGTGTCTGTCTGTGTTACTTGGTGTATGTGTGTGCTTGTGTTACTGGGTATCAGTGTATGTCTTTGTGACTGGGTGTAAGTGTGTGTCTGTGTTACTGTGTATCAGTGTATGTCTTTGTTACTTGGTGTCAGTGTATGTCAAAATACTTGCTGTCAGTGTATGTCTTTGTTACTTGGTGTCCGTGTGTGTCTTTGTTACTGGGTGTCAGTGTATGTCTTTGTTACTGGGTGTCAGTGTGTGTCTGTGTTACTGGGTATCAGAGCATGTCTTTGTTACTTGGTGTCAGTGTATGTCAAAATACTTGGTGCATGTGTATGTCTTTGTTCCTTGGTGTAATTGTCTGTCTTTGTTACTTCGTGTAAGTGTATGTCTTTGTGACTTGGTGTCAGTGTCTGTCTTTGTTACTGGGTGTCAGTGTGTGTCTTTGTTACTTGGTTTCAGTGTATTTCTTTGTCACTGTTTATCAGTGTTTCTCTGTGTTACTGGGTGTCAGTGTGTGTTTGTTTGTGTTACTGGGTGTCAGTGTGTATCTGTGACACTAGGTGTCAGTATTTAGTTTAGTTTTGAGATACAGCACTTCAACAGGCCCTTCGGCCCACCGAGTCTGTGCCGACCATCAACCAACCATTTATACTAATCCTACACTAAACCCGTATTCCTATCACATCCCCACCTGTCCCGATATATTTCCCTACCACCTACTTTTACTAGGGGCAATTTATGATGGCCAATTAACCTATCATCCTGCAAGTCTTTGGCATGTGGGAGGAAGCCGGAGCACCCGGAGGAAACCCACGCAGACACAGGGAGAACTTGCAAACTCCGCACAGGCAGTACCCAGAATCGAACACGGGTCCCTGGAGCTGTGAGGCTGCGGTGCTAACAACTGCGCCAATGTGCCCCCCCCCCCGACCCCCCAAACCCAGTGAGTGTCTGCGTTACTGGGTATCAGTCTATGTCTTTGTGACTTGGTGTCAGTGTATGTCTTTGTTACTTGGTGTAAGTGTGTGTCTGTGTTACTGGGTGTCAGTGTATGTCTTTGTGACTTGGTGTCAGTGTATGTCTTTGTTACTGGGTGTCAGTATGTGTCTTTGTGACTTGGTGTCAGTGTATGTCATTGTTACTTGGTGTCAGTGTATGTCTGTGTTACTGGGTGTAAGTGTGTGTCTTTGTTACTTGGTGTAAGTGTATGTCTTTGTTACTTGGTGTAAGTGTATGTCTTTGTTACTTGGTGTCAGTGTGTGTCTGTTTTGCTGGGTGTCAGTGTATGTCTTTGTAGCTGGGTGTCAGTGTATGTCTTTGTTACTTGGTGTAAGTGTGTGTCTGTGCTGCTGGGTATCAGTGTGTGTCTTTGTTACTTGGTGTAAGTGTGTGTCTGTGTTAGTGGGTATCAGTGTATGTCTTTGTGACTTGGTGTCAGTGTATGTCTTTGTTACTTGGTGTAAGTGTGTATATGTGTTACTGGGTATCAGTGTATGTCTTTGTTACTTGGTGTCAGTGTATGTCAAAATACTTGGTATGTGTATGTCTTTGTTACTTGGTGTAATTGTCTGTCTTTGTTACTTGGTGTCAGTGTATGTCTGTGTTATTTGGTGTAAGTGTGTGTCTTTGTTACTTGGTGTAAGTGTATGTCTTTGTTACTTGGTATAAGTGTGTGTTAGTGTTACTTGGTGTAAGTGTGTGTCTGTGTTACTTGGTGTCAGTGTATGTCTTTGTTACTTGGTGTCAGTGTATGTCTGCGTCACTTGGTGTCAGTGTGTCTGTTTGTGTTACTGGGTGTCAGTGTGTGTCTGTGTTACTTGGTGTAAGTGTGTGTCTTTGTTACTTGGTGTCGGTGTGTGTCTGTGTTACTGGGTGTCAGTGTATGTCTTTGTTACTGGGAGTCAGTGTATGTATTTGTTACTTGGTGTAAGTGTATGTCTTTGTTACTTGGTGTCAGTGTATGTCTGTGTAACTTGGTGTAAGTGTGTGCCTGTGTTACTGGGTATCAGTGTATGGCTTTGTAACTTGGTGTCAGTGTATGTCTGTGTTATTTTGTGTAACTGTGTGTCTGTGTTACTGGGATTCAGTGTCTGTCTTTGTTACTTGGTATAAGTGTGTGTCTGTGTTACTGTGGATCAGTGCATGTCTTTGTGACTTGGTGTCAGTGTATGTCTTTGTTACTGGGTGTCAGTGTGTGTCTTTGTGACTTGGTATCAATGTATGTCTTTGTTACTTGGTGTAAGTGTGTATATGTGTTACTGGGTATCAGTGTATGTCTTTGTTACTTGGTGTCAGTGTATGTCAAAATACTTGGTATGTGTATGTCTTTGTTACTTGGTGTAATTGTCTGTCTTTGTTACTTGGTGTCAGTGTATGTCTGTGTTATTTGGTGTAAGTGTGTGTCTTTGTTACTTGGTGTAAGTGTATGTCTTTGTTACTTGGTATAAGTGTATGTCTTTGTTACTTGGTGTCAGTGTGTGTCTGTTTTGCTGGGTGTCAGTGTATGTCTTTGTAGCTGGGTGTCAGTGTATGTCTTTGTTACTTGGTGTAAGTGTGTGCCTGTGTTACTGGGTGTCAGTGTATGTCTTTGTGACTTGGTGTCAGTTTCTGTCTTTGTTACTGGGTGTCAGTGTGTGTCTTTGTGACTTGGTGTCAGTGTATGTCATTGTTACTTGGTGTCAGTGTATGTCTGTGTTACTGGGTGTCAGTGTGAGTCTTTGTTACTTTGTGTAAGTGTGTGTCTTTGTTACTTGGTGTAAGTGTATGTCTTTGTGACTTGGTGTCAGTGTATGTCTTTTTTACTGGGTGTAAGTGTGTGTCTGCGTTACTGGGTATCAGTGTATGTCCTTGTTACTTGGTGTAAGTGTGTGTCTGTGTTACTGGGTATCAGTGTATGTCTTTGTGACTTGGTATCAGTGTATGTCTTTGTTTCTGGATGTCAGTGTGTTTCTGTGTTACTTGGTGTCAGTGTATGTCTGTGTTACTTGGTGTAAGTATGTGTCTTTGTTACTTGGTGTAAGTGTATGTCTTTGTTACTGGGGGTCAGTGTGTGCATGTGACACTAGGTGTCAGTATTTAGTTTAGTTTAGGGATACAGCACTGAAACAGGCCCTTCGGCCCACCGAGTCTGTGCCGACCATTAACCAACCATTTATACTAATCCTACACGAATCCCATATTCCAATAACATCCCCACCGGTCCTATATATTTCTTTACCACCTACCTATACTAGGGGCAATTTATAATGGCCAATTAACCTATCAACCTGAAAGTCTTTGGCATGTGGGAGGAAACCGGAGCACCCGGAGGAAACCCACGCAGACACAGGGAGAACTTGCAAACTCCGCACAGGCAGTACCCAGAATCGAACCCGGGTCCCTGGAGCTGTGAGGCTGCGGTGCTCACCACTGCGCCAATGTGCACCCCCCCCCCCCCACCCCCCACACCCAGTGAGTGTCTGCGTTACTGGGTATCAGTCTATGTCTTTGTTACTTGGTGTAAGTGTGTGTCTGTGTTACTGGGTGTTAGTGTATGTCTTTGTGACTTGGTGTCAGTGTATGTCATTGTTACTTGGAGTCAGTGTGTGTCTGTGTTACTGGGTGTAAGTGTGTGTCTTTGTTACTTGGTGTAAGTGTGTGTCTTTGTTACTTGGTGTAAGTGTATGTCTTTATTACTTGGTGTGATTGTGTGTCTGTGTAACTGGGTGTCAGTGTATGTCTTTGTTACTTGGCCTAAGTGTGTGTCTGTGCTACTGGGTATCAGTGTGTGACTTTGTTACTTGGTGTAAGTGTGTTTCTGTGTTAGTGGGTATCAGTGTATGTCTTTGTGACTTGGTGTCAGTGTATGTCTTTGTTACTTGGTGTAAGTGTGTGTATGTGTTATTGGGTATCAGTGTATGTCTTTGTTACTTGGTGTCAGTGTATGTCAAAATACTTGGTGTATGTGTATGTATTTGTTACTTGGTGTAATTGTCTGTCTTTGTTACTTGGTGTCAGTGTATGTCTGTGTTACTTTGTGTAAGTGTGTGTCTTTGTTACTTGGTGTAAGTGTATGTCTTTGTTACTTGGTATAAGTGTGTGTTTGTGTTACTTGGTGTAAGTGTGTGTCTGTGTTACTTGGTGTCAGTGTATGTCTTTGTGACTTGGTATCAGTGTATGTCTTTGTTACTTGGTGTAAGTGTGTGTCTGTGTTCCTGGGTATCAGTGTATGTCTTTGTGCCTTGGTGTCAGTGTATGTCTTTGTTACTGGGTGTCAGTGTGTGTCTGTGTTACTTGGTGTCAGTATATGTCTTTGTTACTGTGTATCAGTGTTTCTCTGTGTTCCTGGGTGTCAGTGTGTGTTTGTTTGTGTTACTTGGTGTCAGTGTGTGTCTGTGACACTAGGTGTCAGTATTTAGTTTAGTTCAGAGATACAGCACTTAAACAGGCCCTTCGGCCCAACGAGTCTGTGCCGACCATCAACAACCCATTTATACTAATCCTACTCTAATCCCGTATTCCAATCTCATCCCCACCGGTCCCTATATATTTCCCTACCACCTACCTATACTAGGGGCAATTTATGATGTCCAATTAACCTATCATCCTGCAAGTCTTTGGCATGTGGGAGGAAGCCGGAGCACCCGGAGGAAACCCACGCAGACACAGGGAGAACTTGCAAACTCCGCACAGGCAGTACCCAGAATCGAACCCGGGTCCCTGGAGCTGTGAGGCTGCGGTGCTAACCACTGCGCCAATGTGCACCCCCCCCCCCCCCCCCCACCCTCCACCCCCCACACCCAGTGAGTGTCTGCGTTACTGGGTATCAGTCTATGTCTTTGTGACTTGGTGTCAGTGTATGTCTTTGTTACTTGGTGTAAGTGTGTGTCTGTGTTACTGGGTGTCAGTGTATGTCTTTGTGACTTGGTGTCAGTGTATGTCTTTGTTATTTGGTGTCAGTGTATGTCTTTGTGACTTGGTGTCAGTGTATGTCTTTGTTACTGGGTGTCAGTGTGTGTCTTTGTGACTTGGTGTCAGTGTATGTCATTGTTACTTGGAGTCAGTGTATGTCTGTGTTACTGGGTGCAAGTGTGTGTCTTTGTTACTTGGTGTAAGTGTATGTCTGTGTTACTGGGTGTCAGTGTATGTCTTTGTAACTGGGTGTCAGTGTATGTCTTTGTTACTTGGCGTAAGTGTGTGTCTGTGCTACTGGGTATCAGTGTGTGTCTTTGTTACTTGGTGTAATTGTGTGTCTGTGTTAGTGGGTATCAGTGTATGTCTTTGTGACTTGGTGTCAGTGTATGTCTTTGTTACTTGGTGTAAGTGTGTGTATATGTTACTGGGTAACAGTGTATGTCTTTGTTACTTGGTGTCAGTGTATGTCAGAATACTTGGTGTATGTGTATGTCTTTGTTACTTGGTGTAATTGTCTGCCTTTGTTACTTGGTGTCAGTGTATGTCTGTGTTACTTGGTGTAAGTGTGTGTCTTTGTTACTTGGTGTAAGTGTATGTCTTTGTTACTTGGTATAAGTGTGTGTTTGTGTTACTTGGTGTACGTGTGTGTCTGTGTTACTTGGTGTCAGTGGATGTCTTTGTTATTTGGTGTCAGTGTATGTCTGCGTCACTTGGTGTCAGTGTGTTTGTTTGTGTTACTGGGTGTCAGTGTGTGTCTGTGTTACTTGGTGTAAGTGTTGTTCTTTGTTACTTGGTGTCGGTGTGTGTCTGTGTTACTGGGTGTCAGTGTATGTCTTTGTTACTGGGAGTCAGTGTATGTATTTGTTACTTGGTGTCAGTGTGTGTCTGTGTTACTTGGTGTAAGTGTATGTCTTTATTACTTTGTGTAAGTGTATGTCTTTGTTACTTGGTGTCAGTGTATGTCACTGTTACTTGGTGTAAGTGTGTGCCTGTGTTACTGGGTATCAGTGTATGTCTTTGTTACTTGTTGTCAGAGTATGTCTGTGTTATTTGTTGTAAGTGTGTGTCTGTGTTACTCGGTGTAAGTGTGTGTCTTTGTTACTTTGTGTAAGTGTATGTCTTTGTTACTTGGTGTCAGTGTATGTCTTTGTTACTTGGTGTCAGTGTATGTCTGTGTTACTTGGTGTAAGTGTGTGCCTGTGTTACTGGGTATCAGTGTGTGGCTTTGTAACTTGGTGTCAGTGTATGTCTGTGTTATTTGGTGTAAGTGTGTTTCTGTGTTGCTGGGAATCAGTGTCTGTCTTTGTTACTTGGTGTAAGTGTGTGTCTGTGTTACTGTGGATCAGTGCATGTCTTTGTAACTTGGTGTCAGTGTATGTCTTTGTTACTGGGTGTCAGTGTGTGTCTTTGTGACTTGGTATCAGTGTATGTCTTTGTTACTTGGTGTAAGTGTGTGTCTGTGTTCCTGGGTATCAGTGTATGTCTTTGTGACTTGGTGTCAGTGTATGTCTTTGTTACTGGGTGTCAGTGTGTGTCTGTGTTACTTGGTGTTAGTGTGTGCCTGTGTTACTGGGTATCAGTGTATGTCTTTGTTACTTGGTGTCAGTGTATGTCTGTGTTACTTGGTGTCAGTGCGTGTCTGTGTTACTTGGTGTAAGTGTATGTCTTTGTTACTTTGTGTAAGTGTATGTCTTTGTTACTTGGTGTCAGTGTATGTCACTGTTACTTGGTGTAAGTGTGTGCCTGTGTTACTGGGTATCAGTGTATGTCTTTGTTACTTGGTGTCAGTGTATGTCTGTGTTATTTGGTGTAAGTGTGTGTCTGTGTTACTGGGTGTCAGTGTGTGTCTGTGTTACTCGGTGTAAGTGTGTGTCTTTGTTACTTTGTGTAAGTGTATGTCTTTGTTACTTGGTGTCAGTGTATGTCTTTGTTACTTGGTTTCAGTGTATGTGTTACTTGGTGTAAGTGTGTGCCTGTGTTACTGGGTATCAGTGATTGGCTTTGTTACTTGGTGTCAGTGTATGTCTGTGTTATTCGGTGTAAGTGTGTGTCTGTGTTACTGGGAATCAGTGTCTGTCTTTGTTACTTGGTGTAAGTGTGTGTCTGTGTTACTGTGGATCAGTGCATGTCTTTGTGACATGGTGTCAGTGTATGTCTTTGTTACTGGGTTTCAGTGTGTGTCTTTGTGACTTGGCATCAGTGTATGACTTTGTTACTTGTTGTCAGTGTGTGTCTGTGTTCCTGGGTATCAGTGTATGTCTTTGTGACTTGGTGTCAGTGTATGTCTTTGTTACTGGGTGTCAGTGTGTGTCTGTGCTACTGGGTATCAGTGTGTGTCTTTGTTACTTGGTGTAAGTGTGTGTATGTGTTACTGGGTATCAGTGTATGTCTTTGTTACTTGGTGTCAGTGTATGTCTTTGTTACTTGGTGTAAGTGTGTGTCTATGTTACTTGGTGTCAGTGTATGTCTGTGTTACTTGATGTAAGTGTGTGTCTTTGTAACTTGGTGTAAGTGTATGTCTTTGTTACTTGGTGTAAGTGTATGTCTTTGTTACTTGGTGTCAGTGCATGTCTGTGTTACTGGGTGTCAGTGTATGTCTTTGTTACTGGGAGTCAGTGTATGTATTTGTTACTTGGTGTCAGTGTGTGTCTGTGTTACTTGGTGTAAGTGTATGTCTTTGTTATTTTGTGTAAGTGTATGTCTTTGTTACTTGGTGTCAGTGTATGTCACTGTTACTTGGTGTAAGTGTGTGCCTGTGTCACTGGGTATCAGTGTATGTCTTTGCTACTTGGTGTCAGTGTATGTCTGTGTTATTTGGTGTAAGTGTGTGTCTGTGTTACTGTGGATCAGTGCATGTCTTTGTGACTTGGTGTCAGTGTATGTCTTTGTTACTGGGTGTCAGTGTGTGTCTTTGTGAATTGGTATCAGTGTATGTCTTTGTTACTTGGTGTAAGTGTGTGTCTGTGTTCCTGGGTATCAGTGTATGTCTTTGTGACTTGGTGTCAGTGTATGTCTTTGTTACTGGGTGTCAGTGTGTGTCTGTGTTACTTGGTGTCAGTGTGTGTCTGTGTTACTTGGTGTAAGTGTATGTCTTTGTTACTTTGTGTAAGTGTATGTCTTTGTTACTTGGTGTCAGTGTATGTCACTGTTACTTGGTGTAAGTGTGTGCCTGTGTTACTGGGTATCAGTGTATGTCTTTGTTACTTGGTGTCAGTGTATGTCTGTGTTATTTGGTGTAAGTGTGTGTCTGTGTTACTGGGTGTCAGTGTGTGTCTGTGTTACTCGGTGTAAGTGTGTGTCTGTGTTACTGTGGATCAGTGTGTGTCTTTGTGAATTGGTATCAGTGTATGTCTTTGTTACTTGGTGTCAGTATGTGTCTGTGTTACTGGGTGTCAGTGTGTTTGTTTGTGTTACTGGGTGTCAGTGTGTGTCTGTGTTACTTGGTGTAAGTGTGTGACTTTGTTACTTGGTGTCCGTGTGTGTCTGTGTTACTGGGTGTCAGTGTATGTCTTTGTAACTGGGTGTCAGTGTTTGCCTTTGTTACTTGGTGTAAGTGTGTGTCTGTGTTATTTGGTGTAAGTGTGTGTCTGTGTTGCTGGGTGTCAGTCTGTGTCTGTGTTACTCGGTGTAATTGTGTGTCTTTGTTACTTTGTGTAAGTGTATGTCTTTGTTACTTGGTGTCAGTGTATTTCAGTGTTACTTGGTGTAAGTGTGTGCCTGTGTTACTGGGTATCAGTGTTTGTCTTTGTTACTTGGTGTCAGTGTTTGTCTGTGTTATTTGGTGTAAGTGTGTGTCTGTGTTACTGGGAATCAGTGTCTGTCTTTGTTACTTGGTGTAAGTGTGTGTCTGTGTTACTGTGGATCAATGCATGTCTTTGTGACTTGGTGTCAGTGTATGTCTTTGTTACTGGGTGTCAGTGTGTGTCTTTGTGACTTGGTATCAGTGTTTGTCTTTGTTACTTGGTGTAAGTGTGTGTCTGTGTTCCTGGGTATCAGTGTATGTCTTTGTGACTTGGTGTCAGTGTCTGTCTTTGTTACTGGGTGTCAGTGTGTGTCTGTGTTACTTGGTGTCAGTGTATGTCTTTGTTACTGTGTATCAGTGTTTCTCTGTGTTCCTGGGTGTCAGTGTGTGTTTGTTTGTGTTACTGGGTGTCAGTGTGTGTCTGTGACACTAGGTGTCAGTATTTAGTTTAGTTCAGAGATACAGCACTTAAACAGGCCCTTCGGCCCACCGAGTCTGTGCCGACCATCAACCACCCATTTATACTAATCCTACACTAATCCCGTATTCCTATCACATCCCCAACTGTCCCTATATATTTCCCTAACACCTACCTATACTAGGGTCAATTTATAATGGCCAATTAACCTATCAACCTGCAAGTCTTTGGCATGTGGGAAGAAACCGGAGCACCCGGAGGAAACTCACGCAGAGACAGGGAGAACTTGCAAGCTCCGCAAAGGCAGTACCCAGAACCGAGCCCTGGTCCCTGGAGCTGTGAGGCTGCTAACCACTGTGCCAATGTGCCGCCCAGTGTGTGTCTGTGCTACTGGGTATCAGGATATGTCTTTGTTAATTGGTGTAAGTGTGTGTCTGTGTTAATGGGTAACAGTGCATGTCTTTGTTACTTGGTGTCAGTGTATGTCTGTGTTACTTGGTGTAAGTGTGTGTCTTTGTTACTTGGTGTAATTGTATGTCTTTGTTACTTGGTGTCAGTGTATGTCTGTGTTACTTGGAGTAAGTGTATGTCTTTGTTACTTGGTGTCAGTGTGTGTCTTTGTTACTTGTTGTAAGTGTGTGTCTGTGTTACTTGGTGTAAGTGTGTGTCTGTGTTACTTGGTATCAGTGTATGTCTTTGTTACTTGGTGTAAGTTTGTGTCTGTGTTACTGGGTGACAGTGTATGTCTTTGTTACTTGGTGTAAGTGTATGTCTGTGTTACTTGGTGTAAGTGTGTGTCTTTGTGACTTGGTGTAATTGTATGTCTTTGTTACTTGGTGTCAGTGTATGTCTTTGTTACTTGGTGTAAGTGAGTGTTTGTGTTACTTGGTGTAAGTGTGTGTCTGTGTCACTTGGTATCAGTGCATGTCTTTGTTACTTGGTGTGAGTGTGTGACTGTGTTACTGGGCATCAGTGTATGTCTTTGTTACTTGGTGTAAGTGTGTGTCTGTGTTACTGGGTATCAGTGAATGTCTTTGTTACTTGGTGTCAGTGTATGTCTTTGTTACTTGGTGTAAGTGTCTGTCTTTGTTACTTGGTGTAAGGGTGTGTCTTTTTTACTTGGTGTAAGTGTGTGTCTGTGTTACTGGGTATCAGTGTATGTCTTTGTTACTTGGTGTCAGTGTGTGTCTGTGGTACTGGGTATCAGTGTATGTCTTTGTTACTTCGTGTAAGTGTATATCTTTGTGACTTGGTGTCAGTGTCTGTCTTTGTTACTTGGTGTAAGTGTGTGTCTGTGTTACTGGTTATCAGTGCATGTCTTTGTTACTTGGTGTCAGTGTATGTCAAAATACTTGGTGCAAGTGTATGTCTTTGTTACTTGGTGTAATTGTCTGTCTTTGTTACTTCGTGTAAGTGTATGTCTTTGTGACTTTGTGTCAGTGTCTGTCTTTGTTACTGGGTGTCAGTGTGTGTCTTTGTTACTTGGTGTCAGTGTATTTCTTTGTCACTGTTTCTCAGTGTTTCTCTGTGTTACTGGGTGTCAGTGTGTGTTTGTTTGTGTTGCTGGGTGTCAGTGTGTATCTGTGACACTAGGTGTCATTATTTAGTTTAGTTTTGAGATACAGCACTTTTACAGGCCCTTCGGCCCACCGGGTCTGTGCCGACCAACAACCAACCATTTATACTAATCCTACACTAAACCCGTATTCCTATCACATCCCCACCTGTCCCGATATATTTCCCTACCACCTACCTGCCTAGACTAGGGGCAATTTATGATGGCCAATTAACCTATCATCCTGCAAGTCTTTGGCATGTGGGAGGAAGCCGGAGCACCCGGAGGAAACCACGCAGACACAGGGAGAACTTGCAAACTCCGGACAGGCAGTACCCAGAATCGAACCCGGGTCCCTGGAGCTGTGAGGCTGCGGTGCTAACCACTGCGCCAATGTGCCGCCCAGTGTGTCTCCGTGTTCCTGGGTGTCAGTATATGTCTTTGTTACTTGGTGTCAGTGTGTGTCTGTGTTACTGGGTGTCAGTGTGTTTGTGTTACTGGGTGTCAGTGTGTGCCTGTGTTACTTGGTGTAAGTGTGTGACTTTGTTACTTGGTGTCGGTGTGTGTCTGTGTTACTGGGTGTCAGTGTATGTCTTTGTTACTTGGTGTAAGTGTGTGTCTGTGCTACTGGGTATCAGTGTGTGTCTTTGTCACTTGGTGTAAGTGTATGTCAAAATACTTGGTGTATGTGTATGTCTTTGTTACTTGGTGTAATTGTCTGTCTTTGTTACTTGGTGTCAGTGTGTGTTTGTGTTACTTGGTGTAAGTGTGTGTCTGTGTTACTTGGTGTCAGTGTGTTTGTTTGTGTTACTGGGTGTAAGTGTGTGACTTTGTTACTTGGTGTCCATGTGTGTCTGTGTTACTGGGTGTCAGTGCATGTCTTTGTTACTTGGTGTAAGTGTGTGTCTGTGCTACTGGTTATCAGTGTGTGTCTTTGTTACTTGGTGTAAGTGGGTGTATGTGTTACTGGGTATCAGTGTATGTCTTTGTTACTTGGTGTCAGTGTGTGTCTTTGTTACTTGTTGTACGTGTGTGTCTGTGTTACTTGGTGTAAGTGTGTGTCTGTGTTACTTGGTATCAGTGTATGTCTTTGTTACTTGGTGTAAGTTTGTGTCTGTGTTACTGGGTGACAGTGTATGTCTTTGTTACTTGGTGTCAGTGTATGTCTGTGTTACTTGGTGTAAGTGTGTGTCTTTGTGACTTGGTGTAATTGTATGTCTTTGTTACTTGGTGTCAGTGTATGTCTTTGTTACTTGGTGTCAGTGAGTGTTTGTGTTACTTGGTGTAAGTGTGTGTCTGTGTCACTTGGTATCAGTGTATGTCTTTGTTACTTGGTGTGAGTGTGTGACTGTGTTACTGGGCATCAGTGTATGTCTTTGTTACTTGGTGTAAGTGTGTGTCTGTGTTACTGGGTATCAGTGTATGTCTTTGTTACTTGGTGTCAGTGTATGTCTTTGTTACTTGGTGTAAGTGTCTGTCTTTGTTATTTGGTGTAAGGGTGTGTCTTTTTTACTTGGTGTAAGTGTGTGTCTGTGTTACTGGGTATCAGTGTATGTCTTTGTTACTTGGTGTCAGTGTGTGTCTGTGGTACTGGGTATCAGTGTATGTCTTTGTTACTTCGTGTAAGTGTATGTCTTTGTGACTTGGTGTCAGAGTCTATCTTTGTTACTTGCTGTAAGTGTGTGTCTGTGTTACTGGGTATCAGTGCATGTCTTTGTTACTTGGTGTCAGTGTATGTCAAAATACTTGGTGCAAGTGTATGTCTTTGTTACTTGGTGTAATTGTCTGTCTTTGTTACTTCGTGTAAGTGTATGTCTTTGTGACTTGGTGTCAGTGTCAGTCTTTGTTACTGGGTGTCAGTGTGTGTCTTTGTTACTTGGTGTAAGTGTGTGTCTGTGTTACTGGGTATCAGTGCATGTCTTTGTTACTTGGTGTCAGTGTATGTCTTTGTTACTTGGTGTAAGTGTATGTCTTTGTCACTTGGTGTCAGTGTCTGTCTTTGTTACTTGGTGTAAGTGTGTGTCTATGTTACTTGGTGTCAGTGTATGTCTGTGTTACTTGGTGTAAGTGTGTGTCTTTGTAACTTGGTGTAAGTATATGTCTTTGTTCCTTGGTGTAAGTGTATGTCTTTGTTACTTGGTGTCAGTGCATGTCTGTGTTACTTGGTGTAAGTGTGTGTCAAAATACTTGGTGCAAGTGTATGTCTTTGTTACTTGGTGTAATTGTCTGTCTTTGTTACTTCGTGTAAGTGGATGTCTTTTTGACTTGGTGTCAGTGTCTGTCTTTGTTACTGGGTGTCAGTGTGTGTCTTTGTCACTGTTTATCAGTGTTTCTCTGTGTTACTGGGTGTCAGTGTGTGTTTGTTTGTGTTACTGGGTGTCAGTATTTAGTTTAGTTTAGAGATACAGCACTTAAACTGGCCCTTCGGGCCACCGAGTCTGTGCCGACCATCAACAACCCATTTATACAATTCCTACACTAATCCCGGATTCCAATCTCATCCTGACCGGTCCCTATACATTTCCCTACCAACTACCTATACTAGGGGCAATTTATAATGGCCAATTAACCTACCAAACTGCAAGTCTTTGGCATGTGGGAGGAAACCGGAGCAACCGGAGGAAACCCACGCTGACACAGGGAGAACTTGCAAACTCCGCACAAGCAGTACCCAGAATCGAACCCGGGTCCCTGGAGCTGTGAGGCTGCGGTGCTAACCACTGCGCCAATGTGCCCCCCCCACCCCGACTCCCCACACCGACCCCCCACACCCAGTGATTGTCTGCGTTACTGGGTATCAGTCTATGTCTTTGTGCCTTGGTGTCAGTGTATGTCTTTGTTACTTGGTGTAAGTGTGTGTCTGTGTTACTGGGTGTCAGTGTATGTCTTTGTGACTTGGTGTCAGTGTATGTCTTTGTTACTGGGTGTCACTGTGTGTCTTTGTGACTTGGTGTCAGTGTATGTCATTGTTACTTGGTGTTAGTGTATGTCTGTGTTACTGGGTGTAAGTGTGTGTCTTTGTTACTTGGTGTAAGTGTATGTCTTTGTTACTTGGTGTCAGTGTGAGTCTGTGTTGCTGGGTGTCAGTGTATGTCTTTGTAACTGGGTGTCAGTGTATGTCTTTGTTACTTGGTGTAAGTGTGTGTCTGTGCTACTGGGTATCAGTGTGTGTCTTTGTTACTTGGTGTAAGTGTGTGTCTGTGTTAGTGGGTATCAGTGTATGTCGTTGTGACTTGGTGTCAGTGTATGTCTTTGTTACTTGGTATAAGTGTGTATATGTGTTACTGGGTATCAGTGTATGTCTGTGTTACTTGGTGTAAGTGTGTGTCTTTGTTACTTGGTGTAAGTGTATGTCTTTGTTACTTGGTATAAGTGTGTGTTAGTGTTACTTGGTGTAAGTGTGTGTCTGTGTTACTTGGTGTCAGTGTATGTCTTTGTTACTTGGTGTCAGTGTATGTCTGCGTCACTTGGTGTCAGTGTGTTTGTTTGTGTTACTGGGTGTCAGTGTGTGTCTGTGTTACTTGGTGTAAGTTTGTGTCTTTGTTACTTGGTGTCGGTGTGTGTCTGTGTTACTGGGTGTCAGTGTATGTCTTTGTTACTGGGAGTCAGTGTATGTATTTGTTACTTGGTGTCAGTATGTGTCTGTGTTACTTGGTGTAAGTGTATGTCTTTGTTACTTAGTGTAAGTGTATGTCTTTGTTACTTGGTGTCAGTGTATGTCACTGTTACTTGGTGTAAGTGTGTGCCTGTGTTACTGTGGATCAGTGCATGTCTTTGTGACTTGGTGTCAGTGTATGTCTTTGTTACTGGGTGTCAGTGTGTGTCTTTGTGACTTGGTATCAGTGTATGTCTTTGTTACTTGGTGTAAGTGTGTGTCTGTGTTCCTGGGTATCAGTGTATGTCTTTGTGACTTGGTGTCAGTGTATGTCTTTGTTACTGGGTGTCAGTGTGTGTCTGTGTTACTTGGTGTCAGTGTATGTCTTTGTTACTGTGTATCAGTGTTTCTCTGTGTTCCTGGGTGTCAGTGTGTGTTTGTTTGTGTTACTGGGTGTCAGTGTGTGTCTGTGACACTAGGTGTCAGTATTTAGTTTAGTTCAGAGATACAGCACTTAAACAGGCCCTTTGGCCCACCGAGTCTGTGCCGACCATCAACCACCCATTTATACTAATCCTACACCAATCCCGTATTCCTATCACATCCCCAACTGTCCCTATATATTTCCCTAACACCTACCTATACTAGGGTCAATTTATAATGGCCAATTAACCTATCAACCTGCAAGTCTTTGGCATGTGGGAAGAAACCGGTGCACCCGGAGGAAACTCACGCAGAGACAGGGAGAACTTGCAAACTCCGCAAAGGCAGTACCCAGAATCGAGCCCTGGTCCCTGGAGCTGTGAGGCTGCTAACCACTGTGCCAATGTGCCGCCCAGTGTGTGTCTGTGCTACTGGGTATCAGTATATGTCTTTGTTAATTGGTGTAAGTGTGTGTCTGTGTTAATGGGTAACAGTGTATGTCTTTGTTACTTGGTGTCAGTGTATGTCTGTGTTACTTGGTGTAAGTGTGCGCCTGTCTTACTGGGTGTCAGTGTGTGGCTTTGTAACTTGGTGTCAGTGTATGTCTTTGTTACTTGGTGTAAGTGTGTGTCTGTGTTACTGTGGATCAGTGCATGTCTTTGTGACTTGGTGTCAGTGTATGTCTTTGTTACTGGGTGTCAGTGTGTGTCTGTGTTACTTGGTGTCAGTGTGTGTCTGTGTTACTTGGTGTATATGTATGTCTTTGTTACTTTGTGTAAGTGTATGTCTTTGTTACTTGGTGTCAGTGTATGTCACTGTTACTTGGTGTAAGTGTGTGCCTGTGTTACTGGGTATCAGTGTATGTCTTTGTTACTTGGTGTCAGTGTATGTCTGTGTTATTTGGTGTAAGTGTGTGTCTGTGTTACTGGGTGTCAGTGTGTGTCTGTGTTACTCGGTGTAAGTGTGTGTCTTTGTTACTTTGTGTAAGTGTATGTCTTTGTTACTTGGTGTCAGTGTATGTCTTTGTTACTTGGTTTCAGTGTATGTGTTACTTGGTGTAAGTGTGTGCATGTGTTACTGGGTATCAGTGTTTGGCTTTGTGACTTGGTGTCAGTGTATGTCTGTGTTATTTGGTGTAAGTGTGTGTCTGTGTTACTGGGAATCAGTGTCTGTCTTTGTTACTTGGTGTAAGTGTGTGTCTGTGTTACTGTGGATCAGTGCATGTCTTTGTGACTTGGTGTCAGTGTATGTCTTTGTTACTGGGTTTCAGTGTGTGTTTTTGTGACTTGGTATCAGTGTATGTCTTTGTTACTTGGTGTCAGTGTGTGTCTGTGTTCCTGGGTGTCAGTGTATGTCTGTGTTATTTGGTGCAAGTGTGTGTCTGTGTTGCTGGGTGTCAGTGTGTGTCTGTGTTACTCGGTGTAAGTGTGTGTCTTTGTTACTTTGTGTAAGTGTATGTCTTTGTTACTTGGTGTCAGTGTATGTCTTTGTTACTTGGTGTCAGTGTATGTCTGTGTTACTTGGTGTAAGTGTGTGCCTGTTTTACTGGGTATCAGTGTATGGCTTTGTTACTGAGAATCAGTGTCTGTCTTTGTTACTTGGTGTAAGTATGTGTCTGTGTTACTGTGGATCAGTGCATGTCTTTGTGACTTGGTGTCAGTGTATGTCTTTGTTACTGGGTGTCTGTGTGTGTCTTTGTGACTTGGTATCAGTGTGTGTCTTTGTTACAAGTGTGTGTCTGTGTTCCTGGGTATCAGTGTATGTCTTTGTGACTTGATGTCAGTGTATGTCTTTGTTACTGGGTGTCAGTGTGTGTCTGTGTTACTGTGTATCAGTGTTTCTCTGTGTTCCTGGGTGTCTGTGTGTGTTTGTGACACCAGGTGTCAGTATTTAGTTTAGTTCAGAGATACAGCACTTAAACAGGCCCTTCGGCCCACCGAGTCTGTGCCGACCATCAACAACCCATTTATACTAATGCTACACTAATCCCGTATTCCAATCTCATCCCCACCGGTCCCTATATATTTCCCTACCACCTACCTATACTCGGGGCAATTTATAATGGCCAATTAACCTACCAAACTGCAAGTCTTTGGCATGTGGGAGGAAACCGGAGCACCCGGAGGAAACCCACGCAGACACAGGGAGAACTTGCAAACTCCGCACAGGCAGTACCCAGAATCGAACCCGGGTCCTTGGAGCTGTGAGGCTGCAGTGCTAACCACTGCGCCACTGTGCCGCCCAGTGTGTGTCCGTGTTACTGGGTGTCAGTATATGTCTTTGTTACTTGGCGTCAGTGTGCGTCTGTGTGACTGGGTGTCAGTGTGTTTGTTTGTGTTACTGGGTGTCAGTGTGTGTCTGTGTTACTTGGTGTAAGTGTGTGACTTTGTTACTTGGTGTCCGTGTGTGTCTGTGTTACTGGGTGTCACTGTATGTCTTTGTAACTGGGTGTCAGTGTTTGTCTTTGTTACTTGGTGTAAGTGTGTGTCTGTGTTATTTGGTGTAAGTGTGTTTCTGTGTTGCTGGGTGTCAGTGTGTGTCTGTGTTACTCGGTGTAATTGTGTGTCTTTGTTACTTTGTGTAAGTGTATGTCTTTGTTACTTGGTGTCAGTGTATGTCTGTGTTACTTGGTGTAAGTGTGTGCCTGTGTTACTGGGTATCAGTGTTTGTCTTTGTTACTTGGTGTCAGTGTATGTCTGTGTTATTTGGTGTAAGTGTGTGTCTGTGTTACTGGGAATCAGTGTCTGTCTTTGTTACTTGGTGTAAGTGTGTGGCTGTGTTACTGTGGATCAGTGCATGTCTTTGTGACTTGGTGTCAGTGTATGTCTTTGTTACTGGGTGTCAGTGTGTGTCTTTGTGACTTGGTATCAGTGTATGTCTTTGTTACTTGGTGTAAGTGTGTGTCTGTGTTCCTGGGTATCAGTGTATGTCTTTGTGACTTGGTGTCAGTGTATGTCTTTGTTACTGGGTGTCAGTGTGTGTCTGTGTTACTTGGTGTCAGTGTATGTCTTTGTTACTGTGTATCAGTGTTTCTCTGTGTTCCTGGGTGTCAGTGTGTGTTTGTTTGTGTTACTGGGTGTCAGTGTGTGTCTGTGACACTAGGTGTCAGTATTTAGTTTAGTTCAGAGATACAGCACTTAAACAGGCCCTTCGGCCCACCGAGTCTGTGCCGACCATCAACCACCCATTTATACTAATCCTACACTAATCCCGTATTCCTATCACATCCCCAACTGTCCCTATATATTTCCCTAACACCTACCTATACTAGGGTCAATTTATAATGGCCAATTAACCTATCAACCTGCAAGTCTTTGGCATGTGGGAAGAAACCGGAGCACCAGGAGGAAACTCACGCAGAGACAGGGAGAACTTGCAAACTCCGCAAAGGCAGTACCCAGAATCGAGCCCTGGTCCCTGGAGCTGTGAGGCTGCTAACCACTGTGCCAATGTGCCGCCCAGTGTGTGTCTGTGCTACTGGGTATCAGTATATGTCTTTGTTAATTGGTGTAAGTGTGTGTCTGTGTTAATGGGTAACAGTGTATGTCTTTGTTACTTGGTTTCAGTGTATGTCTGTGTTACTTGGTGTAAGTGTGTGTCTTTGTTACTTGGTGTAATTGTATGTCTTTGTTACTTGGTGTCAGTGTATGTCTGTGTTACTTGGTGTAAGTGTATGTCTTTGTTACTTGGTGTCAGTGTGTGTCTTTGTTACTTGTTGTAAGTGTGTGTCTGTGTTACTTGGTGTAAGAGTATGTCTGTGTTACTTGGTATCAGTGTATGTCTTTGTTACTTGGTGTAAGTTTGTGTCTGTGTTACTGGGTGACAGTGTATGTCTTTGTTACTTGGTGTAAGTGTATGTCTGTGTTACTTGGTGTAAGTGTGTGTCTTTGTGACTTGGTGTAATTGTATGTCTTTGTTACTTGGTGTCAGTGTATGTCTTTGTTACTTGGTGTAAGTGAGTGTTTGTGTTACTTGGTGTAAGTGTGTGTCTGTGTCACTTGGTATCAGTGTATGTCTTTGTTACTTGGTGTGAGTGTGTGACTGTGTTACTGGGCATCAGTGTATGTCTTTGTTACTTGGTGTAAGTGTGTGTCTGTGTTACTGGGTATCAGTGTATGTCTTTGTTACTTGGTGTCAGTGTATGTCTTTGTTACTTGGTGTAAGTGTCTGTCTTTGTTACTTGGTGTAAGGGTGTGTCTTTTTTACTTGGTGTAAGTGTGTGTCTGTGTTACTGGGTATCAGTGTATGTCTTTGTTACTTGGTGTCAGTGTGTGTCTGTGGTACTGGGTATCAGTGTATGTCTTTGTTATTTCGTGTAAGTGTATGTCTTTGTGACTTGGTGTCAGTGTCTGTCTTTGCTACTTGGTGTAAGTGTGTGTCTGTGTTACTGGTTATCAGTGCATGTCTTTGGTACTTGGTGTCAGTGTATGTCAAAATACTTGGTGCAAGTGTATGTCTTTGTTACTTGGTGTAATTGTCTGTCTTTGTTACTTCGTGTAAGTGTATGTCTTTGTGACTTTGTGTCAGTGTCTGTCTTTGTTACTGTGTGTCAGTGTGTGTCTTTGTTACTTGGTGTCAGTGTATTTCTTTGTCACTGTTTCTCAGTGTTTCTCAGTGTTACTGGGTGTCAGTGTGTGTTTGTTTGTGTTACTGGGTGTCAGTGTGTATCTGTGACACTAGGTGTCAGTATTTAGTTTAGTTTAGAGATACAGCACTTTAACAGGCCCTTCGGCCCACCGGGTCTGTGCCGACCATCAACCAACCATTTATACTAATCCTACACTAAACTCGTATTCCGATCACATCCCCACCTGTCCCGATATATTTCCCTACCACCTACCTACCTATACTAGGGGCAATTTATGATGGCCAATTAACCTATCATCCTGCAAGTCTTTGGCATGTGGGAGGAAGCCGGAGCACCCGGAGGAAACCCACGCAGACACAGGGAGAACTTGCAAACTCCGGACAGGCAGTACCCAGAATCGAACCCGGGTCCCTGGAGCTGTGAGGCTGCGGTGCTAACCACTGCGCCAATGTGCCGCCCAGTGTGTCTCCGTGTTACTGGGTGTCAGTATATGTCTTTGTTACTTGGTGTCAATGTGTGTCTGTGTTACTGGGTGTCAGTGTGTTTGTGTTACTGGGTGTCAGTGTGTGCCTGTGTTACTTGGTGTAAGTGTGTGACTTTGTAACTTGGTGTCGGTGTGTGACTGTGTTACTGGGTGTCAGTGTATGTCTTTGTTACTTGGTGTAAGTGTGTGTCTGTGCTACTGGGTATCAGTGTGTGTCTTTGTCACTTGGTGTAAGTGTATGTCAAAATACTTGGTGTATGTGTATGTCTTTGTTACTTGGTGTAATTGTCTGTCTTTGTTACTTGGTGTCAGTGTATGTCTGTGTTACTTGGTGTAAGTGTCTGTCTTTGTTACTTGGTGTAAGTGTGTGTTTGTGTTTCTTGGTGTAAGTGTGAGTCTGTGTTACTTGGTGTCAGTGTGTTTGTTTGTGTTACTGGGTGTAAGTGTGTGACTTTGTTACTTGGTGTCCGTGTGTGTCTGTGTTACTGGGTGTCAGTGTATGTCTTTGTTACTTGGTGTAAGTGTGTGTCTGTGCTACTGGGTATCAGTGTGTGTCTTTGTTACTTGGTGTAAGTGTGTGTATGTGTTACTGGGTATCAGTGTATGTCTTTGTTACTTGGTGTCAGTGTGTGTCTTTGTTACTTGTTGTACGTGTGTGTCTGTGTTACTTGGTGTAAGTGTGTGTCTGTGTTACTTGGTATCAGTGTATGTCTTTGTTACTTGGTGTAAGTTTGTGTCTGTGTTACTGGGTGACAGTGTATGTCTTTGTTACTTGGTGTCAGTGTATGTCTGTGTTACTTGGTGTAAGTGTGTGTCTTTGTGACTTGGTGTAATTGTATGTCTTTGTTACTTGGTGTCAGTGTATGTCTTTGTTACTTGGTGTAAGTGAGTGTTTGTGTTACTTGGTGTAAGTGTGTGTCTGTGTCACTTGGTATCAGTGTATGTCTTTGTTACTTGGTGTCAGTGTATGTCTTTGTTACTTGGTGTAAGTGTCTGTCTTTGTTACTTGGTGTAAGGGTGTGTCTTTTTTACTTGGTGTAAGTGTGTGTCTGTGTTACTGGGTATCAGTGTATGTCTTTGTTACTTGGTGTCAGTGTATGTCTTTGTTACTTGGTGTAAGTGTCTGTCTTTGTTACTTGGTGTAAGGGTGTGTCTTTTTTACTTGGTGTAAGTGTGTGTCTGTGTTACTGGGTATCAGTGTAAGTCTTTGTTACTTGGTGTCAGTGTGTGTCTGTGGTACTGCGTAACAGTGTATGTCTTTGTTACTTGGTGTCAGTGTATGTCAAAATACTTGGTGCAAGTGCATGTCTTTGTTACTTGGTGTAATTGTCTGGCTTTGTTACTTCGTGTAAGTGTATGTCTTTGTGACTTGGTGTCAGTGTCTGTCTTTGTTACTGGGTGTCAGTGTGTGTCTTTGTTACTTGGTGTAAGTGTGTGTCTGTGTTACTGGGTATCAGTGTATGTCTTTGTTACTTGGTGTCAGTGTATGTCTTTGTTACTTGGTGTAAGTGTATGTCTTTGTCACTTGGTGTCAGTGTCTGTCTTTGTTACTTGGTGTAAGTGTGTGTCTATGTTACTTGGTGTCAGTGTATGTCTGTGTTACTTGGTGTAAATGTGTGTCTTTGTTACTGGGTGTCAGTGCATGTCTGTGTTACTTGGTGTAAGTGTGTGTCTTTGTTACTTGGTGTCGGTGTGTGTCAGTGTTACTGGGTGTCAGTGTGTGTCTTTGTGACTTGGTATCAGTGTATGTCTTTGTTACTGGGTGCCAGTGTGTGTCTGTGACACTAGGTGTCAGTATTTAGTTTAGTTCAGAGATACAGCACTTAAACAGGCGCTTCGGCCCACCGAGTCTGTGCCGACCATCAACCACCCATTTATACTAATGCTACACTAATCCCGTATTCCAATCTCATCCCCACCGGTCCCTATATATTTCCCTACCACCTACCTATACTCGGGGCAATTTTTAATGCCCAATTAACCTACCAAACTGCAAGTCTTTGGCATGTGGGAGGAAACCGGAGCTCCCGGAGGAAACCCACGCAGACACAGGGAGAACTTGCAAACTCCGCACAGGCAGTACCCAGAATCGAACCCGGGTCCCTGGAGCTGTGAGGCTGCAGTGCTAACCACTGCGCCACTGTGCCGCCCAGTGTGTGTCCGTGTTACTGGGTGTCAGTATATGTCTTTGTTACTTGGCGTCAGTGTGCGTCTGTGTGACTGGGTGTCAGTGTGTTTGTTTGTGTTACTGGGTGTCAGTGTGTGTCTGTGTTACTTGGTGTAAGTGTGTGACTTTGTTACTTGGTGTCCGTGTGTGTCTGTGTTACTGGGTGTCACTGTATGTCTTTGTAACTGGGTGTCAGTGTTTGTCTTTGTTACTTGGTGTAAGTGTGTGTCTGTGTTATTTGGTGTAAGTGTGTTTCTGTGTTGCTGGGTGTAAGTGTGTGTCTGTGTTACTCGGTGTAATTGTGTGTCTTTGTTACTTTGTGTAAGTGTATGTCTTTGTTACTTGGTGTCAGTGTATGTCTGTGTTACTTGGTGTAAGTGTGTGCCTGTGTTACTGGGTATCAGTGTTTGTCTTTGTTACTTGGTGTCAGTGTATGTCTGTGTTATTTGGTGTAAGTGTGTGTCTGTGTTACTGGGAATCAGTGTCTGTCTTTGTTACTTGGTGTAAGTGTGTGTCTGTGTTACTGTGGATCAGTGCATGTCTTTGTGACTTGGTGTCAGTGTATGTCTTTGTTACTGGGTGTCAGTGTGTGTCTTTGTGACTTGGTATCAGTGTATGTCTTTGTGACTTGGTGTCAGTGTATGTCTTTGTTACTGGGTGTCAGTGTGTGTCTGTGTTACTTGGTGTCAGTGTATGTCTTTGTTACTGTGTATCAGTGTTTCTCTGTGTTCCTGGGTGTCAGTGTGTGTTTGTTTGTGTTACTGGGTGTCAGTGTGTGTCTGTGACACTAGGTGTCAGTATTTAGTTTAGTTCAGAGATACAGCACTTAAACAGGCCCTTCGGCCCACCGAGTCTGTGCCGACCATCAACCACCCATTTATACTAAACCTACACTAATCCCGTATTCCTATCACATCCCCAACTGTCCCTATATATTTCCCTAACACCTACCTATACTAGGGTCAATTTATAATGGCCAATTAACCTATCAACCTGCAAGTCTTTGGCATGTGGGAAGAAACCGGAGCACCAGGAGGAAACTCACGCAGAGACAGGGAGAACTTGCAAACTCCGCAAAGGCAGTACCCAGAATCGAGCCCTGGTCCCTGGAGCTGTGAGGCTGCTAACCACTGTGCCAATGTGCCGCCCAGTGTGTGTCTGTGCTACTGGGTATCAGTATATGTCTTTGTTAATTGGTGTAAGTGTGTGTCTGTGTTAATGGGTAACAGTGTATGTCTTTGTTACTTGGTGTCAGTGTATGTCTGTGTTACTTGGTGTAAGTGTGTGTCTTTGTTACTTGGTGTAATTGTATGTCTTTGTTACTTGGTGTCAGTGTATGTCTGTGTTACTTGGTGTAAGTGTATGTCTTTGTTACTTGGTGTCAGTGTGTGTCTTTGTTACTTGTTGTAAGTGTGTGTCTGTGTTACTTGGTGTAAGTGTGTGTCTGTGTTACTTGGTATCAGTGCATGTCTTTGTTTATTGGTGTAAGTTTGTGTCTGTGTTACTGGGTGACAGTGTATGTCTTTGTTACTTGGTGTAAGTGTATGTCTGTGTTACTTGGTGTAAGTGTGTGTCTTTGTGACTTGGTGTAATTGTATGTCTTTGTTACTTGGTGTCAGTGTATGTCTTTGTTACTTGGTGTAAGTGAGTGTTTGTGTTACTTGGTGTAAGTGTGTGTCTGTGTCACTTGGTATCAGTGTATGTCTTTGTTACTTGGTGTGAGTGTGTGACTGTGTTACTGGGCATCAGTGTTTGTCTTTGTTACTTGGTGTAATTGTGTGTCTGTGTTACTGGGTATCAGTGTATGTCTTTGTTACTTGGTGTCAGTGTATGTCTTTGTTACTTGGTGTAAGTGTCTGTCTTTGTTACTTGGTGTAAGGGTGTGTCTTTTTTACTTGGTGTAAGTGTGTGTCTGTGTTACTGGGTGTCAGTGTATGTCTTTGTTACTTGGTGTCAGTGTGTGTCTGTGGTACTGGGTATCAGTGTATGTCTTTGTTACTTCGTGTAAGTGTATGTCTTTGTGACTTGGTGTCAGTGTCTGTCTTTGTTACTTGGTGTAAGTGTGTGTCTGTGTTACTGGTTATCAGTGCATGTCTTTGTTACTTGGTGTCAGTGTATGTCAAAATACTTGGTGCAAGTGTATGTCTTTGTTACTTGGTGTAATTGTCTGTCTTTGTTACTTCGTGTAAGTGTATGTCTTTGTGACTTTGTGTCAGTGTCTGTCTTTGTTACTGGGTGTCAGTGTGTGTCTTTGTTACTTGGTGTCAGTGTATTTCTTTGTCACTGTTTATCAGTGTTTCTCTGTGTTACTGGGTGTCAGTGTGTGTTTGTTTGTGTTACTGGGTGTCAGTGTGTATCTGTGACACTAGCTGTCAGTATTTAGTTTAGTTTTGAGACACAGCACTTTAACAGGCCCTTCGGCCCACCGGGTCTGCGCCGACCATCAACAACCCATTTATACTAATCCTACTCTAAACCCGGATTCCTATCACATCCCCACCTGTCCCGATATATTTCCCTACCACCTACCTATACTAGGGGCAATTTATGATGGCCAATTAACCTATCATCCTGCAAGTCTTTGGCATGTGGGAGGAAGCCGGAGCACCCGGAGGAAACCCACGCAGACACAGGGAGAACTTGCAAACTCCGGACAGGCAGTACCCAGAATCGAACCCGGGTCCCTGGAGCTGTGAGGCTGCGGTGCTAACCACTGCGCACAATGTGCCGCCCAGTGTGTCTCCGTGTTACTGGGTGTCAGTATATGTCTTTCTTACTTGGTGTCAGTGTGTGTCTGTGTTACTGGGTGTCAGTGTGTTTGTGTTACTGGGTGTCAGTGTGTGCCTGTGTTACTGGGTGTAAGTGTGTGACTTTGTTACTTGGTGTCGGTGTGTGTCTGTGTTACTGGGTGTCAGTGTATGTCTTTGTTACTTGGTGTAAGTGTGTGTCTGTGCTACTGGGTATCAGTGTGTGTCCTTGTCACTTGGTGTATGTGTATGTCAAAATACTTGGTGTATGTGTAGGTCTTTGTTACTTGGTGTAATTGCCTGTCTCTGTTACTTGGTGTCAGTGTATGTCTGTGTTACTTGGTGTAAGTGTCTGTCTTTGTTACTTGGTGTAAGTGTGTGTTTGTGTTACTTGGTGTAAGTGTGTGTCTATGTTACTTGGTGTCAGTGTGTTTGTTTGTGTTACTGGGTGTAAGTGTGTGACTTTGTTACTTGGTGTCCGTGTGTGTCCGTGTTACTGGGTGTCAGTGTATGTCTTTGTTACTTGGTGTCAGTGTGTGTCTGTGGTACTGGGTATCAGTGTATGTCTTTGTTACTTCGTGTAAGTGTATGTCTTTGTGACTTGGTGTCAGTGTCTGTCTTTGTTACTTGGTGTAAGTGTGTGTCTGTGTTACTGGTTATCAGTGCATGTCTTTGTTACTTGGTGTCAGTGTATGTCAAAATACTTGGTGCAAGTGTATGTCTTTGTTACTTGGTGTAATTGTCTGTCTTTGTTACTTCGTGTAAGTGTATGTCTTTGTGACTTTGTGTCAGTGTCTGTCTTTGTTACTGGGTGTCAGTGTGTGTCTTTGTTACTTGGTGTCAGTGTATTTCTTTGTCACTGTTTATCAGTGTTTCTCTGTGTTACTGGGTGTCAGTGTGTGTTTGTTTGTGTTACTGGGTGTCAGTGTGTATCTGTGACACTAGCTGTCAGTATTTAGTTTAGTTTTGAGACACAGCACTTTAACAGGCCCTTCGGCCCACCGGGTCTGCGCCGACCATCAACAACCCATTTATACTAATCCTACACTAAACCCGGATTCCTATCACATCCCCACCTGTCCCGATATATTTCCCTACCACCTACCTATACTAGGGGCAATTTATGATGGCCAATTAACCTATCATCCTGCAAGTCTTTGGCATGTGGGAGGAAGCCGGAGCACCCGGAGGAAACCCACGCAGACACAGGGAGAACTTGCAAACTCCGGACAGGCAGTACCCAGAATCGAACCCGGGTCCCTGGAGCTGTGAGGCTGCGGTGCTAACCACTGCGCACAATGTGCCGCCCAGTGTGTCTCCGTGTTACTGGGTGTCAGTATATGTCTTTCTTACTTGGTGTCAGTGTGTGTCTGTGTTACTGGGTGTCAGTGTGTTTGTGTTACTGGGTGTCAGTGTGTGCCTGTGTTACTGGGTGTAAGTGTGTGACTTTGTTACTTGGTGTCGGTGTGTGTCTGTGTTACTGGGTGTCAGTGTATGTCTTTGTTACTTGGTGTAAGTGTGTGTCTGTGCTACTGGGTATCAGTGTGTGTCCTTGTCACTTGGTGTATGTGTATGTCAAAATACTTGGTGTATGTGTAGGTCTTTGTTACTTGGTGTAATTGCCTGTCTCTGTTACTTGGTGTCAGTGTATGTCTGTGTTACTTGGTGTAAGTGTCTGTCTTTGTTACTTGGTGTAAGTGTGTGTTTGTGTTACTTGGTGTAAGTGTGTGTCTATGTTACTTTGTGTCAGTGTGTTTGTTTGTGTTACTGGGTGTAAGTGTGTGACTTTGTTACTTGGTGTCCGTGTGTGTCCGTGTTACTGGGTGTCAGTGTATGTCTTTGTTACTTGGTGTAAGTGTGTGTCTGTGCTACTGGGTATCAGTGTGTGTCTTTGTTACTTGGTGTAAGTGTATGTATGTGTTACTGGGTATCAGTGTATGTCTTTGTTACTTGGTGTCAGTGTGTGTCTTTGTTACTTGTTGTACGTGTGTGTCTGTGTTACTTGGTGTAAGTGTGTGTCTGTGTTACTTGGTATCAGTGTATGTCTTTGTTACTTGGTGTAAGTTTGTGTCTGTGTTACTGGGTGACAGTGTATGTCTTTGTTACTTGGTGTCAGTGTATGTCTGTGTTACTTGGTGTAAGTGTGTGTCTTTGTGACTTGGTGTAATTGTATGTCTTTGTTACTTGGTGTCAGTGTATGTCTTTGTTACTTGGTGAAAGTGAGTGTTTGTGTTACTTGGTGTAAGTGTGTGTCTGTGTCACTTGGTATCAGTGTATGTCTTTGTTACTTGGTGTGAGTGTGTGACTGTGTTACTGGGCATCAGTGTATGTCTTTGTTACTTGGTGTAAGTGTGTGTCTGTGTTACTGGGTATCAGTGTATGTCTTTGTTACTTGGTGTCAGTGTATGTCTTTGTTACTTGGTGTAAGAGTCAGTCTTTGTTACTTGGTGTAAGGGTGTGTCTTTTTTACTTGGTGTAAGTGTGTGTCTGTGTTACTGGGTATCAGTGTATGTCTTTGTTACTTGGTGTCAGTGTGTGTCTGTGGTACTGGGTATCAGTGTATGTCTTTGTTACTTCGTGTAAGTGTATGTCTTTGTGACTTGGTGTCAGTGTCTGTCTTTGTTACTTGCTGTAAGTGTGTGTCTGTGTTACTGGGTATCAGTGCATGTCTTTGTTACTTGGTGTCAGTGTATGTCAAAATACTTGGTGCAAGTGTATGTCTTTGTTATTTGGTGTAATTATCTGTCTTTGTTACTTCGTGTAAGTGTATGTCTTTGTGAATTGGTGTCAGTGTCTGTCTTTGTTACTGGGTGTCAGTGTGTGTCTTTGTTACTTGGTGTAAGTGTGTGTCTGTGTTACTGGGTATCAGTGTATGTCTTTGTTACTTGGTGTAAGTGTATGTCTTTGTCACTTGGTGTCAGTGTATGTCTGTGTTACTTGGTGTAAGTGTGTGTCTTTGTAACTTGGTGTAAGTGTATGTCTTTGTTCCTTGGTGTAAGTGTATGTCTTTGTTACTTGGTGTCAGTGCATGTCCGTGTTACTTGGTGTAAGTGTGTGTCTTTGTTACTTGGTGTCGGTGTGTGTCTGTGTTACTGGGTGTCAGTGTGTGTCTTTGTGAATTGGTATCAGTGTATGTCTTTGTTACTTGGTGTAAGTGTGTGTCTGTGATCCTGGGTATCAGTGTATGTCTTTGTGACTTGGTGTCAGTGTATGTCTTTGTTACTGGGTGTCAGTGTGTGTCTGTGTTACTTGGTGTCAGTGTATGTCTTTGTTACTGTGTATCAGTGTTTCTCTGTGTTCCTGGGTGTCAGTGTGTGTTTGTTTGTGTTACTGGGTGTCAGTGTGTGTCTGTGACACTAGGTGTCAGTATTTAGTTTAGTTCAGAGATACAGCACTTAAACAGGCCCTTCGGCCCACCGAGTCTGTGCCGACCATCAACCACCCATTTTTACTAATCCTACACTAATCCCGTATTCCTATCACATCCCCAACTGTCCCTATATATTTCCCTAACACCTACCTATACTCGGGTCAATTTATAATGGCCAATTAACCTATCAACCTGCAAGTCTTTGGCATGTGGAAAGAAACCGGAGCACCCGGAGGAAACTCACGCAGAGACAGGGAGAACTTGCAAACTCCGCGAAGGCAGTACCCAGAATCGAGCCCTGGTCCCTGGAGCTGTGAGGCTGCTAACCACTGTGCCAATGTGCCGCCCAGTGTGTGTCTGTGCTACTGGGTATCAGTATATGTCTTAGTTAATTGGTGTAAGTGTGTGTCTGTGTTAATGGGTAACAGTGTATGTCTTTGTTACTTGGTGTCAGTGTATGTCTGTGTTACTTGGTGTAAGTGTGTGTCTTTGTTACTTGGTGTAATTGTATGTCTTTGTTACTTGGTGTCAGTGTATGTCTGTGTTACTTGGTGTAAGTGTATGTCTTTGTTACTTGGTGTCAGTGTGTGTCTTTGTTACTTGTTGTCAGTGTGTGTCTGTGTTACTTGGTGTAAGTGTGTGTCTGTGTTACTTGGTATCAGTGTATGTCTTTGTTACTTGGTGTAAGTTTGTGTCTGTGTTACTGGGTGACAGTGTATGTCTTTGTTACTTGGTGTAAGTGTATGTCTGTGTTACTTGGTGTAAGTGTGTGTCTTTGTGACTTGGTGTAATTGTATGTCTTTGTTACTTGGTGTCAGTGTATGTGTTTGTTACTTGTTGTAAGTGAGTGTTTGTGTTACTTGGTGTAAGTGTGTGTCTGTGTCACTTGGTATCAGTGTATGTCTTTGTTACTTGGTGTGAGTGTGTGACTGTGTTACTGGGCATCAGTGTATGTCTTTGTAACTTGGTGTAAGTGTGTGTCTGTGTTACTGGGTATCAGTGTATGTCTTTGTTACTTGGTGTCAGTGTATGTCTTTGTTACTTGGTGTAAGTGTCTGTCTTTGTTACTTGGTGTAAGGGTGTGTCTTTTTTACTTGGTGTAAGTGTGTGTCTGTGTTACTGGGTATCAGTGTATGTCTTTGTTACTTGGTGTCAGTGTGTGTCTGTGGTACTGGGTATCAGTGTATGTCTTTGTTACTTCGTGTAAGTGTATGTCTTTGTGACTTGGTGTCAGTGTCTGTCTTTGTTACTTGGTGTAAGTTTGTGTCTGTGTTACTGGTTATCAGTGCATGTCTTTGTTACTTGGTGTCAGTGTATGTCAAAATACTTGGTGCAAATGTATGTCTTTGTTACTTGGTGTAATTGTCTGTCTTTGTTACTTCGTGTAAATGTATGTCTTTGTGACTTTGTGTCAGTGTCTGTCTTTGTTACTGGGTGTCAGTGTGTGTCTTTGTGACTTGGTATCAGTGTATTTCTTTGTCACTGTTTCTCAGTGTTTCTCTGTGTTACTGGGTGTCAGTGTGTGTTTGTTTGTGTTACTGGGTGTCAGTGTGTATCTGTGACACTCGGTGTCAGTATTTAGTTTAGTTTTGAGATACAGCACTTTAACAGGCCCTTCGGCCCACCGGGTCTGTGCCGCCCATCAACCAACCAATTATACTAATCCTACACTAAACCCGTATTCCTATCACATCCCCACCTGTCCCGATATATTTCCCTACCACCTACCTACCTCTACTAGGGGCAATTTATGATGGCCAATTAACCTATCATCCTGCAAGTCTTTGGCATGTGGGAGGAAGCCGGAGCACCCGGAGGAAACCCACGCAGACACAGGGAGAACTTGCAAACTCCGGACAGGCAGTACCCAGAATCGAACCCGGGTCCCTGGAGCTGTGAGGCTGCGGTGCTAACCACTGCGCCAATGTGCCCCCCCCCCCCCACGCCCCACACACAGTGAGTGTCTGCGTTACTGGGTATCAGTCTATGTCTTTGTTACTTGGTGTAAGTGTGTGTCTGTGTTACTGGTTATCAGTGCATGTCTTTGTTACTTGGTGTCAGTGTATGTCAAAATACTTGGTGCAAGTGTATGTCTTTGTTACTTGGTGTAATTGTCTGTCTTTGTTACTTCGTGTAAGTGTATGTCTTTGTGACTTTGTGTCAGTGTCTGTCTTTGTTACTGGGTGTCAGTGTGTGTCTTTGTTACTTGGTGTCAGTGTATTTCTTTGTCACTGTTTATCAGTGTTTCTCTGTGTTACTGGGTGTCAGTGTGTGTTTGTTTGTGTTACTGGGTGTCAGTGTGTATCTGTGACACTAGCTGTCAGTATTTAGTTTAGTTTTGAGACACAGCACTTTAACAGGCCGTTCGGCCCACCGGGTCTGCGCCGACCATCAACAACCCATTTATACTAATCCTACACTAAACCCGGATTCCTATCACATCCCCACCTGTCCCGATATATTTCCCTACCACCTACCTATACTAGGGGCAATTTATGATGGCCAATTAACCTATCATCTTGCAAGTCTTTGGCATGTGGGAGGAAGCCGGAGCACCCGGAGGAAACCCACGCAGACACAGGGAGAACTTGCAAACTCCGGACAGGCAGTACCCAGAATCGAACCCGGGTCCCTGGAGCTGTGAGGCTGCGGTGCTAACCACTGCGCACAATGTGCCGCCCAGTGTGTCTCCGTGTTACTGGGTGTCAGTATATGTCTTTCTTACTTGGTGTCAGTGTGTGTCTGTGTTACTGGGTGTCAGTGTGTTTGTGTTACTGGGTGTCAGTGTGTGCCTGTGTTACTGGGTGTAAGTGTGTGACTTTGTTACTTGGTGTCGGTGTGTGTCTGTGTTACTGGGTGTCAGTGTCTGTCTTTGTTACTTGGTGTAGGTGTGTGTCTGTGCTACTGGGTATCAGTGTGTGTCCTTGTCACTTGGTGTATGTGTATGTCAAAATACTTGGTGTATGTGTAGGTCTTTGTTACTTGGTGTAATTGCCTGTCTCTGTTACTTGGTGTCAGTGTATGTCTGTGTTACTTGGTGTAAGTGTCTGTCTTTGTTACTTGGTGTAAGTGTGTGTTTGTGTTACTTGGTGTAAGTGTGTGTCTATGTTACTTGGTGTCAGTGTGTTTGTTTGTGTTACTGGGTGTAAGTGTGTGACTTTGTTACTTGGTGTCCGTGTGTGTCCGTGTTACTGGGTGTCAGTGTATGTCTTTGTTACTTGGTGTAAGTGTGTGTCTGTGCTACTGGGTATCAGTGTGTGTCTTTGTTACTTGGTGTAAGTGTATGTATGTGTTACTGGGTATCAGTGTATGTCTTTGTTACTTGGTGTCAGTGTGTGTCTTTGTTACTTGTTGTACGTGTGTGTCTGTGTTACTTGGTGTAAGTGTGTGTCTGTGTTACTTGGTATCAGTGTATGTCTTTGTTACTTGGTGTAAGTTTGTGTCTGTGTTACTGGGTGACAGTGTATGTCTTTGTTACTTGGTGTCAGTGTATGTCTGTGTTACTTGGTGTAAGTGTGTGTCTTTGTGACTTGGTGTAATTGTATGTCTTTGTTACTTGGTGTCAGTGTATGTCTTTGTTACTTGGTGAAAGTGAGTGTTTGTGTTACTTGGTGTAAGTGTGTGTCTGTGTCACTTGGTATCAGTGTATGTCTTTGTTACTTGGTGTGAGTGTGTGACTGTGTTACTGGGCATCAGTGTATGTCTTTGTTACTTGGTGTAAGTGTGTGTCTGTGTTACTGGGTATCAGTGTATGTCTTTGTTACTTGGTGTCAGTGTATGTCTTTGTTACTTGGTGTAAGAGTCTGTCTTTGTCACTTGGTGTAAGGGTGTGTCTTTTTTACTTGGTGTAAGTGTGTGTCTGTGTTACTGGGTATCAGTGTATGTCTTTGTTACTTGGTGTCAGTGTGTGTCTGTGGTACTGGGTATCAGTGTATGTCTTTGTTACTTCGTGTAAGTGTATGTCTTTGTGACTTGGTGTCAGTGTCTGTCGTTGTTACTTGCTGTAAGTGTGTGTCTGTGTTACTGGGTATCAGTGCATGTCTTTGTTACTTGGTGTCAGTGTATGTCAAAATACTTGGTGCAAGTGTATGTCTTTGTTATTTGGTGTAATTGTCTGTCTTTGTTACTTCGTGTAAGTGTATGTCTTTGTGACTTGGTGTCAGTGTCTGTCTTTGTTACTGGGTGTCAGTGTGTGTCTTTGTTACTTGGTGTAAGTGTGTGTCTGTGTTACTGGGTATCAGTGTATGTCTTTGTTACTTGGTGTCAGTGTATGTCTTTGTTACTTGGTGTAAGTGTATGTCTTTGTCACTTGGTGTCAGTGTATGTCTGTGTTACTTGGTGTAA
This sequence comes from Heterodontus francisci, assembly GCF_036365525.1. Lineage (NCBI taxonomy): Eukaryota > Metazoa > Chordata > Chondrichthyes > Heterodontiformes > Heterodontidae > Heterodontus > Heterodontus francisci. Next base: position 1,138,686 of record NW_027141295.1, on the reverse strand, counting down.
GTGTGTGTCTTTGTAACTTGGTGTAAGTGTATGTCTTTGTTCCTTGGTATAAGTGTATGTCTTTGTTACTTGGTGTCAGTGCATGTCTGTGTTACTTGGTGTAAGTGTGTGTCTTTGTTACTTGGTGTCGGTGTGTGTCTGTGTTACTGGGTGTCAATGTGTGTCTTTGTGAATTGGTATCAGTGTATGTCTTTGTTACTTGGTGTAAGTGTGTGTCTGTGATCCTGGGTATCAGTGTATGTCTTTGTGACTTGGTGTCAGTGTATGTCTTTGTTACTGGGTGTCAGTGTGTGTCTGTGTTACTTGGTGTCAGTGTATGTCTTTGTTACTGTGTATCAGTGTTTCTCTGTGTTCCTGGGTGTCAGTGTGTGTTTGTTTGTGTTACTGGGTGTCAGTGTGTGTCTGTGACACTAGGTGTCAGTATTTAGTTTAGTTCAGAGATACAGCACTTAAACAGGCCCTTCGGCCCACCGAGTCTGTGCCGACCATCAACCACCCATTTATACTAATCCTACACTAATCCCGTATTCCTATCACATCCCCAACTGTCCCTATATATTTCCCTAACACCTACCTATACTCGGGTCAATTTATAATGGCCAATTAACCTATCAACCTGCAAGTCTTTGGCATGTGGAAAGAAACCGGAGCACCCGGAGGAAACTCACGCAGAGACAGGGAGAACTTGCAAACTCCGCGAAGGCAGTACCCAGAATCGAGCCCTGGTCCCTGGAGCTGTGAGGCTGCTAACCACTGTGCCAATGTGCCGCCCAGTGTGTGTCTGTGCTACTGGGTATCAGTATATGTCTTAGTTAATTGGTGTAAGTGTGTGTCTGTGTTAATGGGTAACAGTGTATGTCTTTGTTACTTGGTGTCAGTGTATGTCTGTGTTACTTGGTGTAAGTGTGTGTCTTTGTTACTTGGTGTAATTGTATGTCTTTGTTACTTGGTGTCAGTGTATGTCTGTGTTACTTGGTGCAAGTGTATGTCTTTGTTACTTGGTGTCAGTGTGTGTCTTTGTTACTTGTTGTCAGTGTGTGTCTGTGTTACTTGGTGTAAGTGTGTGTCTGTGTTACTTGGTATCAGTGTATGTCTTTGTTACTTGGTGTAAGTTTGTGTCTGTGTTACTGGGTGACAGTGTATGTCTTTGTTACTTGGTGTAAGTGTATGTCTGTGTTACTTGGTGTAAGTGTGTGTCTTTGTGACTTGGTGTAATTGTATGTCTTTGTTACTTGGTGTCAGTGTATGTGTTTGTTACTTGTTGTAAGTGAGTGTTTGTGTTACTTGGTGTAAGTGTGTGTCTGTGTCACTTGGTATCAGTGTATGTCTTTGTTACTTGGTGTGAGTGTGTGACTGTGTTACTGGGCATCAGTGTATGTCTTTGTAACTTGGTGTAAGTGTGTGTCTGTGTTACAGGGTATCAGTGTATGTCTTTGTTACTTGGTGTCAGTGTATGTCTTTGTTACTTGGTGTAAGTGTCTGTCTTTGTTACTTGGTGTAAGGGTGTGTCTTTTTTACTTGGTGTAAGTGTGTGTCTGTGTTACTGGGTATCAGTGTATGTCTTTGTTACTTGGTGTCAGTGTGTGTCTGTGGTACTGGGTATCAGTGTATGTCCTTGTTACTTCGTGTAAGTGTATGTCTTTGTTTCTTGGTGTAAGGGTGTGTCTTTTTTACTTGGTGTAAGTGTGTGTCTGTGTTACTGGTTATCAGTGCATGTCTTTGTTACTTGGTGTCAGTGTATGTCAAAATACTTGGTGCAAATGTATGTCTTTGTTACTTGGTGTAATTGTCTGTCTTTGTTACTTCGTGTAAATGTATGTCTTTGTGACTTTGTGTCAGTGTCTGTCTTTGTTACTGGGTGTCAGTGTGTGTCTTTGTGACTTGGTATCAGTGTATTTCTTTGTCACTGTTTCTCAGTGTTTCTCTGTGTTACTGGGTGTCAGTGTGTGTTTGTTTGTGTTACTGGGTGTCAGTGTGTATCTGTGACACTCGGTGTCAGTATTTAGTTTAGTTTTGAGATACAGCACTTTAACAGGCCCTTCGGCCCACCGGGTCTGTGCCGCCCATCAACCAACCAATTATACTAATCCTACACTAAACCCGTATTCCTATCACATCCCCACCTGTCCCGATATATTTCCCTACCACCTACCTACCTCTACTAGGGGCAATTTATGATGGCCAATTAACCTATCATCCTGCAAGTCTTTGGCATGTGGGAGGAAGCCGGAGCACCCGGAGGAAACCCACGCAGACACAGGGAGAACTTGCAAACTCCGGACAGGCAGTACCCAGAATCGAACCCGGGTCCCTGGAGCTGTGAGGCTGCGGTGCTAACCACTGCGCCAATGTGCCCACCCCCCCCCCCACCCCCACGCCCCACACACAGTGAGTGTCTGCGTTACTGGGTATCAGTCTATGTCTTTGTTACTTGGTGTAAGTGTGTGTCTGTGCTACTGGGTATCAGTGTGTGTCTTTGTGACTTGGTGTAAGTGTGTGCTTGTGTTACTTGGTGTCAGTGTGTTTGTTTGTGTTACTGGGTGTAAGTGTGTGACTTTGTTACTTGGTGTCAGTGTATGTCAAAATACTTGGTGCAAGTGTATGTCTTTGTTACTTTGTGTAATTGTCTGTCTTTGTTACTTCGTGTAAGTGTATGTCTTTGTGACTTGGTGTCAGTGTCTGTCTTTGTTACTGGGTGTAAGTGTGTGTCTGTGTTACTGGGTATCAGTGTATGTCTTTGTTACTTGGTGTCAGTGTATGTCAAAATACTTGGTGCAAGTGTATGTCTTTGTTACTTGGTGTAAGTGTATGTCTTTGTGACTTGGTGTCAGTGTCTGTCTTTGTTACTGGGTGTAAGTGTGTGTCTGTGTTACTGGGTATCAGTGTATGTCTTTGTTACTTGGTGTCAGTGTATGTCTTTGTTACTTGGTGTAAGTGTATGTCTTTGTCACTTGGTGTCAGTGTCTGTCTTTGTTACTTGGTGTAAGTGTGTGTCTATGTTAATTGGTGTCAGTGTATGTCTGTGTTACTTGGTGTAAGTGTGTCTCTTTGTAACTTGGTGTAAGTGTATGTCTTTGTTCCTTGGTGTAAGTGTATGTCTTTGTTACTTGGTGTCAGTGCATGTCTGTGTTACTTGGTGTAAGTGTGTGTCTTTGTTACTTGGTGTCGGTGTGTGTCTGTGTTACTCGGTGTCAGTGTGTGTCTTTGTGACTTGGCATCAGTGTATGTCTTTGTTACTTGGTGTAAGTGTGTGTCTGTGTTCCTGGGTATCAGTGTATGTCTTTGTTATTTTGTGTAAGTGTAAGTCTTTGTTACTTGGTGTCAGTGTATGTCACTGTTATTTGGTGTAAGTGTGTGTCTGTGTTGCTGGGTATCAGTGTGTGTCTGTGTTACTCGGTGTAAGTGTGTGTCTTTGTTACTTTGTGCAAGTGTATGTCTTTGTTACTTGGTGTCAGTATATGTCTTTGTTACTTGGTGTCAGTGTATGTCTGTGTTACTTGGTGTAAGTGTGTGCCTGTGTTACTGGGTATCAGTGTATGGCTTTGTTACTTGGTGTCAGAGTATGTCTGTGTTATTTGGTGTAAGTGTGTGTCTGTGTTACTGGGAATCAGTGTCTGTCTTTGTTACTTGCTGTAAGTGTGTGTCCGTGTTACTGTGGATCAGTGCATGTCTTTGTGACTTGGTGTCAGTATGTGTCTTTGTGACTTGGTATCAGTGTATGTCTTTGTTACTTGGTGTAAGTGTGTGTCTGTGTTCCTGGTTATCAGTGTATGTGTTTGTGACTTGGTGTCAGTGCATGTCTTTGTTACTGGGTGTCAGTGTATGTCTTTGTAACTGGGTGTCAGTTTGTGTCTGTGTTACTTAGTGTCAGTGTAAGTCTTTGTTACTGTGTATCAGTGGTTCTCTGTGTTACTGGGTGTCAGTGTGTGTTTGTTTGTGTTACGGGGTGTCAGTGTGTGTCTGTGACACTAGGTGTCAGTATTTAGTTTAGTTCAGAGAACAAGCACTTAAACAGGCCCTTCGGCCCACCGAGTCTGTGCCGACCATCAACAACCCATTTATACTAATCCTACACTAATCCCGTATTCCAATCGCATCCCCACCGGTCCCTATATATTTCCCTACCACCTACCTATACTCGGGGCAATTTATAATGGCCAATTAACCTATCATGCTGCAAGTCTTTGGCATGTGGGAGGAAGCCGCAGCACCCGGAGGATACCCACGCAGACGCAGGTAGAACTTGCAAACTCCGCACAGGCAGTACCCAGAATCGAACCCGGGTCCCTGGAGCTGTGAGGCTGCAGTGCTAACCACTGCGCCACTGTGCCGCCCAGTATGTGTCCGTGTTACTGGGTGTCAGTATATGTCTTTGTTACTTGGTGTCAGTGTGTCTGTGTTACTGGGTGTCAGTGTGTTTGTTTGTGTTACTGGGTGTCAGTGTGTGTCTGTGTTACTTGGTGTAAGTGTGTGACTTTGTTACTTGGTGTCCGTGTGTGTCTGTGTTGCTGGGTGTCAGTGTATGTCTTTGTAACTGGGTGTCAGTATATGTCTTTGTTACTTGGTGTAAGTGTGTGTCTGAGCTACTGGGTATCAGTGTGTGTCTTTGTTACTTGGTGTAAGTGTGTGTCTGTGTTAGTGGGTATCAGTGTATGTCTTTGTGAATTGGTGTCAGTGTATGTCTTTGTTACTTGGTGTAAGTGTGTGTATGTGTTACTGGGTATCAGTGTATGTCTTTGTTACTTGGTGTCAGTGTATGTCAAAATACTGGGTGTAGGTGTATGTCATTGCTACTTGGTGTTATTGTCTGTCTATGTTACTTGGTGTCAGTGTATGTCTGTGTTACTTGGTGTAAGTGTGTGTCTTTGTAACTTGGTGTAAGTGTATGTCTTTGTTACTTGGTGTAAGTGTATTTCTTTGTTACTTGGTGTCAGTGCATGTCTGTGTTACTTGGTGTAAGTGTGTGTCTGTGTTCCTGGGTGTCAGTGTGTCTTTGTGAGTTGGTGTCAGTGTATGTCTTTGTTACTTGGTGTAAGTGTGTGTCTGTGTTACTCGGTGTAAGTGTGTGTCTTTGATACTTTGTGTCAGTGTATGTGTTTGTTACTTGGTGTCAGAGTATGTCACTGTTAATTCGTGTAAGTGTGTGCCTGTGTTACTGGGTACCAGTGTATGTCTTTGTTACTTGGTGTCAGTGTATGTCTGTGTTACTCGGTGTAATTGTGTGTCTTTGATACTTTGTGTCAGTGTATGTCTTTGTTACTTGGTGTCAGAGTATGTCACTGTTAATTGGTGTAAGTGTGTGCCTGTGTTACTGGGTATCATTGTCTGTCTTTGTTACTTGCTGTCAGTGTTTGTCTCTGTTATTTGGTGTAAGTGTGTGTCTGTGTTACTGGGTGTCAGTGTGTGTCTGTGTTACTCGGTGTCAGTGCATGTCTGTGTTACTTGGTGTAAGTGTGTGTCTGTGTTCCTGGGTGGCAGTGTGTCTTTGTGAGTTGATGTCAGTGTATCTCTTTGTTACTTGGTGTAAGTGTGTGTCTGTGTTACTCGGTATCAGTGTATGTCTTTTTTACTTGGTGTCAGTGTATGTCAAAATACTTGGTGTAAGTGTATGTCTTTGTTACTTGGTGTAATTGTCTGTCTTTGTTACTTGGTGTCAGTGTATGCCTGTGTTACTTGGTATAAGTGTGTGTCTTTGTTACTTGGTGTAAGTGTATGTCTTTGTTACTTGTTGTCAGTGTATGTCTTTGTTACTTGGTGTCAGTGTATGTCTGTGTTACTTGGTGTAGGTGTGTGCCTGTGTTACTGGGTCTCAGTGTATGTCTTTGTTACTTGGTGTCAGTGTATGTCTGTGTTACTTGGTGTAAGTGTGTGTCTGTGTTACAGGGTGTCAGTGTGTGTCTGTGTTACTTGGTGTCAGTGTATGTCTGTGTTACTTGGTGTCAGTGTATGTCTGTGTTACTTGGTTTAAGTGTGTGTCTTTGTTACTTGGTTTCCGTGTTTGTCTGTGTTACTGGGTGTCAGTGTATGTCTTTGTTACTGGGTCTCAGTGTATGTCTTTGTTAATTGGTGTAAGTGTGTGTCTGTGTTACTGGGTATCATTGTCTGTCTTTGTTACTTGGTGTAAGTGTGTGTCTGTGTTACTGGGTATCAGTGTATGTCTTTGTTACTTGGTGTCAGTGTGTGTCTGTGTTACTGGGTGTCAGTGTGTTTGTTTGTGTTACTGGGTGTCAGTGTGTGCCTGTGTTACTTGGTGTAAGTGTGTGACTTTGTTACTTGGTGTCCGTGTGTGTCTGTGTTACTGGGTGTCAGTGTGTTTGTTTGTGTTACTGGGTGTCAGTGTGTGCCTGTGTTACTTGGTGTAAGTGTGTGACTTTGTTACTTGGTGTCCGTGTGTGTCTGTGTTACTGGGTGTCAGTGTATGTCTTTGTTACTGGGTGTCAGTGTGTGTCTGTGTTACTCGGTGTCAGTGCATGTCTGTGTTACTTGGTGTAAGTGTGTGTCTGTGTTCCTGGGTGGCAGTGTGTCTTTGTGAGTTGATGTCAGTGTATCTCTTTGTTACTTGGTGTAAGTGTGTGTCTGTGTTACTCGGTATCAGTGTATGTCTTTTTTACTTGGTGTCAGTGTATGTCAAAATACTTGGTGTAAGTGTATGTCTTTGTTACTTGGTGTAATTGTCTGTCTTTGTTACTTGGTGTCAGTGTATGCCTGTGTTACTTGGTATAAGTGTGTGTCTTTGTTACTTGGTGTAAGTGTATGTCTTTGTTACTTGGTTTAAGTGTGTGTCTTTGTTACTTGGTTTCCGTGTTTGTCTGTGTTACTGGGTGTCAGTGTATGTCTTTGTTACTTGGTGTCAGTGTCTGTCTGTGTTACTTGGTGTAGGTGTGTGCCTGTGTTACTGGGTCTCAGTGTATGTCTTTGTTACTTGGTGTCAGTGTATGTCTGTGTTACTTGGTGTAAGTGTGTGTCTGTGTTACAGGGTGTCAGTGTGTGTCTGTGTTACTTGGTGTCAGTGTATGTCTGTGTTACTTGGTGTCAGTGTATGTCTGTGTTACTTGGTTTAAGTGTGTGTCTTTGTTACTTGGTTTCCGTGTTTGTCTGTGTTACTGGGTGTCAGTGTATGTCTTTGTTACTGGGTCTCAGTGTATGTCTTTGTTAATTGGTGTAAGTGTGTGTCTGTGTTACTGGGTATCAGTGTCTGTCTTTGTTACTTGGTGTAAGTGTGTGTCTGTGTTACTGGGTATCAGTGTATGTCTTTGTTACTTGGTGTCATTGTGTCTCTGTGTTACTGGGTGTCAGTGTGTTTGTTTGTGTTACTGGGTGTCAGTGTGTGCCTGTGTTACTTGGTGTAAGTGTGTGACTTTGTTACTTGGTGTCCGTGTGTGTCTGTGTTACTGGGTGTCAGTGTATGTCTTTGTAACTGTGTGTCAGTGTATGTCTTTGTTACTTGGTGTAAGTGTGTGTCTGTGCTACTGGGTATCAGTGTGTGTCTTTGTTACTTGGTGTAAGTGTGTGTCTGTGTTAGTGGGTATCAGTGTATGTCTTTGTGACTTGGTGTCAGTGTATGTCTTTGTTACTTGGTGTAAGTGTGTGTATGTGTTACTGGGTATCAGTGTATGTCTTTGTTACTTGGTGTAAGTGTGTGTCTTTGTAACTTGGTGTAAGTGTATGCCTTTGAAACTTGGTGTAAGTGTATGTCTTTGTTACTTGGTGTCAGTGCATGTCTGTGTTACTTGGTGTAAGTGTGTGTCTTTGTTACTTGGTGTCGGTGTGTTTCTGTGTTACTGGATGACAGTGTATGTATTTGTTACTTGGTGTCAGTGTGTGTCTGTGTTACTTGGTGTAAGTGTATGTCTTTGTTACTTTGTGTAATTGTATGTCTTTGTTACTTGGTGTCAGTGTATGTCACCGTTACTTGGTGTAAGTGTGTGCCTGTGTTACTGGGTATCAGTGTATGTCTTTGTTACTTGGTGTCAGTGTATGTCTGTGTTATTTGGTGTAAGTGTGTGTCTGTGTTGCTGGGTGTCAGTGTGTGTCTTTGTTACTCGGTGTAAGTGTGTGTCTTTGTTACTTTGTGTTAGTGTATGTCTTTGTTACTTGGTGTCAGTGTATGTCTTTGTGAATTGGTGTCAGTGTATGTCTTTGTTACTGGGTGTCAGTGTATGTCTTTGTTACTTGGTGTAAGTGTATGTCAAAATACTTGGTGTAAGTGAATGTCTGCGTTACCTGGTGTAAGTGTATGTCTTTGTTACTTGGTGTAAGTGTGCGTCTGTGTTACTGGGTATCAGTGTATGTCTTTGTTACTTGGTGTCAGTGTATGTCTTTGTTACTTGGTGTCAGTGCATCTGTTTGTGACTTGTTGTCAGTGGATGTCTTTGTTACTGGGTGTCAGTGTATGTCCTTGTTACTTGGTGTCAGTTTGTCTCTTTGTGACTTGGTGTCAGTGTATGACTTTGTTACTTGGTGTAAGTCAGTGTATGTCAAAATACTTGGTGTAGGTGTATGTCTTTGTTACTTGGTGTAATTGTCTGTCTATGCTACTTGGTGTCAGTGTATGTCTGTGTTACCTGGTGTAAGTGTGTGTCTTTGTAACTTGGTGTAAGTGGATGTCTTTGTTACTTGGTGTAAGTATATGTCTTTGTTACTTGGTGTCAGTGCATGTCTGTGTTACTTGGTGTAATTGTGTGTCTTTGTTACTTGGTGTCGGTGTGTGTCTGTGTTACTGGGTGTCAGTGTATGTCTTTGTTACTGGGAGTCAGTGTATGTATTTGTTACTTGGTGTCAGTGTATGTCTGTGTTATTTGGTGTAAGTGTGTGTCTGTGTTGCTGGGTGTCAGTGTGTGTCTGTGTTACTCGGTGTAAGTGTGTGTCTTTGTTACTTTGTGTCAGTGTATGTCTGTGTTATTTGGTGTAAGTGTGTGTCTGTGTTGCTGGGTGTCAGTGTGTGTCTGTGTTACTCGGTGTAAGTGTGTGTCTTTGTTACTTTGTGTAAGAGTATGTCTTTGTTACTTGGTGTCAGTGTATGTCTTTGTGACTTGGTGTCAGTGTATGTCTTTGTTACTGGGTGTCAGTGTATGTCTTTGTTACTTGGTGTAAGTGTATGTCAAAATACTTGGTGCAGTGAATGACTGCGTTACCTGGTGTAAGTGTATGTCTTTGTTACTTGGTGTAAGTGTGCGTCTGTGTTACTGGGTATCAGTGTATGTCTTTGTTACTTGGTGTCAGTGTATGTCTTTGTTACTTGGTGTCAGTGTATGTGTTTGTGACTTGTTGTCAGTGCATGTCTTTGTTACTGGGTGTCAGTGTATGTCATTGTTACTTGGTGTAAGTGTTTGTCCTTGTTACATGGTGTCAGTGTATGTGTTTGTGACCTGTTGTCAGTGGATGACTTTGTTACTGGGTGTCAGTGTATGTCCTTTTTACTTGGTGTCAGTTTGTGTCTTTGTGACTTGCTGTCAGTGTATGTCTTTGTTACTTGGTGTAAGTGTGTGTCTGTGTTACTGGGTATCAGTGTGTGTCTGTGTTACTGGGTATCAGTGTATGTCTTTGTTACAGGGTATGTGTGTATGTCTTTGTGACTTGGTGTCAGTGTATGTCTTTGTTACTTGGTGTAAGTGTGTGTCTGTGTTACTGGGTATCAGTGTATGTCTTTGTGACTTGGTATCAGTGTATGTCTTTGTGACTTGGTGTCATATGTATGTCTTTTTTACTGGGTTTCAGTGTGTGTCTGTGTTACTTGGTGTCAGTGTGTGTCTGTGTTACTTGGTGTCAGTGTGTGTCTTTGTGACTTGGTGTCAGTGTATGTCTTTGTTACTTGGTGTAAGTGTGTGTCAAAATACTTGGTGTAAGTGTATGTCTTTGTTACTTGGTGTAAGTGTGTGTCTTTGTTACTTTGTGTCAATGTGTGTCTGTGTTCCTGGGTGTCAGTGTATGTCTTTGTTACTTGGTGCAAGTGTATGTCTTTGTTATTTGGTGCCAGTGTATGTGTTATTGACTTGTTGTCAGTGGATTTCTTTGTTACTGGGTGTCAGTGTATGTCTTTGTTACTTGGTGTAACTGTGTGTCTTTGTAACTTGGTGTAAGTGTATGTCTTTATTACTTGGTGTAAGTGTATGTCTTTGTTACTTGGTGTCAGTGCATGTCTGTGTTACTTGGTGTAAGTGTGTGTCTTTGTTACTTGGTGTCGGTGTGTGTCTGTGTTACAGGGTGTCAGTGTATGTCTTTGTTACTGGGAGTCAGTGTATGTCTGTGTTATTTCGTGTAAGTGTGTGTCTGTGTTGCTGGGTGTCAGTGTGTGTCTGTGTTACTCGGTGTAAGTGTGTGTCTTTGTTACTTTGTGTTAGTTTATGTCTTTGTTACTTGCTGTCAGTGTAGGTCTTTGTGACTTGGTGTCAGTGTCTGTCTTTGTTACTGGGTGTCGGTGTATGTCTTTGTTACTTGGTTTAAGTGTATGTCAAAATACTTGGTGTAAGTGAATGTCTGCGTTACCTGGTGTAAGTGTATGTCTTTGTTAATTGGTGTAAGTGTGCGTCTGTGTTACTGGGTATCTGTGTATGTCTTTGTTACTTGGTGTCAGTGTATGTCTGTGTTACTTGGTGTCAGTGTATGTGTTTGTGACTTGTTGTCAGTGGATTTCTTTGTTACTGGGTGTCAGTGTATGTCCTTGTTACTTGGTGTCAGTTTGTCTCTTTGTGACTTGGTGTCAGTGTATGTCTTTGTTACTTGCTGTAAGTGTGTGTATGTGTTACTGGGTATCAGTGTATGTCTTTCTTACTTGTTGTAAGTGTATGTCAAAATACTTGGTGTAGGTGTATGTCTTTGTTACTTGGTGTAATTGTCTGTCTATGTTACTTGGTGTCAGTGTATGTCTGTGTTACTTGGTGTAAGTGTGTGTCTTTGTAACTTGGTGTAAGTGTATGTCTTTGTTACTTGGTGTAAGCGTATGTCTTTGTTACTTGGTGTCAGTGCATGTCTGTGTTACTTGGTGTAAGTGTGTGTCTTTGTTACTTGGTGTCGGTGTGTGTCTGTGTTACTGGGTGTCAGTGTATGTCTTTGTTACTGGGAGTCAGTGTATGTATTTGTTACTTGGTGTCAGTGTGTGTCTGTGTTACTTGGTGTAAGTGTATGTCTTTGTTACTTGGTGTAAGTGTATGTCTTTGTAACTTGGTGTAAGTGTTTGTCTGTGTTACTGGGTATCAGTGTGTGTCTGTGTTACTGGGTATCAGTGTATGTCTTTGTTACTGGGTATGAGTGTATGTCTTTGTGACTTGGTGTCAGTGTATGTCACTGTTACTTGGTGTAAGTGTGTGCCTGTGTTACTGGGTATCAGTGTATGTCTTTGTTACTTGGTGTCAGTGTATGTCTATGTTATTTGATGTAAGTGTGTGTCTGTGTTGCTGGGTGTCAGTGTGTGTCTGTGTTACTCGGTGTAAGTGTGTGTCTTTGTTACTTTGTGTAAGTGTATGTCTTTGTTACTTGGTGTCAGTGTATGTCTTTGTGACTTGGTGTCAGTGTATGTCTTTGTTACTGGGTGTCAGTGTAAGTCTTTGTTACTTGGTGTAAGTGTATGTCAAAATACTTGGTGTAAGTGAATGTCTGCGTTACCTGGTGTAAGTGTATGTCTTTGTTACTTGGTGTAAGTGTGCGTCTGTGTTACTGGGTATCTGTGTATGTCTTTGTTACTTGGTGTCAGTGTATGTCTTTGTTACTTGGTGTCAGTGTATGTGTTTGTGACTTGTTGTCAGTGGATGTCTTTGTTACTGGGTGTCAGTGTATGTCTTTGTTACTTGGTGTAAATGTTTGTCTTTGTTACTTGGTGTCAGTGTATGTGTTTGTGACTTGTTGTCAGTGGATGTCTTTGTTAATGGGTGTCAGTGTATGTCCTTGTTACTTGGTGTCAGTTTGTGTCTTTGTGACTTGGTGTCAGTGTATGTCTTTGTTACTTGGTGTAAGTGTGTGTCTGTGTTACTGGGTATCAGTGTGTGTCTGTGTTACTGGGTATCAGTGTATGTCTTTGTTACTGGGTATGAGTGTATGTCTTTGTGACTTGGTGTCAGTGTATGTCTTTGTTACTTGGTGTAAGTGTGTGTCTGTGTTACTGGGTATCAGTGTATGTCTTTGTGACTTGGTATCAGTGTATGTCTTTGTGACTTGGTGTCAGTGTATGTCTTTTTTACTGGGTGTCAGTGTGTGTCTGTGTTACTTGGTGTCAGTGTGTGTCTGTGTTACTGGGTGTCAGTGTGTGTCTTTGTGACTTGGTGTCAGTGTATGTCTTTGTTACTTGGTGTAAGTGTGTGTCAAAATACTTGGTGTAAGTGTATGTCTTTGTTACTTGGTGTAAGTGTGTGTCTTTGTTACTTTGTGTCAATGTGTGTCTGTGTTACTGGGTGTCAGTGTATGTCTTTGTTACTGGGAGTCAGTGTATGTATTTGTTACTTGGTGTCAGTGTGTGTCTTTGTTACTTGGTGTCAGTGCATGTCTGTGTTACTTGGTGTAAGTGTGTGTCTTTGTTACTTGGTGTCGGTGTGTGTCTGTGTTACTGTGTGTCAGTGTATGTCTTTGTTACTGGGAGTCAGTGTATGTATTTGTTACTTGGTGTCAGTGTGTGTCTGTGTTACTTGGTGTAAGTGTATGTCTTTGTTACTTGGTGTAAGTGTATGTCTTTGTAACTTGGTGTAAGTGTTTGTCTGTGTTACTGGGTATCAGTGTGTGTCTGTGTTACTGGGTATCAGTGTGTGTCTGTGTTACTGGGTATCAGTGTATGTCTTTGTTACTGGGTATGAGTGTATGTCTTTGTGACTTGGTGTCAGTGTATGTCACTGTTACTTGGTGTAAGTGTGTGCCTGTGTTACTGGGTATCAGTGTATGTCTTTGTTACTTGGTGTCAGTGTATGTCTATGTTATTTGGTGTAAGTGTGTGTCTGTGTTGCTGGGTGTCAGTGTGTGTCTGTGTTACTCGGTGTAAGTGTGTGTCTTTGTTACTTTGTGTAAGTGTATGTCTTTGTTACTTGGTGTCAGTGTATGTCTTTGTGACTTGGTGTCAGTGTATGTCTTTGTTACTGGGTGTCAGTGTAAGTCTTTGTTACTTGGTGTAAGTGTATGTCAAAATACTTGGTGTAAGTGAATGTCTGCGTTACCTGGTGTAAGTGTATGTCTTTGTTACTTGGTGTAAGTGTGCGTCTGTGTTACTGGGTATCAGTGTATGTCTTTGTTACTTGGTGTCAGTGTATGTCTTTGTTACTTGGTGTCAGTGTGTGTCTGTGTTGCTGGGTATCAGTGTATGTCTTTGTGACTTGGTATCAGTGTATGTCTTTGTGACTTGGTGTCAGTGTATGTCTTTTTTACTGTGTGTCAGTGTGTGTCTGTGTTACTTGGTGTCAGTGTGTGTCTGTGTTACTGGGTGTCAGTGTGTGTCTTTGTGACTTGGTGTCAGTGTATGTCTTTGTTACTTGGTGTAAGTGTGTGTCAAAATACTTGGTGTAAGTGTATGTCTTTGTTACTTGGTGTAAGTGTGTGTCTTTGTTACTTTGTGTCAATGTGTGTCTGTGTTACTGGGTGTCAGTGTATGTCTTTGTTACTGGGAGTCAGTGTATGTATTTGTTACTTGGTGTCAGTGTGTGTCTTTGTTACTTGGTGTCAGTGCATGTCTGTGTTACTTGGTGTAAGTGTGTGTCTTTGTTACTTGGTGTCGGTGTGTGTCTGTGTTACTGGGTGTCAGTGTATGTCTTTGTTACTGGGAGTCAGTGTATGTATTTGTTACTTGGTGTCAGTGTGTGTCTGTGTTACTTGGTGTAAGTGTATGTCTTTGTTACTTGGTGTAAGTGTATGTCTTTGTAACTTGGTGTAAGTGTTTGTCTGTGTTACTGGGTATCAGTGTGTGTCTGTGTTACTGGGTATCAGTGTGTGTCTGTGTTACTGGGTATCAGTGTATGCCTTTGTTACTGGGTATGAGTGTATGTCTTTGTGACTTGGTGTCAGTGTATGTCACTGTTACGTGGTGTAATTGTGTGCCTGTGTTACTGGGTATCAGTGTATGTCTTTGTTACTTGGTGTCAGTGTGTGTCTGTGTTACTTGGTGTAAGTGTATGTCTTTGTTACTTGGTGCAAGTGTATGTCTTTGTAACTTGGTGTAAGTGTTTGTCTGTGTTACTGGGTATCAGTGTGTGTCTGTGTTGCTGGCTGTCAGTGTGTGTCTGTGTTACTCGGTGTAAGTGTGTGTCTTTGTTACTTTGTGTAAGTGTATGTCTTTGTTACTTGGTGTCAGCGTATGTCTTTGTGACTTGGTGTCAGTGTATGTCTTTTTTACTGGGAGTCAGTGTAAGTCTTTGTTACTTGCTGTAAGTGTATGTCAAAATACTTGGTGTAAGTGAATGTCTGCGTTACCTGGTGTAAGTGTATGTCTTTGTTACTTGGTGTAAGTGTGCGTCTGTGTTACTGGGTATCAGTGTATGTCTTTGTTACTTGGTGTCAGTGTATGTCTTTGTTACTTGGTGTCAGTGTATGTGTTTGTGACTTGTTGTCAGTGGATGTCTTTGTTACTGGGTGTCAGTGTATGTCTTTGTTACTTGGTGTAAGTGTTTGTCTTTGTTACTTGGTGTCAGTGTATCTGTTTGTGTCTTGTTGTCAGTGGATGTCTTTGTTAATGGGTGTCAGTGTATGTCCTTGTTACTTGGTGTCAGTTTGTGTCTTTGTGACTTGGTGTCATTGTATGTCTTTGTTACTTGGTGTAAGTGTGTGTCTGTGTTACTGGGTATCAGTGTGTGTCTGTGTTACTGGGTATCAGTGTATGTCTTTGTTACTGGGTATGAGTGTATGTCTTTGTGACTTGGTGTCAGTGTATGTCTTTGTTACTTGGTGTAAGTGTGTGTCTGTATTACTGGGTATCAGTGTATGTCTTTGTGACTTGGTATCAGTGTATGTCTTTGTGACTTGGTGTCAGTGTATGTCTTTTTTACTGGGTGTCAGTGTGTGTCTGTGTTACTTGGTGTCAGTGTGTGTCTGTGTTACTGGGTGTCAGTGTGTGTCTTTGTGACTTGGTGTCAGTGTATGTCTTTGTTACTTGGTGTAAGTGTGTGTCAAAATACTTGGTGTAAGTGTATGTCTTTGTTACTTGGTGTAAGTGTGTGTCTTTGTTAGTTTGTGTCAATGTGTGTCTGTGTTCCTGGGTGTCAGTGTATGTCTTTGTTACTTGGTGCCAGTGTATGCGTTAGTGACTTGTTGTCAGTGGATTTCTTTGATACTGGGTGTCAGTGTATGTCCTTGTTACTTGGTGTCAGTTTGTGTCTTTGTGACTTGGTGTCAGTGTATGTCTTTGTTACTTGGTGTAAGTGTGTGTCTGTGTTACTGGGTATCAGTGTGTGTCTGTGTTACTGGGTATCAGTGTATGTCTTTGTTACTGGGTATGAGTGTATGTCTTTGTGACTTGGTGTCAGTGTATGTCTTTGTTACTTGGTGTAAGTGTGTGTCTGTGTTACTGGGTATCAGTGTATGTCTTTGTGACTTGGTATCAGTGTATGTCTTTGTGACTTGGTGTCAGTGTACGTCTTTTTTACTGGGTGTCAGTGTGTGTCTGTGTTACTTGGTGTCAGTGTGTGTCTGTGTTACTGGGTGTCAGTGTGTGTCTTTGTGACTTGGTGTCAGTGTATGTCTTTGTTACTTGGTGTAAGTGTGTGTCAAAATACTTGGTGTAAGTGTATGTCTTTGTTACTTGGTGTAAGTGTGTTTCTTTGTTACTTTGTGTCAATGTGTGTCTGTGTTACTGGGTGTCAGTGTATGTCTTTGTTACTGGGAGTCAGTGTATGTATTTGTTACTTGGTGTCAGTGTGTGTCTTTGTTACTTGGTGTCAGTGCATGTCTGTGTTAGTTGGTGTAAGTGTGTGTCTTTGTTACTTGGTGTCGGTGAGTGTCTGTGTTACTGGGTGTCAGTGTACGTCTTTGTTACTGGGAGTCAGTGTATGTATTTGTTACTTGGTGTCAGTGTGTGTCTGTGTTACTTGGTGTAAGTGTATGTCTTTGTTACTTGGTGTAAGTGTATGTCTTTGTAACTTGGTGTAAGTGTTTGTCTGTGTTACTGGGTATCAGTGTGTGTCTGTGTTACTGGGTATCAGTTTGTGTCTGTGTTACTGGGTATCAGTGTATGTCTTTGTTACTGGGTATGAATGTATGTCTTTGTGACTTGGTGTCAGTGTATGTCACTGTTACTTGGTGTAATTGTGTGCCTGTGTTACTGGGTATCAGTGTATGTCTTTGTTACTTGGTGTCAGTGTATGTCTATGTTATTTGGTGTAAGTGTGTGTCTGTGTTGCTGGGTGTCAGTGTGTGTCTGTGTTACTCGGTGTAAGTGTGTGTCTTTGTTACTTTGTGTAAGTGTATGTCTTTGTTACTTGGTGTCAGTGTATGTCTTTGTGACTTGGTGTCAGTGTATGTCTTTTTTACTGGGTGTCAGTGTAAGTCTTTGTTACTTGGTGTAAGTGTATGTCAAAATACTTGGTGTAAGTGAATGTCTGCGTTACCTGGTGTAAGTGTATGTCTTTGTTACTTGGTGTAAGTGTGCGTCTGTGTTACTGGGTATCAGTGTATGTCTTTGTTACTTGGTGTCAGTGTATGTCTTTGTTACTTGGTGTCAGTGTATGTGTTTGTGACTTGTTGTCAGTGGATGTCTTTGTTACTGGGTGTCAGTGTATGTCTTTGATACTTGGTGTAAGTGTTTGTCTTTGTTACTTGGTGTCAGTGTATGTGTTTGTGACTTGTTGTCAGTGGATGTCTTTGTTAATGGGTGTCAGTGTATGTCCTTGTTACTTGGTGTCAGTTTGTGTCTTTGTGACTTGGTGTCAGTGTATGTCTTTGTTACTTGGTGTAAGTGTGTGTCTGTGTTACTGGGTATCAGTGTGTGTCTGTGTTACTGGGTATCAGTGTATGTCTTTGTTACTGGGTATGAGTGTATGTCTTTGTGACTTGGTGTCAGTGTATGTCTTTGTTACTTGGTGTAAGTGTGTGTCTGTGTTACTGGGTATCAGTGTATGTCTTTGTGACTTGGTATCAGTGTATGTCTTTGTGACTTGGTGTCAGTGTATGTCTTTTTTACTGGGTGTCAGTGTGTGTCTGTGTTACTTGGTGTCAGTGTGTGTCTGTGTTACTGGGTGTCAGTGTGTGTCTTTGTGACTTGGTGTCAGTGTATGTCTTTGTTACTTGGTGTAAGTGTGTGTCAAAATACTTGGTGTAAGTGTATGTCTTTGTTACTTGGTGTAAGTGTGTGTCTTTGTTACTTTGTGTCAATGTGTGTCTGTGTTCCTGGGTGTCAGTGTATGTCTTTGTTACTTGGTGCCAGTGTATGCGTTAGTGACTTGTTGTCAGTGGATTTCTTTGATACTGGGTGTCAGTGTATTTCTTTGTTACTTGGTGCCAGTGTATGTGTTAGTGGCTTGTTGTCAGTGGATTTCTTTGTTACTGGGTGTCAGTGTATGTCTTTGTTACTTGGTGTAAGTGTGTGTCTTTGTAACTTGGTGTAAGTGTATGTCTTTGTTACTTGGTGTAAGTGTATGTCTTTGTTACTTGGTGTCAGTGCATGTCTGTGTTACTTGGTCTAAGTGTGTGTCTTTGTTACTTGGTGTCGGTGTGTGTCTGTGTTACTGGGTGTCAGTGTATGTCTTTGTTACTGGGTGTCAGTGTATGTATTTGTTACTTGGTGTCAGTGTGTGTCTGTGTTACTTGGTGTAAGTGTATGTCTTTGTTACTTGGTGTAAGTGTATGTCTTTGTTACTTGGTGTCAGTGTATGTCACTGTTACTTGGTGTAAGTGTGTGCCTGTGTTACTGGGTATCAGTGTATGTCTTTGTTACTTGGTGTCAGTGTATGTCTGTGTTATTTGGTGTAAGTGTGTGTCTGTGTTGCTGGGTGTCAGTGTGTGTCTGTGTTACTCGGTGTAAGTGTGTGTCTTTGTTACTTTGTGTTAGTGTATGTCTTTGTTACTTGGTGTCAGTGTATGTCTTTGTGACTTGGTGTCAGTGTCTGTCTTTGTTACTGGGTGTCAGTGTATGTCTTTGTTACTTGGTGTAAGTGTATGTCAAAATACTTGGTGTAAGTGAATGTCTGCGTTACCTGGTGTAAGTGTGTGTCTTTGTTACTTGGTGTAAGTGTGCGTCTGTGTTACTGGGTATCAGTGTATGTCTTTGTTACTTGGTGTCAGTGTATGTCTTTGTTACTTGGTGTCAGTGTATGTGTTTGTGACTTGTTGTCAGTGGATGTCTTTGTTACTGGGTGTCAGTGTATGTCTTTGTTACTTGGTGTAAGTGTTTGTCTTTGTTACTTGGTGTCAGTGTATGTGTTTGTGACTTGTTGTCAGTGGATTTCTTTGTTACTGGGTGTCAGTGTGTGTCCTTGTTACTTGGTGTCAGTTTGTCTCTTTGTGACTTGGTGTCAGTGTACGTCTTTGTTACTTGGTGTAAGTGTGTGTATGTGTTACTGGGTATCAGTGTATGTCTTTGTTACTTGTTGTCAGTGTATGTCAAAATACTTGGTGTAGGTATATGTCTTTGTTACTTGGTGTAATTGTCTGTCTATGTTACTTGGTGTCAGTGTATGTCTGTGTTACTTGGTGTAAGTGTGTGTCTTTGTAACTTGGTGTAAGTGTATGTCTTTGTTACTTGGTGTAAGCGTATGTCTTTGTTACTTGGTGTCAGTGCATGTCTGTGTTACTTGGTAAAGTGTGTGTCTTTGTTACTTGGTGTCGGTGTGTGTCTGTGTTACTGGGTGTCAGTGTATGTCTTTGTTACTGGGAGTCAGTGTATGTCTGTGTTATTTCGTGTAAGTGTGTGTCTGTGTTGCTGGGTGTCAGTGTGTGTCTGTGTTACTCGGTGTAAGTGTGTGTCTTTGTTACTTTGTGTTAGTGTATGTCTTTGTTACTTGCTGTCAGTGTAGGTCTTTGTGACTTGGTGTCAGTGTCTGTCTTTGTTACTGGGTGTCAGTGTATGTCTTTGTTACTTGGTGTAAGTGTATGTCAAAATACTTGGTGTAAGTGAATGTCTGCGTTCCCTGGTGTAAGTGTATGTCTTTGTTAATTGGTGTAAGTGTGCGTCTGTGTTACTGGGTATCAGTGTATGTCTTTGTTACTTGGTGTCAGTGTATGTCTGTGTTACTTGGTGTCAGTGTATGTGTTTGTGACTTGTTGTCAGTGGATTTCTTTGTTACTGGGAGTCAGTGTATGTATTTGTTACTTGGTGTCAGTGTGTGTCTGTGTTACTTGGTGTAAGTGTATGTCTTTGTTATTTGGTGTAAGTGTATGTCTTTGTAACTTGGTGTAAGTGTTTGTCTGTGTTACTGGGTATCAGTGTGTGTCTGTGTTATTGGGTATCAGTGTGTGTCTGTGTTACTGGGTATCAGTGTATGTCTTTGTTACTGGGTATGAGTGTATGTCTTTGTGACTTGGTGTCAGTGTATGTCACTGTTACTTGGTGTAAGTGTGTGCCTGTGTTACTGGGTATCAGTGTATGTCTTTGTTACTTGGTGTCAGTTTATGTCTATGTTATTTGGTGTAAGTGTGTGTCTGTGTTGCTGGGTGTCAGTGTGTGTCTGTGTTACTCGGTGTAAGTGTGTGTCTTTGTTACTTGGTGTCAGTGTATGTCTTTGTGACTTGGTGTCAGTGTATGTCTTTGTTACTGGGTGTCAGTGTAAGTCTTTGTTACTTGGTGTAAGTGTATGTCAAAATACTTGGTGTAAGTGAATGTCTGCGTTACCTGGTGTAAGTGTATGTCTTTGTTACTTGGTGTAAGTGTGCGTCTGTGTTACTGGGTATCTGTGTATGTCTTTGTTACTTGGTGTCAGTGTATGTCTTTGTTACTTGGTGTCAGTGTATGTGTTTGTGACTTGTTGTCAGTGGATGTCTTTGTTACTGGGTGTCAGTGTATGTCTTTGTTACTTGGTGTAAGTGTTTGTCTTTGTTACTTGGTGTCAGTGTATGTGTTTGTGACTTGTTGTCAGTGGATGTCTTTGTTAATGTGTGTCAGTGTATGTCCTTGTTACTTGGTGTCAGTTTGTGTCTTTGTGACTTGGTGTCAGTGTATGTCTTTGTTACTTGGTGTAAGTGTGTGTCTGTGTTACTGGGTATCAGTGTGTGTCTGTGTTACTGGGTATCAGTGTATGTCTTTGTTACTGGGTATGAGTGTATGTCTTTGTGACTTGGTGTCAGTGTATGTCTTTGTTACTTGGTGTAAGTGTGTGTCTGTGTTACTGGGTATCAGTGTATGTCTTTGTGACTTGGTATCAGTGTATGTCTTTGTGACTTGGTGTCAGTGTATGTCTTTTTTAATGGGTGTCAGTGTGTGTCTGTGTTACTTGGTGTCAGAGTGTGTCTGTGTTACTGGGTGTCAGTGTGTGTCTTTGTGACTTGGTGTCAGTGTATGTCTTTGTTACTTGGTGTAAGTGTGTGTCAAAATACTTGGTGTAAGTGTATGTCTTTGTTACTTGGAGTAAGTGTGTGTCTTTGTTACTTTGTGTCAATGTGTGTCTGTGTTACTGGGTGTCAGTGTATGTCTTTGTTACTGGGAGTCAGTGTATGTATTTGTTACTTGGTGTCAGTGTGTGTCTTTGTTACTTGGTGTCAGTGCATGTCTGTGTTACTTGGTGTAAGTGTGTGTCTTTGTTACTTGGTGTCGGTGTGTGTCTGTGTTACTGGGTGTCAGTGTATGTCTTTGTTACTGGGAGTCAGTGTATGTATTTGTTACTTGGTGTCAGTGTGTGTCTGTGTTACTTGGTGTAAGTGTATATCTTTGTTACTTGGTGTAAGTGTATGTCTTTGTAACTTGGTGTAAGTGTTTGTCTGTGTTACTGGGTATCAGTGTGTGTCTGTGTTACTGGGTATCAGTGTGTGTCTGTGTTACTGGGTATCAGTGTATGTCTTTGTTACTGGGTATGAGTGTATGTCTTTGTGACTTGGTGTCAGTGTATGTCACTGTTACTTGGTGTAAGTGTGTGCCTGTGTTACTGGATATCAGTGTATGTCTTTGTTACTTGGTGTCAGTGTATGTCTATGTTATTTGGTGTAAGTGTGTGTCTGTGTTGCTGGGTGTCAGTGTGTGTCTGTGTTACTCGGTGTAAGTGTGTGTCTTTGTTACTTTGTGTAAGTGTATGTCTTTGTTACTTGGTGTCAGTGCATGTCTTTGTGACCTGGTGTCAGTGTATGTCTTTGTTACTGGGTGTCAGTGTAAGTCTTTGTTACTTGGTGTAAGTGTATGTCAAAATAATTGGTGTAAGTGAATGTCTGCGTTACCTGGTGTAAGTGTATGTCTTTGTTACTTGGTGTAAGTGTGCGTCTGTGTTAAAAGGTATCAGTGTATGTCTTTGTTACTTGGTGTCAGTGTATGTCTTTGTTACTTGGTGTCAGTGTATGTGTTTGTGACTTGTTGTCAGTGGATGTCTTTGTTACTGGGTGTCAGTGTATGTCTTTGTTACTTGGTGTAAGTGTTTGTCTTTGTTACTTGGTGTCGGTGTATGTGTTTGTGACTTGTTGTCAGTGGATGTCTTTGTTAATGGGTGTCAGTGAATGTCCTTGTTACTTGGTGTCAGTTTGTGTCTTTGTGACTTGGTGTCAGTGTATGTCTTTGTTACTTGGTGTAAGTGTGTGTCTGTGTTACTGGGTATCAGTGTGTGTCTGTGTTACTGGGTATCAGTGTATGTCTTTGTTACTGGGTATGAGTGTATGTCTTTGTGACTTGGTGTCAGTGTATGTCTTTGTTACTTGGTGTAAGTGTGTATCTGTGTTACTGGGTATCAGTGTATGTCTTTGTGACTTGGTATCAGTGTATGCCTTTGTGACTTGGTGTCAGTGTATGTCTTTTTTACTTGGTGTCAGTGTGTGTCTTTGTTACTGGGAGTCAGTGTATGTATTTGTTACTTGGTGTCAGTGTGTGTCTTTGTTACTTGGTGTCAGTGCATGTCTGTGTTACTTGGTGTAAGTGTGTGTCTTTGTTACTTGGTGTCGGTGTGTGTCTGTGTTACTGGGTGTCAGTGTATGTCTTTGTTACTGGGAGTCAGTGTATGTATTTGTTTCTTGGTGTCAGTGTGTGTCTGTGTTACTTGGTGTAAGTGTATGTCTTTGTTACTTGGTGTAAGTGTATGTCTTTGTAACTTGGTGTAAGTGTTTGTCTGTGTTACTGGGTATCAGTGTGTGTCTGTGTTACTGGGTATCAGTGTGTGTCTGTGTTACTGGGTATCAGTGTATGTCTTTGTTACTGGTTATGAGTGTATGTCTTTGTGACTTGGTGTCAGTGTATGTCACTGTTACTTGGTGTAATTGTGTGCCTGTGTTACTGGGTATCAGTGTATGTCTTTGTTACTTGGTGTCAGTGTATGTCTATGTTATTTGGTGTAAGTGTGTGTCTGTGTTGCTGTGTGTCAGTGTGTGTCTGTGTTACTCGGTGTAAGTGTGTGTCTTTGTTACTTTGTGTAAGTGTATGTCTTTGTTACTTGGTGTCAGTGTATGTCTTTGTGACTTGGTGTCAGTGTATGTCTTTTTTACTGGGTGTCAGTGTAAGTCTTTGTTACTTGGTGTAAGTGTATGTCAAAATACTTGGTGTAAGTGAATGTCTGCGTTACCTGGTTTAAGTGTATGTCTTTGTTACTTGGTGTAAGTGTGCGTCTGTGTTACTGGGTATCAGTGTATGTCTTTGTTACTTGGTGTCAGTGTATGTCTTTGTTACTTGGTGTCAGTGTATGTGTTTGTGACTTGTTGTCCGTGGATGTCTTTGTTACTGGGTGTCAGTGTATGTCTTTGTTACTTGGTGTAAGTGTTTGTCTTTGTTACTTGGTGTCAGTGTATCTGTTTGTGACTTGTTGTCAGTGGATGTCTTTGTTAATGGGTGTCAGTGTATGTCCTTGTTACTTGGTGTCAGTTTGTGTCTTTGTGACTTGGTGTCATTGTATGTCTTTGTTACTTGGTGTAAGTGTGTGTCTGTGTTACTGGGTATCAGTGTGTGTCTGTGTTACTGGGTATCAGTGTATGTCTTTGTTACTGGGTATGAGTGTATGTCTTTGTGACTTGGTGTCAGTGTATGTCTTTGTTACTTGGTGTAAGTGTGTGTCTGTGTTACTGGGTATCAGTGTATGTCTTTGTGACTTGGTATCAGTGTATGTCTTTGTGACTTGGTGTCAGTGTATGTCTTTTTTACTGGGTGTCAGTGTGTGTCTGTGTTACTTGGTGTCAGTGTGTGTCTGTGTTACTGGGTGTCAGTGTGTGTCTTTGTGACTGGGTGTCAGTGTATGTCTTTGTTAATTGGTGTAAGTGTGTGTCAAAATACTTGGTGTAAGTGTATGTCTTTGTTACTTGGTGTAAGTGTGTGTCTTTGTTACTTTGTGTCAATGTGTGTCTGTGTTCCTGGGTGTCAGTGTATGTCTTTGTTACTTGGTGCCAGTGTATGCGTTAGTGACTTGTTGTCAGTGGATTTCTTTGATACTGGGTGCCAGTGTATGTCCTTGTTACTTGGTGTCAGTTTGTGTCTTTGTGACTTGGTGTCAGTGTATGTCTTTGTTACTTGGTGTAAGTGTGTGTCTGTGTTACTGGGTATCAGTGTGTGTCTGTGTTACTGGGTATCAGTGTATGTCTTTGTTACTGGGTATGAGTGTATGTCTTTGTGACTTGGTGTCAGTGTATGTCTTTGTTACTTGGTGTAAGTGTGTGTCTGTGTTACTGGGTATCAGTGTATGTCTTTGTGACTTGGTATCAGTGTATGTCTTTGTGACTGGGTGTCAGTGTATGTCTTTTTTACTGGGTGTCAGTGTGTGTCTGTGTTACTTGGTGTCAGTGTGTGTCTGTGTTACTGGGTGTCAGTGTGTGTCTTTGTGACATGGTGTCAGTGTATGTCTTTGTTACTTGGTGTAAGTGTGTGTCAAAATACTTGGTGTACGTGTATGTCTTTGTTACTTGGTGTAAGTGTGTGTCTTTGTTACTTTGTGTCAATGTGTGTCTGTGTTACTGGGTGTCAGTGTATGTCTTTGTTACTGGGAGTCAGTGGATGTCTTTGTTACTGGGTGTCAGTGTATGTCTTTGTTACTTGGTGTAAGTGTTTGTCTTTGTTACTTGGTGTCGGTGTATGTGTTTGTGACTTGTTGTCAGTGGATGTCTTTGTTAATGGGTGTCAGTGTATGTCCTTGTTACTTGGTGTCAGTTTGTGTCTTTGTGACTTGGTGTCAGTGTATGTCTTTGTTACTTGGTGTAAGTGTGTGTCTGTGTTACTGGGTATCAGTGTGTGTCTGTGTTACTGGGTATCAGTGTATGTCTTTGTTACTGGGTATGAGTGTATGTCTTTGTGACTTGGTGTCAGTGTATGTCTTTGTTACTTGGTGTAAGTGTGTATCTGTGTTACTGGGTATCAGTGTATGTCTTTGTGACTTGGTATCAGTGTATGCCTTTGTGACTTGGTGTCAGTGTATGTCTTTTTTACTTGGTGTCAGTGTGTGTCTTTGTTACTGGGAGTCAGTGTATGTATTTGTTACTTGGTGTCAGTGTGTGTCTTTGTTACTTGGTGTCAGTGCATGTCTGTGTTACTTGGTGTAAGTGTGTGTCTTTGTTACTTGGTGTCGGTGTGTGTCTGTGTTACTGGGTGTCAGTGTATGTCTTTGTTACTGGGAGTCAGTGTATGTATTTGTTACTTGGTGTCAGTGTGTGTCTGTGTTACTTGGTGTAAGTGTATGTCTTTGTTACTTGGTGTAAGTGTATGTCTTTGTAACTTGGTGTAAGTGTTTGTCTGTGTTACTGGGTATCAGTGTGTGTCTGTGTTACTGGGTATCAGTGTGTGTCTGTGTTACTGGGTGTCAGTGTGTGTCTTTGTGACTTGGTGTCAGTGTATGTCTTTGTTACTTGGTGTAAGTGTGTGTCAAAATACTTGGTGTAAGTGTATGTCTTTGTTACTTGGTGTAAGTGTGTGTCTTTGTTACTTTGTGTCAATGTGTGTCTGTGTTCCTGGGTGTCAGTGTATGTCTTTGTTACTTGGTGCCAGTGTATGCGTTAGTGACTTGTTGTCAGTGGATTTCTTTGATACTGGGTGTCAGTGTATGTCCTTGTTACTTGGTGTCAGTTTGTGTCTTTGTTACTTGGTGTCAGTGCATGTCTGTGTTACTTGGTGTAAGTGTGTGTCTGTGCTACTGGGTATCAGTGTATGTCTTTGTGACTTGGTATCAGTGTATGTCTTTGTGACTGGGTGTCAGTGTATGTCTTTTTTACTGGGTGTCAGTGTGTGTCTGTGTTACTTGGTGTCAGTGTGTGTCTGTGTTACTGGGTGTCAGTGTATGTCTTTGTTACTGGGAGTCAGTGTATGTATTTGTTACTTGGTGTCAGTGTGTGTCTGTGTTACTTGGTGTAAGTGTATGTCTTTGTTACTTGGTGTAAGTGTATGTCTTTGTAACTTGGTGTAAGTGTTTGTCTGTGTTACTGGGTATCAGTGTGTGTCTGTGTTACTGGGTATCAGTGTGTGTCTGTGTTGCTGGGTATCAGTGTATGTCTTTGTTACTGGGTATGAATGTATGTCTTTGTGACTTGGTGTCAGTGTATGTCACTGTTACTTGGTGTAATTTTGTGCCTGTGTTACTGGGTATCAGTGTATGTCTTTGTTACTTGGTGTCAGTGTATGTCTATGTTATTTGGTGTAAGTGTGTGTCTGTGTTTTTGGGTGTCAGTGTGTGTCTGTGTTACTCGGTGTAAGTGTGTGTCTTTGTTACTTTGTGTAAGTGTATGTCTTTGTTACTTGGTGTCAGTGTATGTCTTTGTGACTTGGTGTCAGTGTATGTCTTTGTTACTGGGTGTCAGTGTAAGTCTTTGTTACTTGGTGTAAGTGTATGTCAAAATACTTGGTGTAAGTGAATGTCTGCGTTACCTGGTGTAAGTGTATGTCTTTGTTACTTGGTGTAAGTGTGCGTCTGTGTTACTGGGTATCAGTGTATGTCTTTGTTACTTGGTGTCAGTGCATGTCTTTGTTACTTGGTGTCAGTGTATGTGTTTGTGACTTGTTGTCAGTGGATGTCTTTGTTACTGGGTGTCAGTGTATGTCTTTGTTACTTGGTGTAAGTGTTTGTCTTTGTTACTTGGTGTCAGTGTATGTGTTTGTGACTTGTTGTCAGTGGATGTCTTTGTTAATGGGTGTCAGTGTATGTCCTTGTTACTTGGTGTCAGTTTGTGTCTTTGTGACTTGGTGTCAGTGTATGTCTTTGTTACTTGGTGTAAGTGTGTGTCTGTGTTACTGGGTATCAGTGTGTGTCTGTGTTACTGGGTATCAGTGTATGTCTTTGTTACTGGGTATGAGTGTATGTCTTTGTGACTTGGTGTCAGTGTATGTCTTTGTTACTTGGTGTAAGTGTGTTTCTGTGTTACTGGGTATCAGTGTATGTCTTTGTGACTTGGTATCAGTGTATGTCTTTGTGACTTGGTGTCAGTGTATGTCTTTTTTACTGGGTGTCAGTGTGTGTCTGTGTTACTTGGTGTCAGTGTGTGTCTGTGTTACTGGGTGTCAGTGTGTGTCTTTGTGACTTGGTGTCAGTGTATGTCTTTGTTACTTGGTGTAAGTGTGTGTCAAAATACTTGGTGTAAGTGTATGTCTTTGTTACTTGGTGTAAGTGTGTGTCTTTGTTACTTTGTGTCAATGTGTGTCTGTGTTCCTGGGTGTCAGTGTATGTCTTTGTTACTTGGTGTAAGTGTGTGTCTTTGTAACTTGGTGTAAGTGTATGTCTTTGTTACTTGGTGTAAGTGTATGTCTTTGTTACTTGGTGTCAGTGCATGTCTGTGTTACTTGGTGTAAGTGTGTGTCTTTGTTACTTGGTGTCGGTGTGTGTCTGTGTTACTGGGTGTCAGTGTATGTCTTTGTTACTGGGAGTCAGTGTATGTATTTGTTACTTGGTGTCAGTGTGTGTCTGTGTTACTTGGTGTAAGTGTATGTCTTTGTTACTTGGTGTAAGTGTATGTCTTTGTTACTTGGTGTCAGTGTATGTCACTGTTACTTGGTGTAAGTGCGTGCCTGTGTTACTGGGTATCAGTGTATGTCTTTGTTACTTGGTGTCAGTGTATGTCTGTGTTATTTGGTGTAAGTGTGTGTCTGTGTTGCTGGGTGTCAGTGTGTGTCTGTGTTACTCGGTGTAAGTGTGTGTCTTTGTTACTTTGTGTTAGTGTATGTCTTTGTTACTTGGTGTCAGTGTATGTCTTTGTGACTTGGTGTCAGTGTCTGTCTTTGTTACTGGGTGTCAGTGTATGTCTTTGTTACTTGGTGTAAGTGTATGTCAAAATACTTGGTGTAAGTGAATGTCTGCGTTACCTGGTGTAAGTGTGTGTCTTTGTTACTTGGTGTAAGTGTGCGTCTGTGTTACTGGGTATCAGTGTATGTCTTTGTTACTTGGTGTCAGTGTATGTCTTTGTTACTTGGTGTCAGTGTATCTGTTTGTGACTTGTTGTCAGTGGATGTCTTTGTTACTGGGTGTCAGTGTATGTCTTTGTTACTTGGTGTAAGTGTTTGTCTTTGTTACTTGGTGTCAGTGTATGTGTTTGTGACTTGTTGTCAGTGGATTTCTTTGTTACTGGGTGTCAGTGTATGTCCTTGTTACTTGGTGTCAGTTTGTCTCTTTGTGACTTGGTGTCAGTGTACGTCTTTGTTACTTGGTGTAAGTGTGTGTATGTGTTACTGGGTATCAGTGTATGTCTTTGTTACTTGTTGTCAGTGTATGTCAAAATACTTGGTGTAGGTGTATGTCTTTGTTACTTGGTGTAATTGTCTGTCTATGTTACTTGGTGTCAGTGTATGTCTGTGTTACTTGGTGTAAGTGTGTGTCTTTGTAACTTGGTGTAAGTGTATGTCTTTGTTACTTGGTGTAAGTGTATGTCTTTGTTACTTGGTGTCAGTGCATGTCTGTGTTACTTGGTGTAAGTGTGTGTCTTTGTTACTTGGTGTAAGTGTGTGTCTGTGTTACTGGGTATCAGTGTATGTCTTTGTGACTTGGTATCAGTGTATGTCTTTGTGACTTGGTGTCAGTGTATGTCTTTTTTACTGGGTGTCAGTGTGTGTCTGTGTTACTTGGTGTCAGTGTGTGTCTGTGTTACTGGGTGTCAGTGTGTGTCTTTGTGACTTGGTGTCAGTGTATGTCTTTGTTACTTGGTGTAAGTGTGTGTCAAAATACTTGGTGTAAGTGTATGTCTTTGTTACTTGGTGTAAGTGTGTGTCTTTGTTAGTTTGTGTCAATGTGTGTCTGTGTTCCTGGGTGTCAGTGTATGTTTTTGTTACTTGGTGTAAGTGTGTGTCTTTGTAACTTGGTGTCAGTGCATGTCTGTGTTACTTGGTGTAAGTGTGTGTCTTTGTTACTTGGTGTCGGTGTGTGTCTGTGTTACTGGGTGTCAGTGTATGTCTTTGTTACTTGGTGTCAGTGTATGTGTTTGTGACTTGTTGTCAGTGGATGTCTTTGTTAATGAGTGTCAGTGTATGTCCTTGTTACTTGGTGTCAGTTTGTGTCTTTGTGACTTGGTGTCAGTGTATGTCTTTGTTACTTGGTGTAAGTGTGTGTCTGTGTTACTGGGTATCAGTGTATGTCTTTGTGACTTGGTATCAGTGTATGTCTTTGTGACTTGGTGTCAGTGTATGTCTTTTTTACTGGGTGTCAGTGTGTGTCTGTGTTACTTGGTGTCAGTGTGTGTCTGTGTTACTGGGTGTCAGTGTGTGTCTTTGTGACTTGGTGTCAGTGTATGTCTTTGTTACTTGGTGTAAGTGTGTGTCAAAATACTTGGTGTAAGTGTATGTCTTTGTTACTTGGTGTAAGTGTGTGTCTTTGTTACTTTGTGTCAATGTGTGTCTGTGTTCCTGGGTGTCAGTGTATGTCTTTGCTACTTGGTGCCAGTGTATGCGTTAGTGACTTGTTGTCAGTGGATTTCTTTGATACTGGGTGTCAGTGTATGTCTTTGTTACTTGGTGCCAGTGTATGTGTTAGTGGCTTGTTGTCAGTGGATTTCTTTGTTACTGGGTGTCAGTGTATGTCTTTGTTACTTGGTGTAAGTGTGTGTCTTTGTAACTTGGTGTAAGTGTATGTCTTTGTTACTTGGTGTAAGTGTATGTCTTTGTTACTTGGTGTCAGTGCATGTCTGTGTTACTTGGTGTAGGTGTGTGTCTTTGTTACTTGGTGTCGGTGTGTGTCTGTGTTACTGGGTGTCAGTGTATGTCTTTGTTACTGGGAGTCAGTGTATGTATTTGTTACTTGGTGTCAGTGTGTGTCTGTGTTACTTGGTGTAAGTGTATGTCTTTGTTACTTGGTGTAAGTGTATGTCTTTGTTACTTGGTGTCAGTGTATGTCACTGTTACTTGGTGTAAGTGTGTGCCTGTGTTACTGGGTATCAGTGTATGTCTTTGTTACTTGGTGTCAGTGTATGTCTGTGTTATTGGGTGTAAGTGTGTGTCTGTGTTGCTGGGTGTCAGTGTGTGTCTGTGTTACTCGGTGTAAGTGTGTGTCTTTGTTACTTTGTGTTAGTGTATGTCTTTGTTACTTGGTGTCAGTGTATGTCTTTGTGACTTGGTGTCAGTGTCTGTCTTTGTTACTGGGTGTCAGTGTATGTCTTTGTTACTTGGTGTAAGTGTATGTCAAAATACTTGGTGTAAGTGAATGTCTGCGTTACCTGGTGTAAGTGTGTGTCTTTGTTACTTGGTGTAAGTGTGCGTCTGTGTTACTGGGTATCAGTGTATGTCTTTGTTACTTGGTGTCAGTGTATGTCTTTGTTACTTGGTGTCAGTGTATGTGTTTGTGACTTGTTGTCAGTGGATGTCTTTGTTACTGGGTGTCAGTGTATGTCTTTGTTACTTGGTGTAAGTGTTTGTCTTTGTTACTTGGTGTCAGTGTATGTGTTTGTGACTTGTTGTCAGTGGATTTCTTTGTTACTGGGTGTCAGTGTATGTCCTTGTTACTTGGTGTCAGTTTGTCTCTTTGTGACTTGGTGTCAGTGTACGTCTTTGTTACTTGGTGTAAGTGTGTGTATGTGTTACTGGGTATCAGTGTATGTCTTTGTTACCTGTTGTCAGTGTATGTCAAAATACTTGGTGTAGGTGTATGTCTTTGTTACTTGGTGTAATTGTCTGTCTATGTTACTTGGTGTCAGTGTATGTCTGTGTTACTTGGTGTAAGTGTGTGTCTTTGTAACTTGGTGTAAGTGTATGTCTTTGTTACTTGGTGTAAGTGTATGTCTTTGTTACTTGGTGTCAGTGCATGTCTGTGTCACTTGGTGTAAGTGTGTGTCTTTGTTACTTGGTGTCGGTGTGTGTCTGTGTTACTGGGTGTCAGTGTATGTCTTTGTTACTGGGAGTCAGTGTATGTATTTGTTACTTGGTGTCAGTGTGTGTCTGTGTTACTTGGTGTAAGTGTATGTCTTTGTTACTTTGTGTAAGTGTATGTCTTTGTAACTTGGTGTAAGTGTCTGTCTGTGTTACTGGGTATCAGTGTGTGTCGGTGTTACTGGGTATCAGTGTATGTCTTTGTTACTGGGAATGAGTGTATGTCTTTGTGACTTGGTGTCAGTGTATGTCACTGTTACTTGGTGTAAGTGTGTGCCTGTGTTACTGGGTATCAGTGTATGTCTTTGTTACTTGGTGTCAGTGTATGTCTGTGTTATTTGGTGTAAGTGTGTGTCTGTGTTGCTGGGTGTCATTGTGTGTCTGTGTTACTCGGTGTAAGTGTGTGTCTTTGTTACTTTGTATAAGTGTATGTCTTTGTTACTTGGTGTCAGTGTATTTCTTTGTGACTTGGTGTCAGTGTATGTCTTTGTTACTGGGTGTCAGTGTAAGTCTTTGTTACTTGGTGTAAGTGTATGTCAAAATACTTGGTGTAAGTGAATGTCTGCGTTACCTGGTGTAAGTGTATGTCTTTGTTACTTGGTGTAAGTGTGCGTCTGTGTTACTGGGTATCAGTGTATGTCTTTGTTACTTGGTGTCAGTGTATGTCTTTGTTACTTGGTGTCAGTGTATGTGTTTGTGACTTGTTGTCAGTGGATGTCTTTGTTACTGGGTGTCAGTGTATGTCTTTGTTACTTGGTGTAAGTGTTTGTCTTTGTTACTTGGTGTCAGTGTATGTGTTTGTGACTTGTTGTCAGTGGATGTCTCTGTTAATGGGTGTCAGTGTATGTCCTTGTTACTTGGTGTCAGTTTGTGTCTTTGTGACTTGGTGTCAGTGTCTGTCTTTGTTACTTGGTGTAAGTGTGTGTCTGTGTTACTGGGTATCAGTGTGTGTCTGTGTTACTGGGTATCAGTGTATGTCTTTGTTACTGGGTATGAGTGTATGTCTTTGTGACTTGTTGTCAGTGTATGTCTTTGTTACTTGGTGTAACTGTGTGTCTGTGTTACTGGGTATCAGTGTATGTCTTTGTGACTTGGTATCAGTGTATGTCTTTGTGACTTGGTGTCAGTGTATGTCTTTTTTACAGGGTGTCAGTGTGTCTCTGTGTTACTTGGTGTCAGTGTGTGTCTGTGTTACTGGGTGTCAGTGTGTGTCTTTGTGACTTGGTGTCAGTGTATGTCTTTGTTACTTGGTGTAAGTGTGTGTCAAAATACTTGGTGTAAGTGTATGTCTTTGTTACTTGGTGTAAGTGTGTGTCTTTGTTACTTTGTGTCAATGTGTGTCTGTGTTCCTGGGTGTCAGTGTATGTCTTTGTTACTTGGTGCCAGTGTATGTGTTAGTGACTTGTTGTCAGTGGATTTCTTTGATACTGGGTGTCAGTGTATGTCTTTGTTACTTGGTGTCAGTGTATGTCTTTGTTACTTGGTGTCAGTGTATGTGTTTGTGACTTGTTGTCAGTGGATGTCTTTGTTACTGGGTGTCAGTGTATGTCTTTGTTACTTGGTGTAAGTGTTTGTCTTTGTTACTTGGTGTCAGTGTATGTGTTTGTGACTTGTTGTCAGTGGATGTCTTTGTTACTGGGTGTCAGTGTATGTCCTTGTTACTTGGTGTCAGTTTGTGTCTTTGTGACTTGGTGTCAGTGTATGTCTTTGTTACTTGGTGTAAGTGTATGTGTTTGTGACTTGTTGTCTGTGGATGTCTTTGTTACTGGGTGTCAGTGTATGTCTTTGTTACTTGGTGTAAGTGTTTGTCTTTGTTACTGGGTGTCAGTGTATGTCCTTGTTACTTGGTGTCAGTTTGTGTCTTTGTGACTTGGTGTCAGTGTATGTCTTTGTTACTTGGTGTAAGTGTGTGTCAAAATACTTGGTGTAAGTGTATGTCTTTGTTACTTGGTGTAAGTGTGTGTCTTTGTTACTTTGTGTCAATGTGTGTCTGTGTTCCTGAGTGTCAGTGTATGTATTTGTTACTTGGTGAAAGTGTATGTCTTTGTTACTTGTTGCCAGTGTATGTGTTAGTGGCTTGTTGTAAGTGGATTTCTTTGTTAATTGGTGTCATTGTATGTCTTAGTTACTGGTTGTCAGTGTATGTCTTTGTTACTTGTTGCAAGTGTATGTCAAAATACTTGGTGTAAGTGTATGTCTTTGTTACTTGGTGTAATTGTCTGTCTTTGTTACTTGGTGTAAGTGTGTGTCTGTGTTACTGGGTGTCAGTGTATGTCTTTGTTACTGGGTGTCAGTGTGTGTCTTTGTGACTTGGTGTCAGTGTATGTCTTTGTTACTTGGTGTAAGTGTGTGTCTGTGTTACTGGGTATCAGTGTGTGTCTGTGTGACTGGTTATCAGTGTATGTCTTTGTAACAGGGTATGAGTGTATGTCTTTGTGACTTGGTGTCATTGTATGTCTTTGTTACTTGGAGTAAGTGTGTGTCTGTGTTACTGGGTACCAGTGTATGTCTTTGTGACTTGGTGTCAGTGTATGTCTTTGTTACTTGGTGTAAGTGTGTGTCAAAATACTTGGTGTAAGTGTATGTCTTTGTTACTTGGTGTAAGTGTGTGTCTTTGTTACTTTGTGTCAATGTGTGTCTGTGTTCCTGGGTGTCAGTGTATGTCTTTGTTACTTGGTGCCAGTGTATGTGTTAGTGACTTGTTGTCAGTGGATTTCTTTGATACTGCGTGTCAGTGTATGTCTTTGTTACTTGGTGTCAGTTTGTGTCTTTGTGACTTGGTGTCAGTGTATGTCTTTGTTACTTGGTGTAAGTGTATGTGTTTGTGACTTGTTGTCTGTGTATGTCTTTGTTACTTGGTGTAAGTGTGTGTCTGTGTTACTGGGTATCAGTGTGTGTC
Source organism: Heterodontus francisci (assembly GCF_036365525.1). Classification (NCBI taxonomy): domain Eukaryota; kingdom Metazoa; phylum Chordata; class Chondrichthyes; order Heterodontiformes; family Heterodontidae; genus Heterodontus; species Heterodontus francisci. The sequence continues at coordinate 1,105,519 of NW_027141295.1, read as the reverse complement.
TGTGTTACTGGGTATCAGTGTATGTCTTTGTTACAGGGTATGAGTGTATGTCTTTGTGACTTGGTGTCAGGGTATGTCTTTGTTACTTGGTGTAAGTGTGTGTCTGTGTTACTGGGTATCAGTGCATGTCTTTGTGACTTGGTATCAGTGTATGTCTTTGTGACTTGGTGTCAGTGTATGTCTTTTTTACTGGGTGTCAGTGTATGTCTGTGTTACTTGGTGTCAGTGTGTGTCTGTGTTACTGGGTGTCAGTGTGTGTCTTTGTGACTTGGTGTCAGTGTATGTCTTTGTTACTTGGTGTAAGTGTGTGTCAAAATACTTGGTGTAAGTGTATGTCTTTGTTACTTGGTGTAAGTGTGTGTCTTTGTTACTTTGTGTCAATGTGTGTCTGTGTTCCTGGGTGTCAGTGTATGTCTTTGTTACTTGGTGCCAGTGTATGTGTTCGTGACTTGTTGTCAGTGGATTTCTTTGATACTGGGTGTCAGTGTATGTCTTTGTTACTTGGTGTCAGTGTATGTCTTTGTTACTTGGTGTCAGTGTATGTGTTTGTGACTTGTTGTCAGTGGATGTCTTTGTTACTGGGTGTCAGTGTATGTCTTTGTTACTTGGTGTAAGTGTTTGTCTTTGTTACTTGGTGTCAGTGTATGTGTTTGTGGCTTGTTGTCAGTGGATGTCTTTGTTACTGGGTGTCAGTGTATGTCCTTGTTACTTGGTGTCAGTTTGTGTCTGTGTGACTTGGTGTCAGTGTATGTCTTTGTTACTTGGTGTAAGTGTATGTGTTTGTGACTTGTTTTCTGTGGATGTCTTTGTTACTGGGTGTCAGTGGATGTCTTTGTTACTTGGTGTCAGTGTATGTGTTTGTGACTTGTTGTCTGTGGATGTCTTTGTTACTGGGTGTCAGTGTATGTCTTTGTTACTTGGTGTAAGTGTTTGTCTTTGTTACTGGGTGTCAGTGTATGTCCTTGTTACTTGGTGTCAGTTTGTGTCTTTGTGACTTGGTGTCAGTGTATGTCTTTGTTACTTGGTGTAAGTGTGTGTCAAAATACTTGGTGTAAGTGTATGTCTTTGTTACTTGGTGTAAGTGTGTGTCTTTGTTACTTTGTGTCAATGTGTGTCTGTGTTCCCGGGTGTCAGTGTATGTCTTTGTTACTTGGTGCAAGTGTATGTCTTTGTTACTTGGTGCCAGTGTATGTGTTAGTGGCTTGTTGTCAGTGGATTTCTTTGTTACTGGGTGTCAGTGTATGTCTTTGTTACTTGGTGTCAGTGTGTGTCTTTGTAACTTGGTGTAAGTGTATGTCTTTGTTACTTGGTGTAAGTGTATGTCTTTGTTACTTGGTGTCAGTGCATGTCTGTGTTACTTGGTGTAAGTGTGTGTCTTTGTTACTTGGTGTCGGTGTGTGTCTGTGTTACTGGGTGTCAGTGTATGTCTTTGTTAAAGGGAGTCAGTGTATGTATTTGTTACTTGGTGTCAGTGTGTGTCTGTGTTACTTGGTGTAAGTGTATGTCTTTGTTACTTGGTGTAAGTGTATGTCTTTGTTACTTGGTGTCAGTGTATGTCACTGTTACTTGGTGTAAGTGTGTGCCTGTGTTACTGGGTATCAGTGTATGTCTTTGTTACTTGGTGTCAGTGTATGTCTGTGTTATTTGGTGTAAGTGTGTGTCTGTGTTGCTGGCTGTCAGTGTGAGTCTGTGTTACTCGGTGTAAGTGTGTGTCTTTGTTACTTTGTGTTAGTGTATGTCTTTGTTACTTGGTGTCAGTGTATGTCTTTGTGACTTGGTGTCAGTGTCTGTCTTTGTTACTGGGTGTCAGTGTATGTCTTTGTTACTTGGTGTAAGTGTATGTCAAAATACTTGGTGTAAGTGAATGTCTGCGTTACCTGGTGTAAGTGTATGTCTTTGTTACTTGGTGTAAGTGTGCGTCTGTGTTACTGGGTATCAGTGTATGTCTTTGTTACTTGGTGTCAGTGTATGTCTTTGTTACTTGGTGTCAGTGTATGTGTTTGTGACTTGTTGTCAGTGGATGTCTTTGTTACTGGGTGTCAGTGTATGTCTTTGTTACTTGGTGTAAGTGTTTGTCTTTGTTACTTGGTGTCAGTGTATGTGTTTGTGACTTGTTGTCAGTGGATTTCTTTGTTACTGGGTGTCAGTGTATGTCATTGTTACTTGGTGTCAGTTTGTCTCTTTGTGACTTGGTGTCAGTGTATGTCTTTGTTACGTGGTGTAAGTGTGTGTATGTGTTACTGGGTATCAGTGTATGTCTTTGTTACTTGTTGTCAGTGTATGTCAAAATACTTGGTGTAGGTGTATGTCTTCGTTACTTGGTGTAATTGTCTGTCTATGTTACTTGGTGTCAGTGTATGTCTGTGTTACTTGGTGTAGGTGTGTGTCTTTGTAACTTGGTGTCAGTGTATGTCTTTGTTACTTGGTGTAAGTGTATGTCTTTGTTACTTGGCGTCAGTGCATGTCTGTGTTACTTGGTGTAAGTGTGTGTCTTTGTTACTTGGTGTCGGTGTGTGTCTGTGTTACTGGGTGACAGTGTATGTCTTTGTTACTGGGAGTCAGTGTATGTATTTGTTACTTGGTGTCAGTGTGTGTCTGTGTTACTTGGTGTAAGTGTATGTCTTTGATACTTTGTGTAAGTGTATGTCTTTGTAACTTGGTGTAAGTGTTTGTCTGTGTTACTGGGGATCAGTGTGTGTCTGTGTTACTGGGTATCAGTGTGTGTCTGTGTTACTGGGTATCAGTGTATGTCTTTGTTACTGGGTATGAGTGTATGTCTTTGTGACTTGGTGTCAGTGTATGTCACTGTTACTTGGTGTAAGTGTGTGCCTGTGTTACTGGGTATCAGTGTATGTCTTTGTTACTTGGTGTCAGTGTTTGTCTGTGTTATTTGGTGTAAGTGTGTGTCTGTGTTGCTGGCTGTCAGTGTGAGTCTGTGTTACTCGGTGTAAGTGTGTGTCTTTGTTACTTTGTGTTAGTGTATGTCTTTGTTACTTGGTGTCAGTGTATGTCTTTGTGACTTGGTGTCAGTGTCTGTCTTTGTTAAAGGGTGTCAGTGTATGTCTTTGTTACTTGGTGTAAGTGTATGTCAAAATACTTGGTGTAAGTGAATGTCTGCGTTACCTGGTGTAAGTGTATGTCTTTGTTACTTGGTGTAAGTGTGCGTCTTTGTGACTGGGTATCAGTGTATGTCTTTGTTACTTGGTGTCAGTGTATGTCTTTGTTACTTGGTGTCAGTGTATGTGTTTGTGACTTGTTGTCAGTGGATGTCTTTGTTACTGGGTGTCAGTGTATGTCTGTGTTATTTGGTGTAAGTGTGTGTCTGTGTTGCTGGGTGTCAGTGTGTGTCTGTGTTACTCGGTGTAAGTGTGTGTCTTTGTTACTTTGTGTAAGTGTATGTCTTTGTTACTTGGTGTCAGTGTATGTCTTTGTGACTTGGTGTCAGTGTTTGTCTTTGTTACTGGGTGTCAGTGTAAGTCTTTGTTACTTGGTGTAAGTGTATGTCTTTGTAACTTGGTGTAAGTGTTTGTCTGTGTTACTGGGGATCAGTGTGTGTCTGTGTTACTGGGTATCAGTGTGTTTCTGTGTTACTGGGTATCAGTGTATGTCTTTGTTACTGGGTATGAGTGTATGTCTTTGTGACTTGGTGTCAGTGTATGTCACTGTTACTTGGTGTAAGTGTGTGCCTGTGTTACTGGGTATCAGTGTATGTCTTTGTTACTTGGTGTCAGTGTATGTCTGTGTTATTTGGTGTAAGTGTGTGTCTGTGTTGCTGGGTGTCAGTGTGTGTCTGTGTTACTCGGTGTAAGTGTGTGTCTTTGTTACTTTGTGTAAGTGTATGTCTTTGTTACTTGGTGTCAGTGTATGTCTTTGTTACTTGGTGTCAGTGTATGTGTTTGTGACTTGTTGTCAGTGTATGTCTTTGTTACTGGGTGTCAGTGTATGTCTTTGTTACTTGGTGTAAGTGTTTGTCTTTGTTACTTGGTGTCAGTGTATGTGTTTGTGACTTGTTGTCAGTGGATGTCTTTGTTAATGGGTGTCAGTGTATGTCCTTGTTACTTGGTGTCAGTTTGTGTCTTTGTGACTTGGTGTCAGTGTATGTCTTTGTTACTTGGTGTAAGTGTGTGTCTGTGTTACTGGGTATCAGTGTGTGTCTGTGTTACTGGGTATCAGTGTATGTCTTTGTGACTTGGTATCAGTGTATGTCTTTGTGACTTGGTGTCAGTGTATGTCTTTTTTACTGGGTGTCAGTGTGTGTCTGTGTTACTTGGTGTCAGTGTGTGTCTGTGTTACTGGGTGTCAGTGTGTGTCTTTGTGACTTGGTGTCAGTGTATGTCTTTGTTACTTGGTGTAAGTGTGTGTCAAAATACTTGGTGTAAGTGTATGTCTTTGTTACTTGTTGTAAGTGTGTGTCTTTGTTACTTTGTGTCAATGTGTGTCTGTGTTCCTGGGTGTCAGTGTATGTCTTTGTTACTTGGTGCCAGTGTATGCGTTAGTGACTTGTTGTCAGTGGATTTCTTTGATACTGGGTGTCAGTGTATGTCTTTGTTACTTGATGCCAGTGTTTGTGTTAGTGGCTTGTTGTCAGTGGATTTCTTTGTTACTGGGTGTCAGTGTATGTCTTTGTTACTTGGTGTCGGTGTGTGTCTGTGTTACTGGGTGTCAGTGTATGTCTTTGTTACTGGGAGTCAGTGTATGTATTTGTTACTTGGTGTCAGTGTGTCTCTGCGTTACTTGGTGTAAGTGTATGTCTTTGTTACTTGATGTAAGTGTATGTCTTTGTTACTTTGTGTCAGTGTATGTCACTGTTACTTTGTGTAAGTGTGTGCCTGTGTTACTGGGTATCAGTGTATGTCTTTGTTACTTGGTGTCAGTGCATGTCTGTGTTATTTGGTGTAAGTGTGTGTCTGTGTTGCTGGGTGTCAGTGTGTGTCTGTGTTACTCGGTGTCAGTGTGTGTCTTTGTTACTTTGTGTTAGTGTATGTCTTTGTTACTTGGTGTCAGTGTATGTCTTTGTGACTGGGTGTCAGTGTCTGTCTTTGTTACTGGGTGTCAGTGTATGTCTTTGTTACTTGGTGTAAGTGTATGTCAAAATACTTGGTGTAAGTGAATGTCTGCGTTACCTGGTGTAAGTGTATGTCTTTGTTACTTTGTGTAAGTGAATGTCTTTGTAACTTGGTGTAAGTGTATGTCTGTGTTACTGGGTATCAGTGTGTGTCTGTGTTACTGGGTATCAGTGTATGTCTTTGTTACTGGGTATGAGTGTATGTATTTGTGACTTGGTGTCAGTGTATGTCACTGTTACTTGGTGTAAGTGTGTGCCTGTGTTACTGGGTATCAGTGTATGTCTTTGTTACTTGGTGTCACTGTATGTCTGTGTTACTCGGTGTAAGTGTGTGTCTTTGTTACTTTGTGTAAGTGTATGTCTTTGTTACTTGGTGTCAGTTTGTGTCTTTGTGACTTGGTGTCAGTGTATGTCTTTGTTACTTGGTGTAAGTGTGAGTCTGTGTTACTGGGTATCAGTGTGTGTCTGTGTTACTGGGTATCAGTGTATGTCTTTGTTACTGGGTATGAGTGTATGTCTTTGTGACTTGGTGTCAGTGTATGTCTTTGTTACTTGGTGTAAATGTGTGTCTGTGTTACTGGGTATCAGTGTATGTCTTTGTTACTGGGTATGAGTGTATGTCTTTGTGACTTTGTGTCAGTGTATGTCTTTGTTACTTGGTGTAAGTGTGTGTCTGTGTTACTGGGAATCAGTGTATGTCTTTGTGACTTGGTATCAGTGTATGTCTTTGTGACTTGGTGTCAGTGTATGTCTTTTTTACTGGGTGTCAGTGTGTGTCTGTGTTACTTGGTGTCAGTGTGTGTCTGTGTTACTGGGTGTCAGTGTGTGTCTTTGTGACTTGGTGTCAGTGTATGTCTTTGTTACTTGGTGTAAGTGTGTGTCAAAATACTTGGTGTAAGTGTATGTCTTTGTTACTTGGTGTAAGTGTGTGTCTTTGTTACTTTGTGTCAATGTGTGTCTGTGTTCCTGGGTGTCAGTGTATGTCTTTGTTACTTGGTGCCAGTGTATGTGTTAGTGACTTGTTGTCAGTGGATTTCTTTGTTACTGGGTGTCAGTGTATGTCTTTGTTACTTGGTGTCAGTGTATGTCTTTGTGACTTGGTGTCAGTGTATGTCTTTGTGACTTGGTGTCAGTGTATGTCTTTGTTCCTGGGTGTCTGTGTGTGTCTTTGTGACTTGGTGTCAGTGTATGTCTTTGTTACTTGGTGTAAGTGTGTGTCTGTTTTACTGGGTGTCAGTGCATGTCTTTGTTACTGGGTGTCAGTGTGTGTCTTTGTGACTTGGTGTCAGTGCATGTCTTTGTTACTTGGTGTAAGTGTGTGTCTGTGTTACTGGGTATCAGTGTGTGTCTGTGTTACTGGGTATCAGTGTATGTCTTTGTTACTTTGTGTAAGTGTATGTCTGTGTTACTGGGTGTCAGTGTATGTCTTTGTTACTTGGTGTAAGTGTGTGTCAAAATACTTGGTGTAAGTGTATGTCTTTGTTACTTGGTGCAAGTGTGTGTCTTTGTTACTTTGTGTCAATGTGTGTCTGTGTTCCTGGGTGTCAGTGTATGTCTTTGTTACTTGGTGCAAGTGTATGTCAAAATACTTGGTGTAAGTGTATATCTTTGTTAGTTGGTGTAATTGTCTGTATTTGTTACTTGGTGTAAGTGTATGTCTTTGCTACTTGGTGTCAGTGTATGTCTGTGTTACTTGGTGTAAGTATGTGTCTTTGTTACTTGGTGTAAGTGTATGTCTTTGTTACTGGGGGTCAGTGTGTGTATGTGACACTAGGTGTCAGTATTTAGTTTAGTTTCGAGATACAGCACTGAAACAGGCCCTTCGGACCTCCGAGTCTGTGCCGACCATTAACCAACCATTTATACTAATCCTGCACGAATCCCATATTCCAATAACATCCCCACCGGTCCCTATATATTTCCCTGCCACCTACCTAACTAGCGGCAATTTATAATGGCCAATTAACCTACCAACCTGCATGTCTTTGGCATGTGGGAGGAAACCGGAGCACCCGGAGAAAACTCACGCAGAGACAGGGAGAACTTGCAAACTCCGCAAAGGCAGTACCCAGAATCGAGCCCTGGTCCCTGGAGCTGTGAGGCTGCTAACCACTGTGCCAATGAGCCACCCAGTGTGTGTCTGTGCTACTTGATGTCAGTGAATGTCTTTGTTACTGGGTGTCAGTGTGTGTCTGTGTTACTTGGTGTCAGTGTATGACTTTGTTACTTGGTGTAAGTGTGTGTCTTTGTTACTTGGTGTAAGTGTGTGTCTGTGTTACTGGGTGTCAGTGTATGTCTTTGTTACTGGGTGTCAGTGTGTGTCTTTGTGACTTGGTGTCAGTGTATGTCTTTGTTACTTTGTGTCAGTGTGTGTCTGTGTTACTGGGTATCAGTGTATGTCTTTGTGACTGGGTATGAGTGTATGTCTTTGTGACTTGATGTCATTGTATGTCTGTGTTACTGGGTGTCAGTGTGTTTGTTTGTGTTACTGGGTGTCAGTGTGTGTCTGTGTACTTGGTGTCAGTGTGTGTCTTTGTTACTTGGTGTCCGTGTGTGTCTGTGTTACTGGGTGTCAGTGAATGTCTTTGTTACTGGGTGTCAGTGTATGTCTTTGTTACTTGGTGTAAGTGTATGTCAAAATACTTGGTGTAAGTGAATGTCTGCGTTACCTGGTGTATGTGTATGACTTTGTTACTTGGTGTAAGTGTGCGTCGGTGTTACTGGGTATCAGTGTATGTCTTTGTTACTTGGTGTCAGTGTATGTCTTTGTTACTTGGTGTCAGTGTATGTGTTTGTGACTTGTTGTCAGTGGATGTCTTTGTTACTGGGTGTCAGTGTATGTCTTTGTTACTTGGTGTCAGTTTGTGTCTTTGTGACTTGGTGTCAGTGTATGTCTTTGTTACTTGGTGTAAGTGTGTGTCTGTGTTACTGGGGATCAGTGTATGTCTTCGTTACTGGGTATCAGTGTATGTCTTTGTGACTCGGTGTCAGTGTATGTCTTTGTTACTGGTTGTCAATGTGTGTCTTTGTGACTTGGTGTCAGTGTATGTCTTTGTTACTTAGTGTAAGTGTGCGTTTGTGTTACTGGGTATCAGTGTATGTCTTTGTTACTTGGTGTCTGTGTATGTCTTTGTTACTGGGTGTCAGTGTGTGTCTTTGTGACTTGGTGTCAGTGTACGTCTTTGTTACTTGGTGTAAGTGTGTGTCTGTGTGACTGGGTATCAGTGTATGTCTTTGTTACTTTGTGTCAGTGTATGTCAAAATACTTGGTGTAGGTGAATGTATTTATTACTTGGTGTAATAGTCTGTCTTTGTTACTTGGTGTCAGTGTATGTGTTTGTGAATTGTTGTCAGTGTTTGTCTGTGTTACTTGGTGTAAGTCTATGTCTTTGTTACTTGGTGTAAGTGTGCGTCTGTGTTACTGGGTATCAGTGTCTGTCTTTGTTACTGGGTATCAGTGTATGTCTTTGTGACTTGGTGTCAGTGTATGTCTTTGTTACTGGGTGTCAGTGTATGTCTTTGTTACTGGGTGTCAGTGTGTGTCTTTGTGACTTGGTGTCAGTGTATGTCTTCGTTAGGTGGTGTAAGTGTATGTCTGTGTTACTGGGTGTCAGTGTATGTCTTTGTTACTGGGTGTCAGTGTGTGTCTTTGTGACTTGGTGTCAGTGTATGTCTTTGTTACTTTGTGTCAGTGTGTGTCTGTGTTACTGGGTATCAGTGTATGTCTTTGTGACTTGGTATCAGTGTATGACTTTGTGACCTGGTGTCAGTGCATGTCTTTGTTACTGGGTGTCAGTGTGCGTCTGTGTTACTTGGTGTCAGTATATGTCTGTGTTACTGTTTATTAGTGTTTCTCTGTGTTACTGGGTGTCAATGTGTGTTTGTTTGTGTTACTGGGTGTCAGTGTATGTCTTTGTTACTTGGTGTAAGTGTGTGTCTGTGTTAGTGGGTATCAGTGTCTGTCTTTGTTACTTGGTGGAAGTGTGTGTCTTTGTTACTTGGTGTAATTGTATGTCTTTGTTACTTGGTGCAAGTGTGTGTCTGTGTGACTGGGTATCAGTGTATGTCTTTGTTACTTGGTGTCAGTGTATGTCAAAATACTTGGTGTAGGTGAATGTATTTATTACTTGGTGTAATAATCTGTCTTTGTTACTTCGTGTCAGTGTATGTGTTTGTGACTTGTTGTCAGTGTATGTCTGTGTTACTTGGTGTAAGTCTATGTCTTTGTTACTTGGTGTAAGTGTGCGTCTGTGTTACTGGGTATCAGTGTCTGTCTTTGTTACTGGGTATCAGTGTATGTCTTTGTGACTTGGTGTCAGTGTATGTCTTTGTTACTGGGTGTCAGTGTATGTCTTTGTTACTGGTGTCAGTGTATGTCTTTGTTACTAGGTGTCAGTGTATGTCTTTGTTACTTGGTGTAAGTGTGTGTCTGTGTTACTGGGTGTCAGTGTATGTCTTTGTTACTGGGTGTCAGTGTGTGTCTTTGTGACTTGGTGTCAGTGTATGTCTTTGTTACTTGGTGTAAGTGTGTGTCTGTGTTACTGGGTATCAGTGTGTGTCTGTGTTACTGGGTATCAGTGTATGTCTTTGTTACTGGGTATGAGTGTATGTCTTTGTGACTTGGTGTCAGTGTATGTCTTTGTTACTTGGTGTAAGTGTGTGTCTGTGTTACTGGGTATCAGTGTATGTCTTTGTGACTTGGTATCAGTGTATGTCTTTGTGACTTGGTGTCAGTGTATGTCTTTTTTACTGGGTGTCAGTGTGTGTCTGTGTTACTTGGTGTCAGTGTGTGTCTGTGTTACTGGGTGTCAGTGTGTGTCTTTGTGACTTGGTGTCAGTGTATGTCTTTGTTACTTGGTGTAAGTGTGTGTCTAAATACTTGGTGTAAGTGTATGTCTTTGTTACTTGGTGTAAGTGTGTGTCTTTGTTACTTTGTGTCAATGTGTGTCTGTGTTCCTGGGTGTCAGTGTATGTCTTTGTTACTTGGTGCCAGTGTATGCGTTAGTGACTTGTTGTCAGTGGATTTCTTTGATACTGGGTGTCAGTGTATGTCTTTGTTACTTGGTGCCAGTGTATGTGTTAGTGGCTTGTTGTCAGTGGATTTCTTTGTTACTGGGTGTCAGTGTATGTCTTTGTTACTTGGTGTAAGTGTGTGTCTTTGTAACTTGGTGTAAGTGTATGTCTTTGTTACTTGGTGTAAGTGTATGTCTTTGTTACTTGGTGTCAGTGCATGTCTGTGTTACTTGGTGTAAGTGTGTGTCTTTGTTACTTGGTGTCGGTGTGTGTCTGTGTTACTGGGTGTCAGTGTATGTCTTTGTTACTGGGAGTCAGTGTATGTATTTGTTACTTGGTGTCAGTGTGTGTCTGTGTTACTTGGTGTAAGTGTATGTCTTTGTTACTTGGTGTAAGTGTATGTCTTTGTTACTTTGTGTCAGTGTATGTCACTGTTACTTGGTGTAAGTGTGTGCCTGTGTTACTGGGTATCAGTGTATGTCTTTGTTACTTGGTGTCAGTGTATGTCTGTGTTATTTGGTGTAAGTGTGTGTCTGTGTTGCTGGGTGTCAGTGTGTGTCTGTGTTACTCGGTGTAAGTGTGTGTCTTTGTTACTTTGTGTTAGTGTTTGTCTTTGTTACTTGGTGTCAGTGTATGTCTTTGTGACTTGGTGTCAGTGTCTGTCTTTGTTACTGGGTGTCAGTGTATGTCTTTGTTACTTGGTGTAAGTGTATGTCAAAATACTTGGTGTAAGTGAATGTCTGCGTTACCTGGTGTAAGTGTATGTCTTTGTTACTTGGTGTAAGTGTGCGTCTGTGTTACTGGGTATCAGTGTATGTCTTTGTTACTTGGTGTCAGTGTATGTGTTTGTGACTTGTTGTCAGTGGATGTCTTTGTTACTGGGTGTCAGTGTATGTCTTTGTTACTTGGTGTAAGTGTTTGTCTTTGTTACTTGGTGTCAGTGTATGTGTTTGTGACTTGTTGTCAGTGGATTTCTTTGTTATTGGGTGTCAGTGTATGTCCTTGTCACTTGTTGTCAGTTTGTCTCTTTGTGACTTGGTGTCAGTGTATGTCTTTGTTACTTGGTGTAAGTGTGTGTATGTGTTACTGGGTATCAGTGTATGTCTTTGTTACTTGTTGTCAGTGTATGTCAAAATACTTGGTGTAGGTGTATGTCTTTGTTACTTGGTGTAATTGTCTGTCTATGTTACTTGGAGTCAGTGTCTGTCTGTGTTACTTGGTGTAAGTGTGTGTCTTTGTAACTTGGTGTAAGTGTATGTCTTTGTTACTTGGTGTAAGTGTATGTCTTTGTTACTTGGCGTCAGTGCATGTCTGTGTTACTTGGTGTACGTGTGTGTCTTTGTTACTTGGTGTCGGTGTGTGTCTGTGTTACTGGGTGTCAGTGTATGTCTTTGTTACTGGGAGTCAGTGTATGTATTTGGTACTTGGTGTCAGTGTGTGTCTGTGTTACTTGGTGTAAGTGTATGTCTTTGTTACATTGTGTAAGTGTATGTCTTTGTAACTTGGTGTAAGTGTATGTCTGTGTTACTGGGTATCAGTGTGTGTCTGTGTTACTGGGTATCAGTGTATGTCTTTGTTACTGGGTATGAGTGTATGTCTTTGTGACTTGGTGTCAGTGTATGTCACTGTTACTTGGTGTAAGTGTGTGCCTGTGTTACTGGGTATCAGTGTATGTCTTTGTTACTTGGTGTCAGTGTATGTCTGTGTTACTCGGTGTAAGTGTGTGTCTTTGTTACTTTGTGTAAGAGTATGTCTTTGTTACTTGGTGTCAGTGTATGTCTTTGTGACTTGGTGTCAGTGTATGTCTTTGTTACTGGGTGTCAGTGTAAGTCTTTGTTACTTGGTGTAAGTGTATGTCAAAATACTTGGTGTAAGTGAATGTCTGCGTTACCTGGTGTAAGTGTATGTCTTTGTTACTTGGTGTAAGTGTGCGTCTGTGTTACTGGGTATCAGTGTATGTCTTTGTTACTTGGTGTCAGTGTATGTCTTTGTTACTTGGTGTCAGTGTATGTGTTTGTGACTTGTTGTCAGTGGATGTCTTTGTTACTGGGTGTCAGTGTATGTCTTTGTTACTTGGTGTAAGTGTTTGTCTTTGTTACTTGGTGTCAGTGTATGTGTTTGTGACTTGTTGTCAGTGGATGTCTTTGTTAATGGGTGTCAGTGTATGTCCTTGTTACTTGGTGTCAGTTTGTGTCTTTGTGACTTGGTGTCAGTGTATGTCTTTGTTACTTGGTGTAAGTGTGTGTCTGTGTTACTGGGTATCAGTGTGTGTCTGTGTTACTGGGTATCAGTGTATGTCTTTGTTACTGGGTATGAGTGTATGTCTTTGTGACTTGGTGTCAGTGTATGTCTTTGTTACTTGGTGTAAGTGTGTGTCTGTGTTACTGGGTATCAGTGTATGTCTTTGTGACTTGGTATCAGTGTATGTCTTTGTGACTTGGTGTCAGTGTATGTCTTTTTTACTGGGTGTCAGTGTGTGTCTGTGTTACTTGGTGTCAGTGTGTGTCTGTGTTACTGGGTGTCAGTGTGTGTCTTTGAGACTTGGTGTCAGTGTATGTCTTTGTTACTTGGTGTAAGTGTGTGTCAAAATACTTGGTGTAAGTGTATGTCTTTGTTACTTGGTGTAAGTGTGTGTCTTTGTTACTTTGTGTCAATGTGTGTCTGTGTTCCTGGGTGTCAGTGGATGTCTTTGCTACTTGGTGCCAGTGTATGTGTTAGTGACTTGTTGTCAGTGGATTTCTTTGATACTGGGTGTCAGTGTATGTCTTTGTTACTTGGTGTCAGTGTATGTCTTTGTTACTTGGTGTCAGTGTATGTGTTTGTGACTTGTTGTCATTGTGTGCCTGTGTTACTGGGTATCAGTGTATGTCTTTGTTACTTGGTGTCAGTGTATGTCTGTGTTATTTGGTGTAAGTGTGTGTCTGTGTTGCTTGGGTGTAACTGTGTGTCTTTGTTACTTTGTGTTAGTGTATGTCTTTGTTACTTGGTGTCAGTGTATGTCTTTGTGACTTGGTGTCAGTGTCTGTCTTTGTTACTGGGTGTCAGTGTATGTCTTTGTTACTTGGTGTAAGTGTATGTCAAAATACTTGGTGTAAGTGAATGTCTGCGTTACCTGGTGTAAGTGTATGTCTTTGTTACTTGCTGTAAGTGTGCGTATGTCTTACTGGGTATCAGTGTATGTCTTTGTTACTTGGTGTCAGTGTATGTCTTTGTTACTTGGTGTCAGTGTATGTGTTTGTGACTTGTTGTCAGTGGATGTCTTTGTTACTGGGTGTCAGTGTATGTCTTTGTTACTTGGTGTAAGTGTTTGTCTTTGTTACTTGGTGTCAGTGTATGTGTTTGTGACTTGTAGTCAGTGGATTTCTTTGTTACTGGGTGTCAGTGTATGTCCTTGTTACTTGGTGTCAGTTTGTCTCTTTGTGACTTGGTGTCAGTGTATGTCTTTGTTACTTGGTGTAAGTGTGTGTATGTGTTACTGGGTATCAGTGTATGTCTTTGTTACTTGTTGTCAGTGTATGTCAAAATACTTGGTGTAGGTGTATGTCTTTGTTACTTGGTGTAATTGTCTGTCTATGTTACTTGGTGTCAGTGTATGTCTGTGTTACTTGGTGTAAGTGTGTGTCTTTGTAACTTGGTGTAAGTGTATGTCTTTGTTATTTGGTGTAAGTGTATGTCTTTGTTACTTGGTGTCAGTGCATGTCTGTGTTACTTGGTGTAAGTGTGTGTCTTTGTTACTTGGTGTCGATGTGTGTCTGTGTTACTGGGTGTCAGTGTATGTCTTTGTTACTGGGAGTCAGTGTATGTATTTGTTACTTGGTGTCAGTGTGTGTCTGTGTTACTTGGTGTAAGTGTATGTCTTTGTTACTTTGTGTAAGTGTATGTCTTTATAACTTGGTGTAAGTGTATGTCTGTGTTACTGGGTATCAGTGTGTGTCTGTGTTACTGGGTATCAGTGTATGTCTTTGTTACTGGGTATGAGTGTATGTCTTTGTGTCTTGGTGTCAGTGTATGTCACTGTTACTTGGTGTAAGTGTGCGCCTGTGTTACTGGGTATCAGTGTATGTCTTTGTTACTTGGTGTCAGTGTATTTCTGTGTTACTCGGTGTAAGTGTGTGTCTTTGTTACTTTGTGTAAGTGTATGTCTTTGTTACTCGGTGTCAGTGTATGTCTTTGTGACTTGGTGTCAGTGTATGTCTTTGTTACTGGGTGTCAGTGTAAGTCTTTGTTACTTGGTGTAAGTGTATGTCAAAATACTTGGTGTAAGTGAATGTCTGCGTGACCTGGTGTAAGTGTATGTCTTTGTTACTTGGTGTAAGTGTGCGTCTGTGTTACTGGGTATCAGTGTATGTCTTTGTTACTTGGTGTCAGTGTATGTCTTTGTTACTTGGTGTCAGTGTATGTGTTTGTGACTTGTTGTCAGTGGATGTCTTTGTTACTGGGTGTCAGTGTATGTCTTTGTTACTTGGAGTAAGTGTTTGTCTTTGTTACTTGGTGTCAGTGTATGTGTTTGTGACTTGTTGTCAGTGGATGTCTTTGTTAATGGGTGTCAGTGTATGTCCTTGTTACTTGGTGTCAGTGTATGTCTTTGTTACTTGGTGTAAGTGTGTGTCTGTGTTACTGGGTATCAGTGTGTGTCTGTGTTACTGGGTATCAGTGTATGTCTTTGTTACTGGGTATGAGTGTATGTCTTTGTGACTTGGTGTCAGTGTATGTCTTTGTTACTTGGTGTAAGTGTGTGTCTGTGTTACTGGGTATCAGTGTATGTCTTTGTTACTGGGTATGAGTGTATGTCTTTGTGACTTGGTGTCAGTGTATGTCTTTGTTACTTGGTGTAAGTGTGTGTCTGTGTTACTGGGTATCAGTGTATGTCTTTGTGACTTGGTATCAGTGTATGTCTTTGTGACTTGGTGTTAGTGTATGTCTTTTTTACTGGGTGTCAGTGTGTGTCTGTGTTACTTGGTGTCAGTGTGTGTCTGTGTTACTGGGTGTCAGTGTGTGTCTTTGTGACTTGGTGTCAGTGTATGTCTTTGTTAGTTGGTGTATGTGTGTGTCAAAACACTTGGTGTAAGTGTATGTCTTTGTTACTTGGTGTAAGTGTTTGTCTTTGTTACTTGGTGTCAGTGTATGTGTTTGTGACTTGTTGTCAGTGGATTTCTTTGTTACTGGGTGTCAGTGTATGTCCTTGTTACTTGGTGTCAGTTTGTCTCTTTGTGACTTGATGTCAGTGTATGTCTTTGTTACTTGGTGTAAGTGTGTGTATGTGTTACTGGGTATCAGTGTATGTCTTTGTTACTTGTTGTCAGTGTATGTCAAAATACTTGGTGTAGGTGTATGTCTTTGTTACTTGGTGTAATTGTCTGTCTATGTTACTTGGTGTCAGTGTATGTCTGTGTTACTTGGTGTAAGTGTGTGTCTTTGTAACTTGGTGTAAGTGTATGTCTTTGTTACTTGGTGTAAGTGTATGTCTTTGTTACTTGGTGTCAGTGCATGTCTGTGTTACTTGGTGTAAGTGTGTGTCTTTGGTACTTGGTGTCGATGTGTGTCTGTGTTACTGGGTGTCAGTGTATGTCTTTGTTACTGGGAGTCAGTGTATGTATTTGTTACTTGGTGTCAGTGTGTGTCTGTGTTACTTGGTGTAAGTGTATGTCTTTGTTACTTTGTGTAAGTGTATGTCTTTATAACTTGGTGTAAGTGTATGTCTGTGTTACTGGGTATCAGTGTGTGTCTGTGTTACTGGGTATCAGTGTATGTCTTTGTTACTGGGTATGAGTGTATGTCTTTGTGACTTGGTGTCAGTGTATGTCACTGTTACTTGGTGTAAGTGTGTGCTTGTGTTACTTGGTATCAGTGTATGTCTTTGTTACTTGGTGTCAGTGTATGTCTGTGTTACTCGGTGTAAGTGTGTGTCTTTGTTACTTTGTGTAAGTGTATGTCTTTGTTACTTGGTGTCAGTGTATGTCTTTGTGACTTGGTGTCAGTGTATGTCTTTGTTACTGGGTGTCAGTGTAAGTCTTTGTTACTTGGTGTAAGTGTATGTCAAAATACTTGGTGTAAGTGAATGTCTGCGTGACCTGGTGTAAGTGTATGTCTTTGTTACTTGGTGTAAGTGTGTGTCTGTGTTACTGGGTATCAGTGTATGTCTTTGTTACTTGGTGTCAGTGTATGTCTTTGTTACTTGGTGTCAGTGTATGTGTTTGTGACTTGTTGTCAGTGGATGTCTTTGTTACTGGGTGTCAGTGTATGTCTTTGTTACTTGGTGTAAGTGTTTGTCTTTGTTACTTGGTGTCAGTGTATGTGTTTGTGACTTGTTGGCAGTGGATGTCTTTGTTACTTGGTGTCAGTTTGTGTCCTTGTGACTTGGTGTCAGTGTATGTCTTTTTACTTGGTGTAAGTGTGTGTCTGTGTTACTGGGTATCAGTGTGTGTCTGTGTTACTGGGTATCAGTGTATGTCTTTGTTACTGGGTATGAGTGTATGTCTTTGTGACTTGGTGTCAGTGTATGTCTTTGTTACTTGGTGTAAGTGTGTGTCTGTGTTACTGGGTATCAGTGTATGTCTTTGTTACTGGGTATGAGTGTATGTCTTTGTGACTTGGTGTCAGTGTATGTCTTTGTTACTTGGTGTAAGTGTGTGTCTGTGTTACTGGGTATCAGTGTATGTCTTTGTGACTTGGTATCAGTGTATGTCTTTGTGACTTGGTGTTAGTGTATGTCTTTTTTACTGGGTGTCAGTGTGTGTCTGTGTTACTTGGTGTCAGTGTGTGTCTGTGTTACTGGGTGTCAGTGTGTGTCTTTGTGACTTGGTGTCAGTGTATGTCTTTGTTAGTTGGTGTAAGTGTGTGTCAAAACACTTGGTGTAAGTGTATGTCTTTGTTACTTGGTGTAAGTGTGTTTCTTTGTTACTTTGTGTCAATGTGTGTCTGTGTTCCTGGGTGTCAGTGGATTTCTTTGATACTGGGTGTCAGTGTATGTCTTTGTTACTTGGTGTCAGTGTATGTCTTTGTTACTTGGTGTCAGTGTATGTGTTTGTGACTTGTTGTCAGTGGATGTC
Organism: Heterodontus francisci; assembly: GCF_036365525.1. Classification (NCBI taxonomy): domain Eukaryota; kingdom Metazoa; phylum Chordata; class Chondrichthyes; order Heterodontiformes; family Heterodontidae; genus Heterodontus; species Heterodontus francisci. The sequence goes on along the minus strand of NW_027141295.1, from coordinate 1,088,392 downwards.
TTTGTTACTGGGTGTCAGTGTATGTCTTTGTTACTTGGTGTAAGTGTTTGTCTTTGTTACTTGGTGTCAGTGTATGTGTTTGTGACTTGTTGTCAGTGGATGTCTTTGTTACTGGGTGTCAGTGTATGTCCTTGTTACTTGGTGTCAGTTTATGTCTTTGTGACTTGGTGTCAGTGTATGTCTTTGTTACTTGGTGTAAGTGTATGTGTTTGTGACTTGTTGTCTGTGGATGTCTTTGTTACTGGGTGTCAGTGTATGTCTTTGTTACTTGGTGTCAGTGTATGTGTTTGTGACTTGTTGTCTGTGGATGTCTTTGTTACTGGGTGTCAGTGTATGTCCTTGTTACTTGGTGTCAGTTTGTGTCTTTGTGACTTGGTGTCAGTGTATGTCTTTGTTACTTGGTGTAAGTGTGTGTCAAAATACTTGGTGTAAGTGTATGTCTTTGTTACTTGGTGTAAGTGTGTGTCTTTGTTACTTTGTGTCAATGTGTGTCTGTGTTCCTGAGTGTCATTGTATGTCTTTGTTACTTGGTTCAAGTGTATGTCTTTGTTACTTGGTGCCAGTGTATGTGTTAGTGGCTTGTTGTCAGTCGATTTCTTTGTGACTTGGTGTCATTGTATGTCTTTGTTACTGGTTGTCAGTGTATGTCTTTGTTACTTGTTGCAAGTGTATGTCAAAATACTTGGTGTAAGTGTATGTATTTATTACTTGGTGTAATAGTCTGTCTTTGTTACTTCGTGTCAGTGTATGTCTGTGTTACTTGGTGTAAGTGTGTGTCTTTGTTACTTGGTGTCAGTGTGTGTCTGTGTTCCTGGGTGTCAGTGTATGTCTTTGTTACTTGGTGTAAGTGTACGTCTTTGTTACTTGGTGTCAGTGTATCAGTTTGTGTCTTGTTGTCAGTGAATGTCTTTGTTACTGGGTGTCAGTGTATGTCTTTGTTACTTGGTGTAAGTGTATGTCAAAATACTTGGTGTAAGTGTATGTCTGTGTTACTTGGTGTAAGTCCATGTCTTTGTTACTTGGTGTAAGTGTGCGTCTGTGTTACTGGGTATCAGTGTCTGTCTTTGTTACTGGGTATCAGTGTATGTCTTTGTGACTTGGTGTCAGTGTATGTCTTTGTTACTGGGTGTCAGTGTGTGTCTTTGTGACTTGGTGTCAGTGTATGTCTTTGTGACTTGGTGTCAGTGTATGTCTTTGTTCCTGGGTGTCAGTGTGTGTCTTTGTGACTTGGTGTCAGTGTATGTCTTTGTTACTTGGTGTAAGTGTGTGTCTGTGTTACTGGGTGTCAGTGTATGTCTTTGTTACTGGGTATCAGTGTTTGTCTTTGTTACTGGGTATCAGTGTATGTCTTTGTGACTTGGTGTCAGTGTATGTCTTTGTTACTGGGTGTCAGTGTGTGTCTTTGTGACTTGGTGTCAGTGTATGTCTTTGTGACTTGGTGTCAGTGTATGTCTTTGTTACTGGGTGTCAGTGTATGTCTTTGTGACTTGGTGTCAGTGCATGTCTTTGTTACTTGGTGTAAGTGTGTGTCTGTGTTACTGGGTATCAGTGTGTGTCTGTGTTACTGGGTATCAGTGTATGTCTTTGTTACTTTGTGTAAGTGTATGTCTTTGTTACTTGGTGTCAGTGTATGTCTTTGTGACTTGGTGTCAGTGTATGTCTTTGTTACTGGGTGTCAGTGTAAGTCTTTGTTACTTGGTGTAAGTGTATGTCAAAATACTTGGTGTAAGCGAATGTCTGCGTTGCCTGGTGTAAGTGTGCGTCTGTGTTACTGGGTATCAGTGTATGTCTTTGTTACTTGGTGTCAGTGTATGTCTTTGTTACTTGGTGTCAGTGTATGTGTTTGTGACTTGTTGTCAGTGGATGTCTTTGTTACTGGGTGTCAGTGTATGTCTTTGTTACTTGGTGTCAGTTTGTGTCTTTGTGACTTGGTGTCAGTGTATGTCTTTGTTACATTGTGTAAGTGTGTGTCTGTGTTACTGGGTATCAGTGTATGTCTTTGTTACTGGGTATGAGAGTATGTCTTTGTGACTTGGTGTCAGTGTATGTCTTTGTTACTTGGTGTAAGTGTGTGTCTGTGTTACTGGGTATCAGTGTATGTCTTTGTTACTTGGTGTAAGTGTATGTCAAAATACTTGGTGTAAGTGAATGTCTGCGTTACCTGGTGTAAGTGTGCGTCTGTGTTACTGGGTATCAGTGTATGTCTTTGTGACTTGGTATCAGTGTATGTCTTTGTGACTTGGTGTCAGTGTGTGTCTGTGTTACTTGGTGTCAGTGTGTGTCTGTGCTACTGGGTGTCAGTGTATGTCTTTGTTACTTGGTGTAAGTGTGTGTCAAAATACTTGGTGTAAGTGTATGTCTTTGTTACTTGGTGTAAGTGTGTGTCTTTGTTACTTTCTGTCAATGTGTGTCTGTGTTCCTGGGTGTCAGTGTATGTCTTTGTTACTTGGTGCAAGTGTATGTCAAAATACTTGGTGTAAGTGTATATCTTTGTTAGTTGGTGTAATTGTCTGTCTTTGTTACTTGGTGTAAGTGTATGTCTTTGTTACTTGGTGTCAGTGTATGTCTGTGTTACTTGGTGTAAGTATGTGTCTTTGTTACTTGGTGTAAGTGTATGTCTTTGTTACTGGGGGTCAGTGTGTGTATGTGACACTAGGTGTCAGTATTTAGTTTAGTTTCGAGATACAGCACTGAAACAGGCCCTTCGGACCACCGAGTCTGTGCCGACCATTAACCAACCATTTATACAAATCCTGCACGAATCCCATATTCCAATAACATCCCCACCGTACCCTATATATTTCCCTACCACCTACCTATACTAGCGGCAATTTATAATGGCCAATTAACCTACCAACCTGCAAGTCTTTGGCATGTGGGAGGAAACCGGAGCACCCGGAGAAAACTCACGCAGAGACAGGGAGAACTTGCAAACTCCGCAAAGGCAGTACCCAGAATCGAGCCCTGGTCCCTGGAGCTGTGAGGCTGCTAACCACTGTGCCAATGTGCCACCCAGTGTGTGTCTGTGCTACTTGATGTCAGTGTATGTCTTCGTTACTTGGTGTCAGTGTGTGTCAGTGTTACTGGCTGTCAGTGTGTTTGTTTGTGTTACTGGGTGTCAGTGTGTGTCTGTGTTACTTGGTGTCAGTGTATGTCTTTGTTACTTGGTGTAAGTGTGTGGCTTTGTTACTTGGTGTAAGTGTGTGTCTGTGTTACTGGGTGTCAGTGTATGTCTTTGTTACTGGGTGTCAGTGTGTGTCTTTGTGACTTGGTGTCAGTGTATGTCTTTGTTACTTTGTGTCAGTGTGTGTCTGTGTTACTGGGTATCAGTGTATGTCTTTGTGACTGGGTATGAGTGTATGTCTTTGTGACTTGATGTCAGTGTATGTCTTTGATACTTGGTGTCAGTGTGTGTCTGTGTTACTGGGTGTCAGTGTGTTTGTTTGTGTTACTGGGTGTCAGTGTGTGTCTGTGTTACTTGGTGTCAGTGTGTGTCTTTGTTACTTGGTGTCCGTGTGTGTCTGTGTTACTGGGTGTCATTGAATGTCTTTGTTACTGGGTGTCAGTGTATGTCTTTGTTACTTGGTGTAAGTGTATGTCAAAATACTTGGTGTAAGTGAATGTCTGCGTTACCTGGTGTAAGTGTATGTCTTTGTTACTTGGTGTAAGTGTGCGTCGGTGTTACTGGCTATCAGTGTCTGTCTTTGTTACTGGGTATCAGTGTATGTCTTTGTGACTTGGTGTCAGTGTATGTCTTTGTTACTGGGTGTCAGTGTATGTCTTTGTGACTTGGTGTAAGTGTGCGTCTGTGTTACTGGGTATCAGTGTCTGTCTTTGTTACTGGGTATCAGTGTATGTCTTTGTGACTTGGTGTCAGTGTATGTCTTTGTTACTGGATGTCAGTGTGTGCCTTTGTGACTTGGTGTCAGTGTATGTCTTCGTTACTTGGTGTAAGTGTATGTCTGTGTTACTGGGTGTCAGTGTATGTCCTTGTTACTTGGTGACAGTTTATGTCTTTGTGACTTGGTGTCAGTGTATGTCTTTGTTACTTGGTGTAAGTGTATGTGTTTGTGACTTGTTGTCTGTGGATGTCTTTGTTACTGGGTGTCAGTGTATGTCTTTGTTACTTGGTGTCAGTGTATGTGTTTGTGACTTGTTGTCTGTGGATGTCTTTGTTACTGGGTGTCAGTGTATGTCCTTGTTACTTGGTGTCAGTTTGTGTCTTTGTGACTTGGTGTCAGTGTATGTCTTTGTTACTTGGTGTAAGTGTGTGTCAAAATACTTGGTGTAAGTGTATGTCTTTGTTACTTGGTGTAAGTGTGTGTCTTTGTTACTTTGTGTCAATGTGTGTCTGTGTTCCTGAGTGTCAGTGTATGTCTTTGTTACTTGGTTCAAGTGTATGTCTTTGTTACTTGGTGCCAGTGAATGTGTTAGTGGCTTGTTGTCAGTCGATTTCTTTGTGACTTGGTGTCATTGTATGTCTTTGTTACTGGTTGTCAGTGTATGTCTTTGTTACTTGTTGCAAGTGTATGTCAAAATACTTGGTGTAAGTGTATGTATTTATTACTTGGTGTAATAGTCTGTCTTTGTTACTTCGTGTCAGTGTATGTCTGTGTTACTTGGTGTAAGTGTGTGTCTTTGTCACTTGGTGTCAGTGTGTGTCTGTGTTCCTGGGTGTCAGTGTATGTCTTTGTTACTTGGTGTAAGTGCATGTCTTTGTTACTTGGTGTCAGTGTATCAGTTTGTGTCTTGTTGTCAGTGAATGTCTTTGTTACTGGGTGTCAGTGTATGTCTTTGTTACTTGGTGTAAGTGTATGTCAAAATACTTGGTGTAAGTGTATGTCTGTGTTACTTGGTGTAAGTCTATGTCTTTGTTACTTGGTGTAAGTGTGCGTCTGTGTTACTGGGTATCAGTGTCTGTCTTTGTTACTGGGTATCAGTGTATGTCTTTGTGACTTGGTGTCAGTGTATGTCTTTGTTACTGGGTGTCAGTGTGTGTCTTTGTGACTTGGTGTCAGTGTATGTCTTTGTGACTTGGTGTCAGTGTATGTCTTTGTTCCTGGGTGTCAGTGTGTGTCTTTGTGACTTGGTGTCAGTGTATGTCTTTGTTACTTGGTGTAAGTGTGTGTCTGTGTTACTGGGTGTCAGTGTATGTCTTTGTTACTGGGTGTCAGTGTGTGTCTTTGTGACTTGGTGTCAGTGCATGTCTTTGTTACTTGGTGTAAGTGTGTGTCTGTGTTACTGGGTATCAGTGTGTGTCTGTGTTACTGGGTATCAGTGTATGTCTTTGTTACTTTGTGTAAGTGTATGTCTTTGTTACTTGGTGTCAGTGTATGTCTTTGTGACTTGGTGTCAGTGTATGTCTTTGTTACTGGGTGTCAGTGTAAGTCTTTGTTACTTGGTGTAAGTGTATGTCAAAATACTTGGTGTAAGCGAATGTCTGCGTTGCCTGGTGTAAGTGTGCGTCTGTGTTACTGGGTATCAGTGTATGTCTTTGTTACTTGGTGTCAGTGTATGTCTTTGTTACTTGGTGTCAGTGTATGTGTTTGTGACTTGTTGTCAGTGGATGTCTTTGTTACTGGGTGTCAGTGTATGTCTTTGTTACTTGGTGTCAGTTTGTGTCTTTGTGACTTGGTGTCAGTGTATGTCTTTGTTACATTGTGTAAGTGTGTGTCTGTGTTACTGGGTATCAGTGTATGTCTTTGTTACTGGGTATGAGAGTATGTCTTTGTGACTTGGTGTCAGTGTATGTCTTTGTTACTTGGTGTAAGTGTGTGTCTGTGTTACTGGGTATCAGTGTATGTCTTTGTTACTTGGTATAAGTGTATGTGAAAATACTTGGTGTAAGTGAATGTCTGCGTTACCTGGTGTAAGTGTGCGTCTGTGTTACTGGGTATCAGTGTATGTCTTTGTGACTTGGTATCAGTGTATGTCTTTGTGACTTGGTGTCAGTGTGTGTCTGTGTTACTTGGTGTCAGTGTGTGTCTGTGTTACTGGGTGTCAGTGTATGTCTTTGTTACTTGGTGTAAGTGTGTGTCAAAATACTTGGTGTAAGTGTATGTCTTTGTTACTTGGTGTAAGTGTGTGTCTTTGTTACTTTCTGTCAATGTGTGTCTGTGTTCCTGGGTGTCAGTGTATGTCTTTGTTACTTGGTGCAAGTGTATGTCAAAATACTTGGTGTAAGTGTATATCTTTGTTAGTTGGTGTAATTGTCTGTCTTTGTTACTTGGTGTAAGTGTATGTCTTTGTTACTTGGTGTCAGTGTATGTCTGTGTTACTTGGTGTAAGTATGTGTCTTTGTTACTTGGTGTAAGTGTATGTCTTTGTTACTGGGGGTCAGTGTGTGTATGTGACACTAGGTGTCAGTATTTAGTTTAGTTTCGAGATACAGCACTGAAACAGGCCCTTCGGACCACCGAGTCTGTGCCGACCATTAACCAACCATTTATACAAATCCTGCACGAATCCCATATTCCAATAACATCCCCACCGTACCCTATATATTTCCCTACCACCTACCTATACTAGCGGCAATTTATAATGGCCAATTAACCTACCAACCTGCAAGTCTTTGGCATGTGGGAGGAAACCGGAGCACCCGGAGAAAACTCACGCAGAGACAGGGAGAACTTGCAAACTCCGCAAAGGCAGTACCCAGAATCGAGCCCTGGTCCCTGGAGCTGTGAGGCTGCTAACCACTGTGCCAATGTGCCACCCAGTGTGTGTCTGTGCTACTTGATGTCAGTGTATGTCTTCGTTACTTGGTGTCAGTGTGTGTCAGTGTTACTGGGTGTCAGTGTGTTTGTTTGTGTTACTGGGTGTCAGTGTGTGTCTGTGTTACTTGGTGTCAGTGTATGTCTTTGTTACTTGGTGTAAGTGTGTGGCTTTGTTACTTGGTGTAAGTGTGTGTCTGTGTTACTGGGTGTCAGTGTATGTCTTTGTTACTGGGTGGCAGTGTGTGTCTGTGTTACTGGGTATCAGTGTATGTCTTTGTGACTGGGTATGAGTGTATGTCTTTGTGACTTGATGTCAGTGTATGTCTTTGTTACTTGGTGTCAGTGTGTGTCTGTGTTACTGGGTGTCAGTGTGTTTGTTTGTGTTACTGGGTGTCAGTGTGTGTCTGTGTTACTTGGTGTCAGTGTGTGTCTTTGTTACTTGGTGTCCGTGTGTGTCTGTGTTACTGGGTGTCAGTGAATGTCTTTGTTACTGGGTGTCAGTGTATGTCTTTGTTACTTGGTGTAAGTGTATGTCAAAATACTTGGTGTAAGTGAATGTCTGCGTTACCTGGTGTAAGTGTATGTCTTTGTTACTTGGTGTAAGTGTGCGTCGGTGTTACTGGGTATCAGTGTATGTCTTTGTTAATTGGTGTCAGTGTATGTCTTTGTTACTTGGTGTCAGTGTATGTGTTTGTGACTTGTTGTCAGTGGATGTCTTTGTAACTGGGTCTCAGTGTATGTCTTTGTTACTTGGTGTCAGTTTGTGTCTTTGTGACTTGGTGTCAGTGTATGTCTTTGTTACTTGGTGTAAGTGTGTGTCTGTGTTACTGGGTATCAGGGTATGTCTTTGTTACTGGGTATCAGTGTATGTCTTTGTGACTCGGTGTCAGTGTATGTCTTTGTTACTGGTTGTCAATGTGTGTCTTTGTGACTTGGTGTCAGTGTATGTCTTTGTTACTTGGTGTAAGTGTATGTCAAAATACTTGGTGTAAATGAATGTCTGTGTTACTGGGTATCAGTGTATGTCTTTGTTACTTGGTGTCAGTGTATGTCTTTGTTACTGGGTGTCAGTGTGTGTCTTTGTGACTTGGTGTCAGTGTATGTCTTTGTTACTTGGTGTCGGTGTGTGTCTTTGTGACTGGGTATCAGTGTATGTCTTTGTTACTTTGTGTCAGTGTATGTCAAAATACTTGGTGTAGGTGAATGTATTTATTACTTGGTGTAATAGTCTGTCTTTGTTACTTCTTGTCAGTGTTTGTGTTTGTGACTTGTTGTCAGTGTATGTCTGTGTTACTTGGTGTAAGTCTATGTCTTTGTTACTTGGTGTAAGTGTGCGTCTGTGTTACTGGCTATCAGTGTCTGTCTTTGTTACTGGGTATCAGTGTATGTCTTTGTGACTTGGTGTCAGTGTATGTCTTTGTTACTGGGTGTCAGTGTATGTCTTTGTGACTTGGTGTAAGTGTGCGTCTGTGTTACTGGGTATCAGTGTCTGTCTTTGTTACTGGGTATCAGTGTATGTCTTTGTGACTTGGTGTCAGTGTATGTCTTTGTTACTGGGTGTCAGTGTGTGCCTTTGTGACTTGTTGTCAGTGTATGTCTTCGTTACTTGGTGTAAGTGTATGTCTGTGTTACTGGGTGTCAGTGTATGTCTTTGTTACTGGGTGTCAGTGTGTGTCTTTGTGACTTGGTGTCAGTGTATGTCTTTGTTACTTTGTGTCAGTGTGTGTCTGTGTTACTGGGTATCAGTGTATGTCTTTGTGACTTGGTATCAGTGTATGACTTTGTGACCTGGTGTCAGTGCATGTCTTTGTTACTGGGTGTCAGTGTGCGTCTGTGTTACTTGGTGTCAGTATATGTCTGTGTTACTGTTTATTAGTGTTTCTCTGTGTTACTGGGTGTCAATGTGTGTTTGTTTGTGTTACTGGGTGTCAGTGTATGTCTTTGTTACTTGGTGTAAGTGTGTGTCTGTGTTACTGGGTATCAGTGTCTGTCTTTGTTACTTGGTGTAAGTGTGTGTCTTTGTTACTTGGTGTAATTGTATGTCTTTGTTACTTGGTGTAAGTGTGTGTCTGTGTGACTGGGTATCAGTGTATGTCTTTGTTACTTGGTGTCAGTGTATGTCAAAATACTTGGTGTAGGTGAATGTATTTATTACTTGGTGTAATAGTCTGTCTTTGTTACTTCGTGTCAGTGTATGTGTTTGTGACTTGTTGTCAGTGTATGTCTGTGTTACTTGGTGTAAGTCTATGTCTTTGTTACTTGGTGTAAGTGTGCGTCTGTGTTACTGGGTAGCAGTGTCTGTCTTTGTTACTGGGTATCAGTGTATGTCTTTGTGACTTGGTGTCAGTGTATGTCTTTGTTACTGGGTGTCAGTGCATGTCTTTGTTACTGGGTGTCAGTGTATGTCTTTGTGACTTGGTGTCAGTGTATGTCTGTGTTACTTGGTGTAAGTCTATGTCTTTGTAACTTGGTGTAAGTGTATGTCTGTGTTACTGGGTATCAGTGTGTGTCTGTGTTACTGGGTATCAGTGTATGTCTTTGTTACTGGGTATGAGTGTATGTCTTTGTGACTTGGTGTCAGTGTATGTCACTGTTACTTGGTGTAAGTGTGTGCCTGTGTTACTGGGTATCAGTGTATGTCTTTGTTACTTGGTGTCAGTGTATGTCTGTGTTACTCGGTGTAAGTGTGTGTCTTTGTTACTTTGTGTAAGTGTATGTCTTTGTTACTTGGTGTCAGTGTATGTCTTTGTGACTTGGTGTCAGTGTATGTCTTTGTTACTGGGTGTCAGTGTAAGTCTTTGTGACTTGGTGTCAGTGTATGTCAAAATACTTGGTGTAAGTGAATGTCTGCGTGACCTGGTGTAAGTGTATGTCTTTGTTACTTGGTGTAAGTGTGCGTCTGTGTTACTGGGTATCAGTGTATGTCTTTGTTACTTGGTGTCACTGTATGTCTTTGTTACTTGGTGTCAGTGTATGTGTTTGTGACTTGTTGTCAGTGGATGTCTTTGTTACTGGGTGTCAGTGTATGTCTTTGTTACTTGGTGTAAGTGTTTGTCTTTGTTACTTGGTGTCAGTGTATGTGTTTGTGACTTGTTGTCAGTGGATGTCTTTGTTAATGGGTGTCAGTGTATGTCCTTGTTACTTGGTGTCAGTTTGTGTCTTTGTGACTTGGTGTCAGTGTATGTCTTTGTTACTTGGTGTAAGTGTGTGTCTGTGTTACTGGGTATCAGTGTGTGTCTGTGTTACTGGGTATCAGTGTATGTCTTTGTTACTGGGTATGAGTGTATGTCTTTGTGACTTGGTGTCAGTTTATGTCTTTGTTACTTGGTGTAAGTGTGTGTCTGTGTTACTGGGTATCAGTGTATGTCTTTGTTACTGGGTATGAGTGTATGTCTTTGTGACTTGGTGTCAGTGTATGTCTTTGTTACTTGGTGTAAGTGTGTGTCTGTGTTACTGGGTATCAGTGTATGTCTTTGTGACTTGGTATCAGTGTATGTCTTTGTGACTTGGTGTTAGTGTATGTCTTTTTTACTGGGTGTCAGTGTGTGTCTGGGTTACTTGGTGTCAGTGTGTGTCTGTGTTACTGGGTGTCAGTGTGTGTCTTTGTGACTTGGTGTCAGTGTATGTCTTTGTTAGTTGGTGTAAGTGTGTGTCTTTGTTACTTTGTGTCAATGTGTGTCTGTGTTCCTGGGTGTCAGTGTATGTCTTTGTTACTTGGTGCCAGTGTATGTGTTAGTGTCTTGTTGTCAGTGTATGTCTTTGATACTGGGTGTCAGTGTATGTCTTTGTTACTTGGTGTCAGTGTACGTCTTTGTTACTTGGTGTCAGTGTATGTGTTTGTGACTTGTTGTCAGTGGATGTCTTTGTTACTTTGTGTCAGTGTATGTCAAAATACTTGGTGTAGGTGAATGTATTTATTACTTGGTGTAATAGTCTGTCTTTGTTACTTCTTGTCAGTGTTTGTGTTTGTGACTTGTTGTCAGTGTATGTCTGTGTTACTTGGTGTAAGTCTATGTCTTTGTTACTTGGTGTAAGTGTGCGTCTGTGTTACTGGCTATCAGTGTCTGTCTTTGTTACTGGGTATCAGTGTATGTCTTTGTGACTTGGTGTCAGTGTATGTCTTTGTTACTGGGTGTCAGTGTATGTCTTTGTGATTTGGTGTAAGTGTGCGTCTGTGTTACTGGGTATCAGTGTCTGTCTTTGTTACTGGGTATCAGTGTATGTCTTTGTGACTTGGTGTCAGTGTATGTCTTTGTTACTGGGTGTCAGTGTGTGCCTTTGTGACTTGGTGTCAGTGTATGTCTTCGTTACTTGGTGTAAGTGTATGTCTGTGTTACTGGGTGTCAGTGTATGTCTTTGTTACTGGGTGTCAGTGTGTGTCTTTGTGACTTGGTGTCAGTGTATGTCTTTGTTACTTTGTGTCAGTGTGTGTCTGTGTTACTGGGTATCAGTGTATGTCTTTGTGACTTGGTATCAGTGTATGACTTTGTGACCTGGTGTCAGTGCATGTCTTTGTTACTGGGTGTCAGTGTGCGTCTGTGTTACTTGGTGTCAGTATATGTCTGTGTTACTGTTTATTAGTGTTTCTCTGTGTTACTGGGTGTCAATGTGTGTTTGTTTGTGTTACTGGGTGTCAGTGTATGTCTTTGTTACTTGGTGTAAGTGTGTGTCTGTGTTACTGGGTATCAGTGTCTGTCTTTGTTACTTGGTGTAAGTGTGTGTCTTTGTTACTTGGTGTAATTGTATGTCTTTGTTACTTGGAGTAAGTGTGTGTCTGTGTGACTGGGTATCAGTGTATGTCTTTGTTACTTGGTGTCAGTGTATGTCAAAATACTTGGTGTAGGTGAATGTATTTATTACCTGGTGTAATAGTCTGTCTTTGTTACTTCGTGTCAGTGTATGTGTTTGTGACTTGTTGTCAGTGTATGTCTGTGTTACTTGGTGTAAGTCTATGTCTTTGTTACTTGGTGTAAGTGTGCGTCTGTGTTACTGGGTATCAGTGTCTGTCTTTGTTACTGGGTATCAGTGTATGTCTTTGTGACTTGGTGTCAGTGTATGTCTTTGTTACTGGGTGTCAGTGCATGTCTTTGTTACTGGGTGTCAGTGTATGTCTTTGTGACTTGGCGTCAGTGTATTTCTGTGTTACTTGGTGTAAGTCTATGTCTTTGTAACTTGGTGTAAGTGTATGTCTGTGTTACTGGGTATCAGTGTGTGTCTGTGTTACTGGGTATCAGTGTATGTCTTTGTTACTGGGTATGAGTGTATGTCTTTGTTACTTGGTGTCAGTGTATGTCAAAATACTTGGTGTAGGTGAATGTATTTATTACTTGGTGTAATAGTCTGTCTTTGTTACTTCGTGTCAGTGTATGTGTTTGTGACTTGTTGTCAGTGTATGTCTGTGTTACTTGGTGTAAGTCTATGTCTTTGTTACTTGGTGTAAGTGTGCGTCTGTGTTACTGGGTATCAGTGTCTGTCTTTGTTACTGGGTATCAGTGTATGTCTTTGTGACTTGGTGTCAGTGTATGTCTTTGTTACTGGGTGTCAGTGCATGTCTTTGTTACTGGGTGTCAGTGTATGTCTTTGTGACTTGGCGTCAGTGTATGTCTGTGTTACTTGGTGTAAGTCTATGTCTTTGTAACTTGGTGTAAGTGTATGTCTGTGTTACTGGGTATCAGTGTGTGTCTGTGTTACTGGGTATCAGTGTATGTCTTTGTTACTGGGTATGAGTGTATGTCTTTGTGACTTGGTGTCAGTGTATGTCACTGTTACTTGGTGTAAGTGTGTGCCTGTGTTACTGGGTATCAGTGTGTGTCTGTGTTACTGGGTATCAGTGTATGTCTTTGTTACTGGGTATGAGTGTATGTCTTTGTGACTTGGTGTCAGTGTATGTCTGTGTTACTCGGTGTAAGTGTGTGTCTTTGTTACTTTGTGTAAGTGTATGTCTTTGTTACTTGGTGTCAGTGTATGTCTTTGTGACTTAGTGTCAGTGTATGTCTTTGTTACTGGGTGTCAGTGTAAGTCTTTGTTACTTGGTGTAAGTGTATGTCAAAATACTTGGTGTAAGTGAATGTCTGCGTGACCTGGTGTAAGTGTATGTCTTTGTTACTTGGTGTAAGTGTGCGTCTGTGTTACTGGGTATCAGTGTATGTCTTTGTTACTTGGTGTCAGTGTATGTCTTTGTTACTTGGTGTCAGTGTATGTGTTTGTGACTTGTTGTCAGTGGATGTCTTTGTTACTGGGTGTCAGTGTATGTCTTTGTTACTTGGTGTAAGTGTTTGTCTTTGTTACTTGGTGTCAGTGTATGTGTTTGTGACTTGTTGTCAGTGGATGTCTTTGTTAATGGGTGTCAGTGTATGTCCTTGTTACTTGGTGTCAGTTTGTGTCTTTGTGACTTGGTGTCAGTGAATGTCTTTGTTACTTGGTGTAAGTGTGTGTCTGTGTTACTGGGTATCAGTGTGTGTCTGTGTTACTGGGTATCAGTGTATGTCTTTGTTACTGGGTATGAGTGTATGTCTTTGTGACTTGGTGTCAGTGTATGTCTTTGTTACTTGGTGTAAGTGTGTGTCTGTGTTACTGGGTATCAGTGTATGTCTTTGTTACTGGGTATGAGTGTATGTCTTTGTGACTTGGTGTCAGTGTATGTCTTTGTTACATGGTGTAAGTGTGTGTCTGTGTTACTGGGTATCAGTGTATGTCTTTGTGACTTGGTATCAGTGTATGTCTTTGTGACTTGGTGTTAGTGTATGTCTTTTTTACTGGGTGTCAGTGTGTGTCTGTGTTACTTGGTGTCAGTGTGTGTCTGTGCTACTGGGTGTCAGTGTGTGTCTTTGTGACTTGGTGTCAGTGTATGTCTTTGTTAGTTGGTGTAAGTGTGTGTCAAAACACTTGGTGTAAGTGTATGTCTTTGTTACTTGGTGTAAGTGTGTGTCTTTGTTACTTTGTGTCAATGTGTGTCTGTGTTCCTGGCTGTCAGTGTATGTCTTTGTTACTTGGTGCCAGTGTATGTCTTAGTGACTTGTTGTCAGTGGATTTCTTTGATACTGGGTGTCAGTGTATGTCTTTGTTACTTGGTGTCAGTGTATGTCTTTGTTACTTGGTGTCAGTGTATGTGTTTGTGACTTGTTGTCAGTGGATGTCTTTGTTACTTTTTGTAAGTGTATGTCAAAATACTTGGTGTAAGTGAATGTCTGCGTGACCTGGTGTAAGTGTATGTCTTTGTTACTTGGTGTAAGTGTGCGTCTGTGTTACTGGGTATCAGTGTATGTCTTTGTTACTTGGTGTCAGTGTATGTCTTTGTTACTTGGTGTCAGTGTATGTGTTTGTGACTTGTTGTCAGTGGATGTCTTTGTTACTGGGTGTCAGTGTATGTCTTTGTTACTTGGTGTAAGTGTTTGTCTTTGTTACTTGGTGTCAGTGTATGTGTTTGTGACTTGTTGTCAGTGGATGTCTTTGTTAATGGGTGTCAGTGTATGTCCTTGTTACTTGGTGTCAGTTTGTGTCTTTGTGACTTGGTGTCAGTGTATGTCTTTGTTACTTGGTGTAAGTGTGTGTCTGTGTTACTGGGTATCAGTGTGTGTCTGTGTTACTGGGTATCAGTGTATGTCTTTGTTACTGGGTATGAGTGTATGTCTTTGTGACTTGGTGTCAGTGTATGTCTTTGTTACTTGGTGTAAGTGTGTGTCTGTGTTACTGGGTATCAGTGTATGTCTTTGTTACTGGGTATGAGTGTATGTCTTTGTGACTTGGTGTCAGTGTATGTCTTTGTTACTTGGTGTAAGTGTGTGTCTGTGTTACTGGGTATCAGTGTATGTCTTTGTGACTTGGTATCAGTGTATGTCTTTGTGACTTGGTGTTAGTGTATGTCTTTTTTACTGGGTGTCAGTGTGTGTCTGTGTTACTTGGTGTCAGTGTGTGTCTGTGTTACTGGGTGTCAGTGTGTGTCTTTGTGACTTGGTGTCAGTGTATGTCTTTGTTAGTTGGTGTAAGTGTGTGTCAAAACACTTGGTGTAAGTGTATGTCTTTGTTACTTGGTGTAAGTGTGTGTCTTTGTTACTTTGTGTCAATGTGTGTCTGTGTTCCTGGGTGTCAGTGTATGTCTCTGTTACTTGGTGCCAGTGTATGTGTTAGTGACTTGTTGTCAGTGGATTTCTTTGATACTGGGTGTCAGTGTATGCCTTTGTTACTTGGTGTCAGTGTATGTCTTTGTTACTTGGTGTCAGTGTATGTCTTTGTGACTTGTTGTCAGTGGATGTCTTTGTTACTGGGTGTCAGTGTATGTCTTTGTTACTTGGTGTAAGTGTTTGTCTTTGTTACTTGGTGTCAGTGTATGTGTTTGTGACTTGTTGTCAGTGGATGTCTTTGTTACTGGGTGTCAGTGTATGTCCTTGTTACTTGGTGTCAGTTTGTGTCTTTGTGACTTGGTGCCAGTGTATGTCCTTGTTACTTGGTGCAAGTGTATGTGTTTGTGACTTGTTGTCTGTGGATGTCTTTGTTACTGGGTGTCAGTGTATGTCTTTGTTACTTGGTGTCAGTGTATGTGTTTGTGACTTGCTGTCTGTGGATGTCTTTGTTACCGGGTGTCAGTGTATGTCCTTGTTACTTGGTGTCAGTTTGTGTCTTTGTGACTTGGTGTCAGTGTATGTCTTTGTTACTTGGTGTAAGTGTGTGTCAAAATACTTGGTGTAAGAGTATGTCTTTGTTACTTGGTGTAAGTGTGTGTCTTTGTTACTTTGTGTCAATGTGTGTCTGTGTTCCTGAGTGTCAGTGTATGTCTTTGTTACTTGGTTCAAGTGTATGTCTTTGTTACTTGGTGCCAGTGTATGTGTTAGTGGCTTGTTGTCAGTCGGTTTCTTTGTTACTTGGTGTCATTGTATGTCTTAGTTACTGGCTGTCAGTGTATGTCTTTGTTACTTGTTGCAAGTGTATGTCAAAATACTTGGTGTAAGTGTATGTATTTATTACTTGGTGTAATAGTCTGTCTTTGTTACTTCGTGTCAGTGTATGTCTGTGTTACTTGGTGTAAGTGTGTGTCTTTGTTACTTGGTGTCAGTGTGTGTCTGTGTTCCTGGGTGTCAGTGTATGTCTTTGTTACTTGGTGTAAGTGTATGTCTTTGTTACTTGGTGTCAGTGTATCAGTTTGTGTCTTGTTGTCAGTGAATGTCTTTGTTACTGGGTGTCAGTGTATGTCTTTGTTACTTGGTGTAAGTGTATGTCAAAATACTTGGTGTAAGTGTATGTCTGTTTTACTTGGTGTAAGTCTATGTCTTTGTTACTTGGTGTAAGTGTGCGTCTGTGTTACTGGGTATCAGTGTCTGTCTTTGTTACTGGGTATCAGTGTATGTCTTTGTGACTTGGTGTCAGTGTATGTCTTTGTTACTGGGTGTCAGTGTGTGTCTTTGTGACTTGGTGTCAGTGTATGTCTTTGTTCCTGGGTGTCAGTGTGTGTCTTTGTGACTTGGTGTCAGTGTATGTCTTTGTTACTTGGTGTAAGTGTGTGTCTGTGTTACTGGGTGTCAGTATATGTCTTTGTTACTGGGTGTCAGTGTGTGACTTTGTGACTTGGTGTCAGTGCATGTCTTTGTTACTTGGTGTAAGTGTGTGTCTGTGTTACTGGGTATCAGTGTGTGTCTGTGTTACTGGGTATCAGTGTATGTCTTTGTTACTTTGTGTAAGTGTATGTCTTTGTTACTTGGTGTCAGTGTATGTCTTTGTGACTTGGTGTCAGTGTATGTCTTTGCTACTGGGTGTCAGTGTAAGTCTTTGTTACTTGGTGTAAGTGTATGCCAAAATACTTGGTGTAAGTGAATGTCTGCGTTGCCTGGTGTAAGTGTGCGTCTGTGTTACTGGGTATCAGTGTATGTCTTCGTTACTTGGTGTCAGTGTATGTCTTTGTTACTTGGTGTCAGTGTATGTGTTTGTGACTTGTTGTCAGTGGATGTCTTTGTTACTGGGTGTCAGTGTATGTCTTTGTTACTTGGTGTCAGTTTGTGTCTTTGTGACTTGGTGTCAGTGTATGTCTTTGTTACATTGTGTAAGTGTGTGTCTGTGTTACTGGGTATCAGTGTATGTCTTTGTTACTGGGTATGAGAGTATGTCTTTGTGACTTGGTGTCAGTGTATGTCTTTGTTACTTGGTGTAAGTGTGTGTCTGTGTTACTGGGTATCAGTGTATGTCTTTGTTACTTGGTGTAAGTGTATGTCAAAATACTTGGTGTAAGTGAATGTCTGCGTTACCTGGTGTAAGTGTGCGTCTGTGTTACTGGGTATCAGTGTATGTCTTTGTGACTTGGTATCAGTGTATGTCTTTGTGACTTGGTGTCAGTGTGTGTCTGTGTTACTTGGTGTCAGTGTGTGTCTGTGTTACTGGGTGTCAGTGTATGTCTTTGTTACTTGGTGTAAGTGTGTGTCAAAATACTTGGTGTAAGTGTATGTCTTTGTTACTTGGTGTAAGTGTGTGTCTTTGTTACTTTCTGTCAATGTGTGTCTGTGTTCCTGGGTGTCAGTGTATGTCTTTGTTACTTGGTGCAAGTGTATGTCAAAATACTTGGTGTAAGTGTATATCTTTGTTAGTTGGTGTAATTATCTGTCTTTGTTACTTGGTGTAAGTGTATGTCTTTGTTACTTGGTGTCAGTGTATGTCTGTGTTACTTGGTGTAAGTATGTGTCTTTGTTACTTGGTGTAAGTGTATGTCTTTGTTACTGGGGGTCAGTGTGTGTATGTGACACTAGGTGTCAGTATTTAGTTTAGTTTCGAGATACAGCACTGAAACAGGCCCTTCGGACCACCGAGTCTGTGCCGACCATTAACCAACCATTTATACTAATCCTGCACGAATCCCATATTCCAATAACATCCCCACCGTACCCTATATATTTCCCTACCACCTACCTATACTAGCGGCAATTTATAATGGCCAATTAACCTACCAACCTGCAAGTCTTTGGCATGTGGGAGGAAACCGGAGCACCCGGAGAAAACTCACGCAGAGACAGGGAGAACTTGCAAACTCCGCAAAGGCAGTACACAGAATCGAGCCCTGGTCCCTGGAGCTGTGAGGCTGCTAACCACTGTGCCAATGTGCCACCCAGTGTGTGTCTGTGCTACTTGATGTCAGTGTATGTCTTCGTTACTTGGTGTCAGTGTGTGTCTGTGTTACTGGGTGTCAGTGTGTTTGTTTGTGTTACTGGGTGTCAGTGTGTGTCTGTGTTACTTGGTGTCAGTGTATGTCTTTGTTACTTGGTGTAAGTGTGTGTCTTTGTTACTTGGTGTAAGTGTGTGTCTGTGTTACTGGGTGTCAGTGTATGTCTTTGTTACTGGGTGTCAGTGTGTGTCTTTGTGACTTGGTGTCAGTGTATGTCTTTGTTACTTTGTGTCAGTGTGTGTCTGTGTTACTGGGTATCAGTGTATGTCTTTGTGACTGGGTATGAGTGTATGTCTTTGTGACTTGATGTCAGTGTAAGTCTTTGTTACTTGGTGTCAGTGTGTGTCTGTGTTACTGGGTGTCAGTGTGTTTGTTTGTGTTACTGGGTGTC
This sequence comes from Heterodontus francisci, assembly GCF_036365525.1. Classification (NCBI taxonomy): domain Eukaryota; kingdom Metazoa; phylum Chordata; class Chondrichthyes; order Heterodontiformes; family Heterodontidae; genus Heterodontus; species Heterodontus francisci. Next base: position 1,070,145 of record NW_027141295.1, on the reverse strand, counting down.
AGTGTGCGTCTGTGTTACTTGGTGTCAGTGTGTGTCTTTGTTACTTGGTGTCCGTGTGTGTCTGTGTTACTGGGTGTCAGTGAATGTCTTTGTTACTGGGTGTCAGTGTATGTCTTTGTTACTTGGTGTAAGTGTATGTCAAAATACTTGGTGTAAGTGAAGGTCTGCGTTACCTGGTGTAAGTGTATGTCTTTGTTACTTGGTGTAAGAGTGCGTCGGTGTTACTGGGTATCAGTGTATGTCTTTGTTAATTGGTGTCAGTGTATGTCTTTGTTACTTGGTGTCAGTGTATGTGTTTGTGACTTGTTGTCAGTGGATGTCTTTGTTACTTGGTGTAAGTGTGTGTCTGTGTTACTGGGTATCAGTGTATGTCTTTGTTACTGGGTATCAGTGTATGTCTTTGTGACTCGGTGTCAGTGTATGTCTTTGTTACTGGTTGTCAATGTGTGTCTTTGTGACTTGGTGTCAGTGTATGTCTTTGTTACTTGGTGTAAGTGTGTGTCTGTGTTACTGGGTATCAGTGTATGTCTTTGTTACTTGGTGTCAGTGTATGTCTTTGTTACTGGGTGTCAGTGTGTGTCTTTGTGACTTGGTGTCAGTGTATGTCTTTGTTACTTGGTGTCGGTGTGTGTCTGTGTGACTGGGTATCAGTGTATGTCTTTGTTACTTTGTGTCAGTGTATGTCAAAATACTTGGTGTAGGTGAATGTATTTATTACTTGGTGTAATAGTCTGTCTTTGTTACTTCTTGTCAGTGTATGTGTTTGTGACTTGTTGTCAGTGTATGTCTGTGTTACTTGGTGTAAGTCTATGTCTTTGTTACTTGGTGTAAGTGTGCGTCTGTGTTACTGGCTATCAGTGTCTCTCTTTGTTACTGGGTATCAGTGTATGTCTATGTGACTTGGTGTCAGTGTATGTCTTTGTTACTGGGTGTCAGTGTATGTCTTTGTGACTTGGTGTAAGTGTGCGTCTGTGTTACTGGGTATCAGTGTCTGTCTTTGTTACTGGGTATCAGTGTATGTCTTTGTGACTTGGTGTCAGTGTATGTCTTTGTTACTGGGTGTCAGTGTGTGCCTTTGTGACTTGGTGTCAGTGTATGTCTTCGTTACTTGGTGTAAGTGTATGTCTGTGTTACTGGGTGTCTGTGTATGTCTTTGTTACTGGGTGTCAGTGTGTGTCTTTGTGACTTGGTGTCAGTGTATGTCTTTGTTACTTTGTGTCAGTGTGTGTCTGTGTTACTGGGTATCAGTGTATGTCTTTGTGACTTGGTATCAGTGTATGACTTTGTGACCTGGTGTCAGTGCATGTCTTTGTTACTGGGTGTCAGTGTGCGTCTGTGTTATTTGGTGTCACTATATGTCTGTGTTACTGTTTATTAGTGTTTCTCTGTGTTACTGGGTGTCAATGTGTGTTTGTTTGTGTTACTGGGTGTCAGTGTATGTCTTTGTTACTTGGTGTAAGTGTGTGTCTGTGTTACTGGGTATCTGTGTCTGTCTTTGTTACTTGGTGTAAGTGTGTGTCTTTGTTACTTGGTGTAATTGTATGTCTTTGTTACTTGGTGTAAGTGTGTGTCTGTGTGACTGGGTATCAGTGTATGTCTTTGTTACTTGATGTCAGTGTATGTCAAAATACTTGGTGTAGGTGAATGTATTTATTACTTGGTGTAATAGTCTGTCTTTGTTACTTCGTGTCAGTGTATGTGTTTGTGACTTGTTGTCAGTGTATGTCTGTGTTACTTGGTGTAAGTCTATGTCTTTGTTACTTGGTGTAAGTGTGCGTCTGTGTTACTGGGTATCAGTGTCTGTCTTTGTTACTGGGTATCAGTGTATGTCTTTGTGACTTGGTGTCAGTGTATGTCTTTGTTACTGGGTGTCAGTGTATGTCTTTGTTACTGGGTGTCAGTGTATGTCTTTGTGACTTGGTGTCAGTGTATGTCTTTGTTACTTGGTGCAAGTGTGTGTCTGTGTTACTGGGTGTCAGTGTATGTCTTTGTTACTGGGTGTCAGTGTGTGTCTTTGTGACTTGGTGTCAGTGTATGTCTTTGTTACTTTGTGTCAGTGTGTGTCTGTGTTACTGGGTATCAGTGTATGTCTTTGTGACTTGGTATCAGTGTATGACTTTTTGACCTGGTGTCAGTGCATGTCTTTGTTACCTGGTGTCAGTGTGCGTCTGTGTTACTTGGTGTCATTATATGTCTGTGTTACTGTTTATTAGTGTTTCTCTGTGTTACTGGGTGTCAATGTGTGTTTGTTTGTGTTACTGGGTGTCAGTGTATGTCTTTGTTACTTGGTGTAAGTGTGTGTCTGTCTTACTGGGTATCAGTGTCTGTCTTTGTTACTTGGTGTAAGTGTGTGTCTTTGTTACTTGGTGTAATTGTATGTCTTTGTTACTTGGTGTCAGTGTGTGTCTTTATTACTTGGTGTAAGTGTGTGTCTTTGTTACTTGGTGTAAGTGTGTGACTGTGTTACTTGGTGTAAGTGTGTGTCTGTGTTCCTGGGTATCAGTGTATGTCTTTGTTACTTGGTGTCACTGTATGTCTTTGTTACTTGGTGTCAGTGTATGTCTGTGTTACTTGGTGTAAGTGTGTGTCTTTGTTACTTGGTGCAAGTGTATTTGTTAGTGACTTGTTGTCAGTGGATTTCTTTGTTACTGGGTGTCAGTGTATGTCTTTGTTCCTTGGTGTCAGCGTATGTCTTTGATACTTGGTGTCAGTGTATGTGTTTGTGACTTAGGGTCAGTGTATGTCTTTGTTACTTGGTCTAATTGTGTGTCTGTGTTACTGGGTATCAGTGTATGTCTTTGTTACTTGTTGCAAGTGTATGTCAAAATACTTGGTGTAAGTGTATGTCTTTGTTACTGGGTGTCAGTGTGTGTCTGTGTTACTTGGTGTAAGTGTGTGTCTTTGTTACTTGGTGTCCGTGTGTGTCTGTGCTACTGGGTGTCAGTGTATGTCTTTGTTACTGGGTGTCAGTGTATGTCTTTGTTACTTGGTGTCAGTGTGTGTCTGTGTTACTGGGTATCAGTGTATGTCTTTGTTACTGGGTATCAGTGTATGTCTTTGTGACTCGGTGTCAGTGTATGTCTTTGTTACTGGTTGTCAGTGTGTGTCTTTGTGACTTGGTGTCAGTGTATGTCTTTGTTACTTGGTGTAAGTGTGTGTCTGTGTTACTGGGTATCAGTGTATGTCTTTGTTACTTTTTGTCAGTGTATGTCAAAATACTTGGTGTAGGTGTATGTATTTATTACTTGGTGTAATAGTCTGTCTTTGTTACTTCGTGTCAGTGTATGTGTTTGTGACTTGTTGTCAGTGAATGTCTTTGTTACTGGGTGTCAGTGTATGTCTTTGTTACTTGGTGTAAGTGTATGTCAAAATACTTGGTGTAAGTGAATGTCTGCGTTACCTGGTGTAAGTGTATGTCTTTGTTACTTGGTGTAAGTGAGCGTCTTGTTACTGGGTATTAGTGTATGTCTTTGTTACTTGGTGTCAGTGTATGTCTTTGTTACTTGGTGTCAGTGTATGTGTTTGTGACTTGTTGTCAGTGGATGTCTTTGTTACTGGGTGTCAGTGTATGTCTTTGTTACTTGGTGTCAGTTTGTGTCTTTGTGACTTGGTGTCAGTGTATGTCTTTGTTACTTGGTGTAAGTTTGTGTCTGTGTTACTGGGTATCAGTGTATGTCTTTGTTACTGGGTATCAGTGTATGTCTTTGTGACTCGGTGTCAGTGTATGTCTTTGTTACTGGTTGTCAGTGTATGTCTTGGTTACTTGGTGTAAGTGTGTGTCTGTGTTACTTGATGTCAGTGTATGTCTTTGTTACTTGGTGTCAGTTGTGTCTGTGTTACTGGGTGTCAGTGTGTTTGTTTGTGTGACTGGGTGTCAGTGTGTGTTTCTTTGTTACTTTGTGTCAGTGCTTGTCTTTGTTACTTGGTGTCCGTGTGTGTCTGTGTTACTGGGTGTCAGTGAATGTCTTTGTTACTGGGTGTCAGTGTATGTCTTTGTTACTTGGTGTAAGTGTATGTCAAAATACTTGGTGTAACTGAATGTCTGCGTTACCTGGTGTAAGTGTATGTCTTTGTTACTTGGTGTAAGTGTGCGTCTGTGTTACTGGGTATCATTGTATGTTTTTGTTACTTGGTGTCAGTGTATGTCTTTGTTACTTGGTGTCAGTGTATGTGTTTGTGACTTGTTGTCAGTGGATGTCTTTGTTACTGGGTGTCAGTGTATGTCTTTGTTACTTGGTGTCAGTTTGTGACTTTGTGACTTGGTGTCAGTGTATGTCTTTGTTACTTGGTGTAAGTGTGTGTCTGTGTTACTGGGTATCAGTGTGTGTCTGTGTTACTGGGTATCAGTGTATGTCTTTGTTACTGGGTATGAGTGTATGCCTTTGTGACTTGGTGTCAGTGTATGTCTTTGTTACTTGGTGTAAGTGTGTGTCTGCGTTACTGGGTATCAGTGTGTTTGTTTGTGTTACTGGGTGTCAGTGTATGTCTTTGTTACTTGGTGTCAGTGTATGGCTTTGTGACTCGGTGTCAGTGTATGTCTTTGTTACTGGTTGTCAGTGTGTGTCTTTGTGACTTGGTGTCAGTGTATGTCTTTGTTACTTGGTGTACGTGTATGTCTTTGTTACTTGGTGTCAGTGTATGTCTTTGTTACTGGGTGTCAGTGTGTGTCTTTGTGACTTGGTGTCAGTGTATGTCTTTGTTACTTGGTGTAAGTGTGTGTCTGTGTTACTGGGTATCAGTGTATGTCTTTGTACTTGGTGTCAGTGTATGTCAAAATACTTGGTGCAGGTGAATGTATTTATTACTTGGTGTAATAGTCTATCTTTGTTACTTCGTGTCAGTGTATGCGTTTGTGACTTGTTGTCAGTGTATGTCTGTGTTACTTGGTGTAAGTCTATGTCTTTGTTACTTGGTGTAAGTGTATGTCTTTGTTACTTGGTGTCAGTGTATGTCTGTGTTACTGGGTGTAAGTGTGCGTCTGTGTTACTGGGTATCAGTGTCTGTCTTTGTTACTGGGTTTCAGTGTATGTCTTTGTGACTTGGTGTCAGTGTATGTCTTTGTTACTGGGTGTCAGTGTGTGTCTTTGTTACTTGGTGTCAGTGTATGTCTTTGTGACTTGGTGTCAGTGTATGTCTTTGTTACTTGGTGTAAGTGTGTGTCTTTGTTACTTGTTGTAAGTGTGTGTCTGTGTTACTTGTTGTAAGTGTGTGTCTGTGTTACTGGGTGTCAGTGTATGTCTTTGTTACTGGGTGTCAGTGTGTGTCTTTGTGACTTGGTGTCAGTGTATGTCTTTGTTACTTGTTGTAAGTGTGTGTCTGTGTTACTTGTTGTAAGTGTGTGTCTGTGTTACTTGGTGTCAGTGTGTGTCTGTGTTACTGGGTGTCAGTGTATGTCTTTGTTACTTGGTGTAAGTGTGTGTCAAAATACTTGGTGTAAGTGTATGTCTTTGTTACTTGGTGTAAGTGTGTGTCTTTGTTACTTTGTGTCAATGTGTGTCTGTGTTCCTGGGTGTCAGTGTATGTCTTTGTTACTTGGTGCAAGTGTATGTCAAAATACTTGGTGTAAGTGTATATCTTTGTTAGTTGGTGTAATTGTCTGTCTTTGTTACTTGGTGTAAGTGTATGTCTTTGTTACTTGGTGTCAGTGTATGTCTGTGTTACTTGGTGTAAGTATGTGTCTTTGTTACTTGGTGTAAGTGTATGTCTTTGTTACTGGGGGTCAGTGTGTGTATGTGACACTAGGTGTCAGTATTTAATTTAGTTTCGAGATACAGCACTGAAACAGGCCCTTCGGACCACCGAGTCTGTGCCGACCATTAACCAACCATTTATACTAATCCTACACGAATCCCATATTCCAATAACATCCCCACCGGTCCCTATATATTTCCCTACCACCTACCTATACTAGGGGCAATTTATAATGGCCAATTAACCTACCAACCTGCAAGTCTTTGGCATGTGGGAGGAAACCGGAGGACCCGGAGGAAACCCATGCAAACGCAGGGAGAACTTGCAAACTCCGCACAGGCAGTACCCAGAATCGAACCCGGGTCCCTGGAGCTGTGAGGCTGCAGTGCTAACCGCTGCGCCACAGTGCCGCCCAGTGTGTGTCTGTGTTACTGGGTGTCAGTGTGTTTGTTTGTGTTACTGGGTGTCAGTGTATGTCTTTGTTACTTGGTGTAAGTGTGTGCCTTTGTTACTTGGTGTCCGTGTGTGTCTGTGTTACTGGGTGTCAGTGTATGTCTTTGTTACTGTGTGTCAGTGTATGTCTTTGTTACTTGGTGTCAGTGTGTGTCTGTGTTACTGGGTATCAGTGTATGTCTTTTTTACTGGGTATCAGTGTATGTCTTTGTGACTCGGAGTCAGAGTATGTCTTTGTTACTGGTTGTCAGTGTGTGTCTTTGTGACTTGGTGTCAGTGTATGTCTTTGTTACTTGGTGTAAGTGTGTGTCTGTGTTACTGGGTATCAGTGTATGTCTTTGTTACTTGGTGTCAGTGTATGTCTTTGTGACTCGGTGTCAGTGTATGTCTTTGTTACTGGTTGTCAGTGTGTGTCTTTGTGACTTGGTGTCAGTGTATGTCTTTGTTACTTGGTGTAAGTGTGTGTCTGTGTTACTGGGTATCAGTGTATGTCTTTGTTAATTGGTGTCAGTGTATGTCAAAATACTTGGTGCAGGTGAATGTATTTATTACTTGGTGTAATAGTCTGTCTTTGTTACTTCGTGTCAGTGTATGCGTTTGTGACTTGTTGTCAGTGTATGTCTGTGTTACTTGGTGTAAGTCTATGTCTTTGTTACTTGGTGTAAGTGTATGTCTTTGTTACTTGGTGTCAGTGTATGTCTGTGTTACTGGGTGTAAGTGTGCGTCTGTGTTACTGGGTATCAGTGTCTGTCTTTGTTACTGGGTATCAGTGTATGTCTTTGTGACTTGGTGTCAGTGTATGTCTTTGTTACTGGGTGTCAGTGTGTGTCTTTGTTACTTGGTGTCAGTGTATGTCTTTGTGACTTGGTGTCAGTGTATGTCTTTGTTACTTGGTGTAAGTGTGTGTCTTTGTTACTTGTTGTAAGTGTGTGTCTGTGTTACTTGTTGTAAGTGTGTGTCTGTGTTACTGGGTGTCAGTGTATGTCTTTGTTACTGGGTGTCAGTGTGTGTCTTTGTGACTTGGTGTCAGTGTATGTCTTTGTTACTTTGTGTCAGTGTATGTCTTTTTTACTGTGTGTCAGTGTATGTCTTTGTTACTTGGTGTAAGTGTGTGTCAAAATACTTGGTGTAAGTGTATGTCTTTGTTACTTGGTGTAAGTGTGTGTCTTTGTTACTTTGTGTCAATGTGTGTCTTTGTTCCTGGGTGTCAGTGTATGTCTTTGTTACTTGGTGTAATTGTCTGTCTTTGTTACTTAGTGTCAGTGTATGTCTGTGTTACTTGGTGTAAGTATGTGTCTTTGTTACTTGGTGTAAGTGTATGTCTTTGTTACTGGGGGTCAGTGTGTGTATGTGACACTAGGTGTCAGTATTTAGTTTAGTTTCGAGATACAGCACTGAAACAGGCCCTTCGGACCACCGAGTCTGTGCCGACCATTAACCAACCATTTATACTAATCCTACACGAATCCCATATTCCAATAACATCCCCACCGGTCCCTATATATTTCCCTACCACCTACCTATACTAGGGGCAATTTATAATGGCCAATTAACCTACCAACCTGCAAGTCTTTGGCATGTGGGAGGAAACCGGAGGACCCGGAGGAAACCCATGCAAACGCAGGGAGAACTTGCAAACTCCGCACAGGCAGTACCCAGAATCGAACCCGGGTCCCTGGAGCTGTGAGGCAGCAGTGCTAATTACTGCGCCACAGTGCCGCCCAGTGTGTGTCTGTGTTACTTGATGTCTGTGTATGTTTTTGTTACTGGGTGTCAATGTGTGTGTCTGTGTTACTGGGTGTCAGTGTGTTTGTTTGTGTTACTGGGTGTCAGTGTGTGTCTGTGTTACTTGGTGTAAGTGTGTGTCTCTGTTACTTGGTGTCCGTGTGTGTCTGTGTTACTGGGTGTCAGTGTATGTCTTTGTTACTGTGTGTCAGTGTATGTCTTTGTTACTTGGTGTCAGTGTGTGTCTGTGTTACTGGGTATCAGTGTATGTCTTTGTTACTGGGTATCATTGTATGTCTTTGTGACTCGGTGTCAGAGTATGTCTTTGTTACTGGTTGTCAGTGTGTGTCTTTGTGACCTGGTGTCAGTGTATGTCTTTGTTACTTGGTGTAACTGTGTGTCTGTGTTACTGGGTATCAGTGTATGTCTTTGTTACTTGGAATCAGTGTATGTCAAAATACTTGGTGTAGGTGTATGTATTTATTACTTGGTGTAATAGTCTGTCTTTGTTACTTGGTGTCAGTGCATGTGTTTGTGACTTGTTGTCAGTGAATGTCTTTGTTACTGGGTGTCAGTGTATGTCTTTGTTACTTGGTGTAAGTGTATGTCAAAATACTTGGTGTAAGTGAATGTCTGCGTTACCTGGTGTAAGTGTATGTCTTTGTTACTTGGTGTAAGTGTGCGTCTGTGTTACTGGGTATCAGTGTATGTCTTTGTTACTTGGTGTCAGTTTGTGTCTGTGTTACTGGGTATCAGTGTATGTCTTTGTTACTGGGTATGAGAGTATGTCTTTGTGACTTGGTGTCAGTGTATGTCTTTGTTACTTGGTGCAAGTGTGTGTCTGTGTTACTGGGTATCAGTGTATGTCTTTGTTACTTGGTGTCAGTGTATGTCTTTGTTACTGGGTGTCAGTGTGTGTCTTTGTGACTTGGTGTCAGTGTATGTCTTCGTTACTTGGTGTAAGTGTGTGTCTGTGTTAATGGGTATCAGTGTATGTCTTTGTTACTTGGTGTCAGTGTATGTCAAAATACTTGGTGTAGGTGAATGTATTTATTACTTGGTGTAATAGTCTGTCTTTGTTACTTCGTGTCAGTGTATGTGTTTGTGACTTGTTGTCAGTGTATGTCTTTGTTACTTGGTGTAAGTGTGCGTCTGTGTTACTGGGTATCAGTGTCTGTCTTTGTTACTGGGTATCAGTGTATGTCTTTGTGACTCGGTGTCAGAGTATGTCTTTGTTACTGGTTGTCATTGTGTGTCTTTGTGACTTGGTGTCAGTGTATGTCTTTGTTACTTGGTGTAAGTGTGTGTCTGTGTTACTGGGTATCAGTGTATGTCTTTGTTACTTGGTGTCAGTGTATGTCAAAATACTTGGTGTAGGTGTATGTATTTATTACTTGGTGTAATAGTCTGTCTTTGTTACTTCGTGTCAGTGCATGTGTTTGTGACTTGTTGTCAGTGAATGTCTTTGTTACTGGGTGTCAGTGTATGTCTTTGTTACTTGGTGTAAGTATATGTCAAAATACTTGGTGTAAGTGAATGTCTGCGTTACCTGGTGTAAGTGTATGTCTTTGTTACTTGGTGTAAGTGTGCGTCTGTGTTACTGGGTATCAGTGTATGTCTTTGTTACTTGGTGTCAGTTTGTGTCTGTGTTACTGGGTATCAGTGTATGTCTTTGTTACTGGGTATGAGAGTATGTCTTTGTGACTTGGTGTCAGTGTATGTCTTTGTTACTTGGTGCAAGTGTGTGTCTGTGTTACTGGGTATCAGTGTATGTCTTTGTTACTTGGTGTCAGTGTATGTCTTTGTTACTGGGTGTCAGTGTGTGTCTTTGTGACTTGGTGTCAGTGTATGTCTTCGTTACTTGGTGTAAGTGTGTGTCTGTGTTACTGGGTATCAGTGTCTGTCTTTGTTACTGGGTATCAGTGTATGTCTTTGTGACTCGGTGTCAGAGTATGTCTTTGTTACTGGTTGTCAGTGTGTGTCTTTGTGACTTGGTGTCAGTGTATGTCTTTGTTACTTGGTGTAAGTGTGTGTCTGTGTTACTGGGTATCAGTGTATGTCTTTGTTACTTGGTGTCAGTGTATGTCAAAATACTTGGTGTAGGTGTATGTATTTATTACTTGGTGTAATAGTCTGTCTTTGTTACTTCGTGTCAGTGCATGTGTTTGTGACTTGTTGTCAGTGAATGTCTTTGTTACTGGGTGTCAGTGTATGTCTTTGTTACTTGGTGTAAGTGTATGTCAAAATACTTGGTGTAAGTGAATGTCTGCGTTACCTGGTGTAAGTGTATGTCTTTGTTACTTGGTGTAAGTGTGCGTCTGTGTTACTGGGTATCAGTGTATGTCTTTGTTACTTGGTGTCAGTTTGTGTCTGTGTTACTGGGTATCAGTGTATGTCTTTGTTACTGGGTATGAGAGTATGTCTTTGTGACTTGGTGTCAGTGTATGTCTTTGTTACTTGGTGCAAGTGTGTGTCTGTGTTACTGGGTATCGGTGTATGTCTTTGTTACTTGGTGTCAGTGTATGTCTTTGTTACTGGGTGTCAGTGTGTGTCTTTGTGACTTGGTGTCAGTGTATGTCTTTGTTACTTGGTGTAAGTGTGTGTCTGTGTTACTGGGTATCAGTGTATGTCTTTGTTACTGGGTATGAGAGTATGTCTTTGTGACTTGGTGTCAGTGTATGTCTTTGTTACTTGGTGCAAGTGTGTGTCTGTGTTACTGGGTATCGGTGTATGTCTTTGTTACTTGGTGTCAGTGTATGTCTTTGTTACTGGGTGTCAGTGTGTGTCTTTGTGACTTGGTGTCAGTGTATGTCTTTGTTACTTGGTGTAAGTGTGTGTCTGTGTTAATGGGTATCAGTGTATGTCTTTGTTACTTGGTGTCAGTGTATGTCAAAATACTTGGTGTAGGTGAATGTATTTATTACTTGGTGTAATAGTCTGTCTTTGTTACTTCGTGTCAGTGTATGTGTTTGTGACTTGTTGTCAGTGTATGTCTTTGTTACTTGGTGTAAGTGTGCGTCTGTGTTACTGGGTATCAGTGTCTGTCTTTGTTACTGGGTATCAGTGTAAGTCTTTGTGACTTGGTGTCAGTGTATGTCTTTGTTACTGGGTGTCAGTGTATGTCTTTGTTACTGGGTGTCAGTGTGTGTCTTTGTGACTTGGTGTCAGTGTATGTCTTTGTTACTTGGTGTAAGTGTGGGTCTGTGTTACTGGGTGTCAGTGTATGTCTTTGTTACTGGGTGTCAGTGTGTGTCTTTGTGACTTGGTGTCAGTGTATGTCTTTGTTACTTTGTGTCAGTGTGTGTCTGTGTTACTGGGTATCAGTGTATGTCTTTGTGACTTGGTATCAGTGTATGACTTTGTGACCTGGTGTCAGTGCATGTCTTTTTTACTGGGTGTCAGTGTGCGTCTGTGTTACTTGGTGTCAGTATATGTCTGTGTTACTGTTTATTAGTGTTTCTCTGTGTTACTGGGTGTCAATGTGTGTTTGTTTGTGTTACTGTGTGTCAGTGTATGTCTTTGTTACTTGGTGTAAGTGTGTGTCTGTGTTACTGGGTATCAGTGTCTGTCTTTGTTACTTGGTGTAAGTGTGTGTCTTTGTTACTTCGTGTAAATGTATGTCTTTGTTACTTGGTGTCAGTGTGTGTCTTTGTTACTTGGTGTAAGTGTGTGTCTTTGTTACTTGGTGTAAGTGTGTGACTGTGTTACTTGGTGTAAGTGTGTGTCTGTGTTCCTGGGTATCAGTGTATGTCTTTGTTGCTTGGTGTCAGTGTATGTCTGTGTTACTTGGTGTAAGTGTGTGTCTTTGTTATTTGGTGTCCGTGTGTGTCTGTTTTCCTGGGTGTCAGTGCATGTCTTTGTTACTTGGTGTCAGTGTATATCTGAGTTACTTGGTGTAAGTGTGTGTCTTTGTTACTTGGTGTAAGTGTATGTGTTAGTGACTTGTTGTCAGTGGATTTCTTTGTTACTGGGTGTCAGTGTATGTCTTTGTTACTGGGTATGAGTGTATGTCTTTGTGACTTGGTGTCAGTGTATGTCTTTGTTACTTGGTGTAAGTGTGTGTCTGCGTTACTGGGTATCAGTGAATGTCTTTGTTACTGGGTATCAGTGTATGTCTTTGTGACTTGGTGTCAGTGTATGTCTTTGTTACTGGGTGTCAGTGTATGTCTTTGTTACTGGGTGTCAGTGTGTGTCTTTGTGACTTGGTGTCAGTGTATGTCTTTGTTACTTGGTGTAAGTGTGTGTCTGTGTTACTGGGTGTCAGTGTATGTCTTTGTTACTGGGTGTCAGTGTGTGTCTTTGTGACTTGGTGTCAGTGTATGTCTTTGTGACTTGGTATCAGTGTATGACTTTGTGACCTGGTGTCAGTGCATGTCTTTGTTACTGGGTGTCAGTGTGCGTCTGTGTTACTTGGTGTCAGTATATGTCTGTGTTACTGTTTATTAGTGTTTCTCTGTGTTACTGGGTGTCAATGTGTGTTTGTTTGTGTTACTGGGTGTCAGTGTATGTCTTTGTTACTTGGTGTAAGTGTGTGTCTGTGTTACTGGGTATCAGTGTCTGTCTTTGTTACTTGGTGTAAGAGTGTGTCTTTGTTACTTCGTGTAAATGTATGTCTTTGTTACTTGGTGTCAGTGTGTGTCTTTGTGACTTGGTGTCAGTGTATGTCTTTGTTACTTGGTGTAAGTGTGTGTCTGTGTTACTGGGTGTCAGTGTATGTCTTTGTTACTGGGTGTCAGTGTGTGTCTGTGTTACTGGGTATCAGTGTATGTCTTTGTGACTTGGTATCAGTGTATGACTTTGTGACCTGGTGTCAGTGCATGTCTTTGTTACTGGGTGTCAGTGTGTGTCTGTGTTACTGGGTATCAGTGTATGTCTTTGTGACTTGGTATCAGTGTATGACTTTGTGACCTGGTGTCAGTGCATGTCTTTGTTACTGGGTGTCAGTGTGCGTCTGTGTTACTTGGTGTCAGTATATGTCTGTGTTACTGTTTATTAGTGTTTCTCTGTGTTACTGGGTGTCAATGTGTGTTTGTTTGTGTTACTGAGTGTCAGTGTATGTCTTTGTTACTTGGTGTAAGTGTGTGTCTGTGTTACTGGGTATCAGTGTCTGTCTTTGTTACTTGGTGTAAGTGTGTGTCTTTGTTACTTCGTGTAAATGTATGTCTTTGTGACTTGGTGTCAGTGTGTGTCTTTGTTACTTGGTGTAAGTGTGTGTCTTTGTTACTTGGTGTAAGTATGTGACTGTGTTACTTGGTGTAAGTGTGTGTCTGTGTTCCTGGGTATCAGTGTATGTCTTTGTTACTTGGTGTCAGTGTATGTCTGTGTTACTTGGTGTAAGTGTGTGTCTTTGTTACTTGGTGTCCGTGTGTGTCTGTTTTACTGGGTGTCAGTGCATGTCTTTGTTACTTGGTGTCAGGGTATATCTGAGTTACTTGGTGTAAGTGTGTGTCTTTGTTACTTGGTGTAAGTGTATGTGTTAGTGACTTGTTGTCAGTGGATTTCTTTGTTACTGGGTGTCAGTGTATATCTTTGTTACTGGGTATGAGTGTATGTCTTTGTGACTTGGTGTCAGTGTATGTCTTTGTTACTTGGTGTAAGTGTGTGTCTGCGTTACTGGGTATCAGTGAATGTCTTTGTGACTTGGTATCAGTGTATGTCTTTGTGACTTGGTGTCAGTGTATGTCTTTTTTACTGGGTGTCAGTGTGTGTCTGTGTTACTTGGTGTCAGTGTGTGTCTGTGTTACTGGGTGTCAGTGGGTGTCTTTGTGACTTGGTGTCAGTGCATGTCTTTGTTACTGGGTGTCAGTGTGCGTCTGTGTTACTTGGTGTCAGTATATGTCTGTGTTACTGTTTATTAGTGTTTCTCTGTGTTACTGGGTGTCAATGTGTGTTTGTTTGTGTTACTGGGTGTCAGTGTATGTCTTTGTTACTTGGTGTAAGTGTGTGTCTGTGTTACTGGGTATCAGTGTCTGTCTTTGTTACTTGGTGTAAGTGTGTGTCTTTGTTACTTCGTGTAAATGTATGTCTTTGTTACTTGGTGTCAGTGTGTGTCTTTGTTACTTGGTGTAAGTGTGTGTCTTTGTTACTTGGTGTAAGTGTGTGACTGTGTTACTTGGTGTAAGTGTGTGTCTGTGTTCCTGGGTATCAGTGTATGTCTTTGTTACTTGGTGTCAGTGTATGTCTGTGTTACTTGGTGTAATTGTGTGTCTTTGTTACTTGGTGTCCGTGTGTGTCTGTTTTACTGGGTGTCAGTGCATGTCTTTGTTACTTGGTGTCAGTGTATATCTGAGTTACTTGGTGTAAGTGTGTGTCTTTGTTACTTGGTGTAAGTGTATGTGTTAGTGACTTGTTGTCAGTGGATTTCTTTGTTACTGGGTGTCAGTGTATATCTTTGTTACTGGGTATGAGTGTATGTCTTTGTGACTTGGTGTCAGTGTATGTCTTTGTTACTTGGTGTAAGTGTGTGTCTGCGTTACTGGGTGTCAGTGAATGTCTTTGTGACTTGGTATCAGTGTATGTCTTTGTGACTTGGTGTCAGTGTATGTCTTTTTTACTGGGTGTCAGTGTGTGTCTGTGTTACTTGGTGTCAGTGTGTGTCTGTGTTACTGGGTGTCAGTGGGTGTCTTTGTGACTTGGTGTCAGTGTATGTCTTTGTTACTTGGTGTAAGTGTGTGCCAAAATACTTGGTGTCAGTGTATGTCTTTGTTACTTGGTGTAAGTGTGTGTCTTTGTTACTTTGTGTCAATGTTCCTGGGTGTCAGTGTATGTCTTTGTTACTTGGTGCAAGTGTATGTCTTTGTTTCTTGGTGCCAGTGTATGTGTTAGTGACTTGTTGTCAGTGGATTTCTTTGTTACTGGCTGTCAGTGTATGTCTTTGTTACTTGGTGTCAGTGTCTATCTTTGTTACTTGGTGTCAGTGTATGTGTTTGTGACTTGGTGTAATTGTCTGTCTTTGTTACTTGGTGTCAGTGTATGTCTTTCTTACTGGGGGTCAGTGTATGTCTTTGTTACTTGGTGTAAGTGTATGTCTTTGTTACTGGGGGTCAGTGTGTGTATGTGACACTAGGTGTCAGTATTTAGTTTGTGTTCGTGACTTGTTGTCATTGGATTTCTTTGTTACTGGGTGTCAGTGTATTTGTTTGTGACTTGTTGTCAGTGGATGTCTTTGTTACTGGGTGTCAGTGTATGTCTTTGTTACTTGGTGTAAGTGTTTGTCTTTGTTACTTGGTGTAAGTGTATGTGTTTGTGACTTGTTGTCAGTGGATGTCTTTGTTACTGGTTGTCAGTGTATGTCCTTGTTACTTGGTGTCAGTTTGTGTCTTTGTGACTTGGTGTCAGTGTATGTCTTTGTTACTTGGTGTAAGTGTGTGTCTGTGTTACTGGGTATCAGTGTGTGTCTGTGTTACTGGGTATCAGTGTATGTCTTTGTTACTGGGTATGAGTGTATGTCTTTGTGACTTGGTGTCAGTGTATGTCTTTGTTACTTGGTGTAAGTGTGTGTCTGTGTTACTGGGTATCAGTGTATGTCTTTGTTACTGGGTATGAGTGTATGTCTTTGTGACTTGGTATCAGTGTATGTCTTTGTGACTTGGTGTCAGTGTATGTCTTTTTTACTGGGTGTCAGTGTGTGTCTGTGTTACTGGGTGTCAGTGTGTGTCTTTGTGACTTGGTGTAAGTGTGTGTCAAAATACTTGGTGTAAGTGTATGTCTTTGTTACTTGGTGTAAGTGTGTGTCTTTGTTACTTTGTGTCAATGTGTGTCTGTGTTCCTGGGTGTCAGTGTATGTCTTTGTCACTTGGTGCAAGTGTATGTCTTTGTTACTTGGTGCCAGTGTATGTGTTAGTGACTTGTTGTCAGTGGATTTCTTTGTTACTGGGTGTCAGTGTATGTCTTTGTTACTTGGTGTCAGTGTATGTCTTTGTTACTTGGTGTCAGTGTATGTGTTTGTGACTTGGTGTCATTGTATGACAAAATACTTGGTGTAAGTGTATGTCTTTGTTACTTGCTGTAATTGTCTGTCTTTGTTACTTGGTGTAAGTGTATGTCTTTGTTACTTGGTGTCAGTGTATGTCTGTGTTACTTGGTGTAAATATGTGTCTTTGTTACTTGGTGTAAGTGTATGTCTTTGTTACTTGGTGTCAGTGTATGTCTGTGTTACTTGGTGTAAGTATGTGTCTTTGTTACTTGGTGTAAGTGTATGTCTTTGTTACTGGGGGTCAGTGTGTGTATGTGACACTAGGTGTCAGTATTTAGTTTAGTTTAGAGATACAGCACTGAAACAGGCCCTTAGGACCACCGAGTCTGTGCCGACAATTAACCAACCATTTATCCAAATCCTACACGAATCCCATATTCCAATAACATCCCCACCGGTCCCTATATATTTCCCTGCCACCTACCTATACTAGGGGCAATTTATAATGGCCAATTAACCTACCAACCTGCAAGTCTTTGGCATGTGGGAGGAAACCGGAGCACCCGGAGAAAACCCACGCAGACACAGGGAGAACTTGCAAACTCCGCACAGGCAGTACCCAGAATCGAAACCGGGTCCATGGAGCTGTGAGGCTGCAGTGCGAACCACTGCGCCACTGTGCCGCCCAGTGTGTGTCTGTGTTACTTGATGTCAGTGTATGTCTTTGTTACTTGGTGTCAGTGTGTGTCTGTGTTACTGGGTGTCAGTGTGTTTGTTTGTGTTACTGGGTGTCAGTGTGTGTCTGTGTTACTTGGTGTAAGTGTGTGTCTTTGTTACTTGGTGTCCGTGTGTGTCTGTGTTACTGGGTTTCAGTGTGTGTCTGTGTTACTTGGTGTAAGTGTGTGTCTTTGTTACTTGGTGTCCGTGTGTTTCTGTGTTACTGGGTGTCAGTGTATGTCTTTGTTACTGGGTATCAGTGTATGTCTTTGTTACTTGGTGTAAGTGTGTGTCTGTGTTACTGGGTATCAGTGTATGTCTTTGTTACTTGGTGTAAGTGTATGTCTTTGTTACTTGGTGCAAGTGTATGTCTTTGTTACTTGGTGCCAGTGTATGTGTTAGTGACTTGTTGTCAGTGGATTTGTTTGTTACCTGGTGTAAGTGTGTGTCTGTGTTACTGGGTATCAGTGTATGTCTTTGTTACTGGGTATCAGTGTATGTCTTTGTGACTCGGTGTCAGTGTATGTCTTTGTTACTGGTTGTCAGTGTGTGTCTTTGTGACTTGGTGTCAGTGTATGTCTTTGTTACTTGGTGTAAGTGTGTGTCTGTGTTACTGGGTGTCAGTGTGTGTCTTTGTGACTTGGTGTCAGTGTATGTCTTTGTTACTTGGTGTAAGTGTATGTCTTTGTTACTTGGTGTCAGTGTATGTCAAAATACTTGCTGTACTCCAGGGAGAATGCTGTCACTGAGACTGCCCTCAATGCAGCCCAGCCTCTACCAGTCATGGATGAGCTGGACATACAGCCAACCAAATTGGAACTCAGTGATGCCATTGATTCCCTAGCCAGCGGAAAAGCCCCTGGGAAGGACAGCATTACCCCTGAAATAATCAAGAGTGCCAAGCCTGCTATACTCTCAGCACTACATGAACTGCTATGCCTGTGCTGGGACGAGGGAGCAGTACCCCAGGACATGCGCGATGCCAACATCATCACCCTCTATAAAAACAAAGGTGACCGCGGTGACTGCAACAACTACCGTGGAATCTCCCTGCTCAGCATAGTGGGGAAAGTCTTTGCTCGAGTCGCTCTGAACAGGCTCCAGAAGCTGGCCGAGCGCGTCTACCCTGAGGCACAGTGTGGCTTTCGTGCAGAGAGATCGACTATTGACATGCTGTTCTCCCTTCGTCAGATACAGGAGAAATGCCGTGAACAACAGATGCCCCTCGACATTGCTTTCATTGATGTCACCAACGCCTTTGACCTCGTCAGCAGACGTGGTCTCTTCAGACTACTAGAAAAGATCGGATGTCCACCAAAGCTACTAAGTATCATCACCTCATTCCATGACAATATGAGAGGCACACTTCAACATGGTGGCTCCTCATCAGAGCCCATTCCGATCCTGAGTGGTGTGAAACAGGGCTGTGTTCTCGAACCCACACGTTTTGGGATTTTCTTCTCCCTGCTGCTTTCACATGCGTTCAAATCCTCTGAAGAAGGAATTTTCCTCCACACAAGATCAGGGGGAAGGTTGTTCAACCTTGCCCGTCTAAGAGCGAAGTCCAAAGTACGGAAAGTCCTCATCAGAGAACTCCTCTTTGCTGACGATGCTGCTTTAACATCTCACACTGAAGAATGCCTGCAGAGTCTCATCGACAGGTTTGCGTCTGCCTGCAATGAATTTGGCCTAACCATCAGCCTCAAAAAAAAGAACATCATGGGGTAGGATGTCAGAAATGCTCCATCCATCAATATTGGCGACCACGCTCTGGAAGTGGTTCAAGAGTTCACCTACCTAGGCTCAACTATCACCAGTAACCTGTCTCTAGATGCAGAAATCAACAAGCGCATGGGTAAGGCTTCCGCTGCTATGTCCAGACTGGCCAAGAGAGTGTGGGAAAATGGCGCACTGACACGGAACACAAAAGTCCGAGTGTATCAGGCCTGTGTCCTCAGTTCCTTGCTCTACGGCAGTGAGGCCTGGACAACGTATGCCAGCCAAGAGCGACGTCTCAATTCATTCCATCTTCGCTGCCTTCGGAGAATACTTGGCATCAGGTGGCAGGACTATATCTCCAACACAGAAGTCCTTGAAGCGGCCAACACCCCCAGCTTATACACACTACTGAGTCAGCGGCGCTTGAGATGGCTTGGCCATGTGAGATGCATGGAAGATGGCAGGATCCCCAAAGACACATTGTACAGCGAGCTCGCCACTGGTATCAGACCCACCGGCCGTCCATGTCTCCGTTATAAAGACGTCTGCAAACGAGACATGAAATCGTGTGACATTGATCACAAGTCGTGGGAGTCAGTTGCCAGCATTCGCCAGAGCTGGCGGGCAGCCATAAAGACAGGGCTAAATTGTGGCGAGTCGAAGAGACTTATTAGTTGGCAGGAAAAAAGACAGAGGCGCAAGGGGAGAGCCAACTGTGCAACAGCCCCAACAAACAAATTTCTCTGCAGCACCTGTGGAAGAGCCTGTCACTCCAGAATTGGCATTTATAGCCTCTCCAGGCGCTGCTTCACAAACCACTGACCTCCTCCAGGCGCGTATCCATTGTCTCTCGAGATAAGGAGGCCCAAAAGAAAGAAAGGTGTATGTATTTATTACTTGGTGTAATAGTCTGTCTTTGTTACTTCGTGTCAGTGTATGTCTGTGTTACTTGGTGTAATTGTGTGTCTTTGTTACTTGGTGTCAGTGTGTGTCTGTGTTCCTGGGTGTCAGTGTATGTCTTTCTTACTTGGTGTAAGTGTATGTCTTTGTTACTTGGTGTCAGTGTATGTGTTTGTGACTTGTTGTCAGTGAATGTCTTTGTTACTGGGTGTCAGTGTATGTCTTTGTTACTTGGTGTAAGTGTATGTCAAAATACTTGGTGTAAGTGTATGTCTGTGTTATTTGGTGTAAGTCTATGTCTTTGTTACTTGGTGTAAGTGTGCGTCTGTGTTACTGGGTATCAGTGTCTGTCTTTGTTACTGGGTATCAGTGTATGTCTTTGTTACTTGGTGTCAGTGTATGCCTTTGTTACTGGGTGTCAGTGTGTGTCTTTGTGACTTGGTGTCAGTGTATGTCTTTGTGACTTGGTGTCAGTGTATGTCTTTGTTACTGGGTGTCAGTGTGTGTCTTTGTGACTTGGTGTCAGTGTATGTCTTTGTTACTTTGTGTCAGTGTGTGTCTGTGTTACTGGGTATCAGTGTATGTCTTTGTGACTTGGTATCAGTGTATGACTTTGTGACCTGGTGTCAGTGCATGTCTGTGTTACTTGGTGTAAGTGTATGTCTTTGTTACTTTGTGTCAGTGTGTGTCTGTGTTACTGGGTATCAGTGTATGTCTTTGTGACTTGGTATCAGTGTATGTCTTTGTTACTTAGTGTAAGTGTGTGTCTGTGTTACTGGGTGTCAGTGTATGTCTTTGTTACTGGGTGTCAGTGTGTGTCTTAGTGACTTGGTGTCAGTGTATGTCTTTGTTACTTTGTGTCAGTGTGTGTCTGTGTTACTGGGTATCAGTGTATGTCTTTGTGACTTGGTATCAGTGTATGACTTTGTGACCTGGTGTCAGTGTATGTCTTTGTTACTGGGTGTCAGTGTGCGTCTGTGTTACTTGGTGTCAGTACATGTCTGTGTTACTGTTTATTAGTGTTTCTCTGTGTTACTGGGTGTCAATGTGTGTTTGTTTGTGTTACTGGGTGTCAGTGTATGTCTTTGTTACTTGGTGTAAGTGTGTGTCTGTGTTACTGGGTATCAGTGTCTGTCTTTGTTACTTGGTGTAAGTGTTTGTCTTTGTCACTTGGTGTAATTGTATGTCTTTGTTACTTGGTGTCAGTGTATGTCTGTGTTACTTGGTGTAAGTGTATGTCTTTGTTAATTGGTGTAAGTGTGTGACTGTGTTACTTGGTGTAAGTGTGTGTCTGTGTTCCTGGGTATCAGTGTACGTCTTTGTTACTTGGTGTCAGTGTATGTCTGTGTTACTTGTTGTAAGTGTGTGTCTGTGTTACTGGGTGTCAGTGTATGTCTGTGTTACTTGGTGTAAGTGTGTGTCTTTGTTACTTGGTGTCCGTGTGTGTCTGTGTTACTGTGTGTCAGTGCATGTCTTTGTTACTTTGTGTCAGTGTTATCTGAGTTACTTGGTGTATGTGTGTGTCTTTGTTACTTGGTGTAATTGTATGTCTTTGTTACTTGGTGTCAGTGGATGTCAGTGTTACTTGGTGTAAGTGTATGTCTTTGTTACTTGGTGTAAGAGTGTGTCTGTGTTACTTGGTGTACGTGTGTGTCTGTGTTACGGGGAATCAGTGTATGTCTTTGTTACTTGGTGTCAGTGTATGACTGTGTTACTTGGTGTCAGTGTATGTCTTTGTTACTGGGTGTCAGTGTGTGACTGTGTTAATTGGTGTCAGTGTATGACTTTGTTACTTTTTATTAGTGTTTCTCTGTGTTACTGTGTGTCAGTGTGCGTTTGTTTGTGTTACTGGGTGTCAGTGTATGTCTTTGTTACTTGGTGTACGTGTGTGTCTTTGTTACTTGGTGTAATTGTATGTCTTTGTTACTTGGTGTCAGTGCATGTCTGTGTTACTTGGTGTAAGTGTATGTCTTTGTTACTTGGTGTCAGTGCATGTCTGTGTTACTTGGTGTAAGTGTATGTCTTTGTTACTTGGTGTAAGTGTGTGACTGTGTTCCTTGGTGTAAGTGTGTGTCTGTGTTGCCGGGTATCAGTGTCTGTCTTTGTTACTTGGTGTAAGTGTGTGTCTTTGTTACTTGGTCTAATTGTATGTCTTTGTTACTTGGTGTCAGTGCTTGTATTTGTGACTTGGTGTCAGTGTATGTCTTTGTTACTGTGTGTCATTGTGTGTCTGTGTTACTTGGTGTCAGTGTATGTCTGTGTTACTGTTTATTAGTGTTTCTCTGTGTTCCTGGGTGTCAGTGTGTGTTTGTTTGTGTTACTGGGTGTCAGTGTATGTCTTTGTTACTTGGTGTAAGTGTGTGTCTGTGTTACTGGGTATCAGTGTCTGTCTTTGTTACTTGGTTTAAGTGTGTGTCTTTGTTCTTTGGTGTAACTGTATGTCTTTGTTTTTTGGTGTCAGTGTATGTCTGTGTTACTTGGTGTAAGTGCATGTCTTTGTTACTTGGTGTAAGTGTGTGACTGTGTTACTTGGTGTAAGTGTGTGTCTGTGTTCCTGGGTATCAGTGTATGTCTTTGTTACTTGGTGTCAGTGTATGTCTGTGTTACTTGGTGTAAGTCTGTGTCTTTGTTACTTGGTGTCAGTGTGTGTCTGTGTTACTGGGTGTCAGTGTATGTCGATGTTACTGGGTGTCAGTGAATGTCTTTGTTACTTGGTGTAAGTGTGTGTCTCTGTTACTGGGTATCAGTGTATGTCTTTGTGACTTGGTGTCAGTGCATGTCTTTGTTACTGGGTGTCAGTGTGTGTCTTTGTGACTTGGGGTCAGTGGATGTCTTTGTTACTTGGTCTAAGTGTGTGTCTGTGTTACTGGGTATCAGTGTATGTCTTTGTTACTTGGTGTCAGTGTATGTCAAAATATTTGGTGCAAGTGGATGTCTTTGTTACTTGGTGTACTTGTCTGTCTTTGTTACTTGGTGTAAGTGTATGTCTTTGTTACTTGGCGTCAGTGTATGTCTTTTTTACTTGGTGTCAGTGTGTGTCTGTGTTACTGGGTATCAGTGTATGTCTTTGTGACTTGGTGTCAGTGTATGTCTTTGTTACTGGATGTCAGTGTGTGACTGTGTTAATTGGTGTCAGTGCATGTCTTTGTTACTTTTTATTAGTGTTTCTCTGTGTTACTGTGTGTCAGTGTGTGTTTGTTTGTGTTACTGGGTGTAAGTGTATGTCTTTGTTACTTGGTGTAAGTGTTTGTCTGTGTTACTGGGGATCACTGTCTGTCTTTGGTACTTGGTGTAAGTGTGTGTCTTTGTTACTTGGTGTAATTGTTTGTCTTTGTTTCTTGGTGTCAGTGTATGTCTGTGTTACTTGGTGTTAGTGTATGTATTTGTTACTTGGTGTAAGTGTGTGTCTGTGTTACTTGGTGTAAGTGTGTGTCTTTGTGACTTGGTATCAGTGTATGACTTTGTGACCTGGTGTCAGTGCATGTCTGTGTTACTTGGTGTAAGTGTATGTCTTTGTTACTTTGTGTCAGTGTGTGTCTGTGTTACTGGGTATCAGTGTATGTCTTTGTGACTTGGTATCAGTGTATGTCTTTGTTACTTGGTGTAAGTGTATGTCAAAATACTTGGTGTAAGTGTATGTCTGTGTTATTTGGTGTAAGTCTATGTCTTTGTTACTTGGTGTAAGTGTGCGTCTGTGTTACTGGGTATCAGTGTCTGTCTTTGTTACTGGGTATCAGTGTATGTCTTTGTGACTTGGTGTCAGTGTATGCCTTTGTTACTGGGTGTCAGTGTGTGTCTTTGTGACTTGGTGTCAGTGTATGTCTTTGTGACTTGGTGTCAGTGTATGTCTTTGTTACTGGGTGTCAGTGTGTGTCTTTGTGACTTGGTGTCAGTGTATGTCTTTGTTACTTTGTGTCAGTGTGTGTCTGTGTTACTGGGTATCAGTGTATGTCTTTGTGACTTGGTATCAGTGTATGACTTTGTGACCTGGTGTCAGTGCATGTCTGTGTTACTTGGTGTAAGTGTATGTCTTTGTTACTTTGTGTCAGTGTGTGTCTGTGTTACTGGGTATCAGTGTATGTCTTTGTGACTTGGTATCAGTGTATGTCTTTGTTACTTAGTGTAAGTGTGTGTCTGTGTTACTGGGTGTCAGTGTATGTCTTTGTTACTGGGTGTCAGTGTGTGTCTTAGTGACTTGGTGTCAGTGTATGTCTTTGTTACTTTGTGTCAGTGTGTGTCTTTGTTACTGGGTATCAGTGTATGTCTTTGTGACTTGGTATCAGTGTATGACTTTGTGACCTGGTGTCAGTGTATGTCTTTGTTACTGGGTGTCAGTGTGCGTCTGTGTTACTTGGTGTCAGTACATGTCTGTGTTACTGTTTATTAGTGTTTCTCTGTGTTACTGGGTGTCAATGTGTGTTTGTTTGTGTTACTGGGTGTCAGTGTATGTCTTTGTTACTTGGTGTAAGTGTGTGTCTGTGTTACTGGGTATCAGTGTCTGTCTTTGTTACTTGGTGTAAGTGTTTGTCTTTGTCACTTGGTGTAATTGTATGTCTTTGTTACTTGGTGTCAGTGTATGTCTGTGTTACTTGGTGTAAGTGTATGTCTTTGTTAATTGGTGTAAGTGTGTGACTGTGTTACTTGGTGTAAGTGTGTGTCTGTGTTCCTGGGTATCAGTGTACGTCTTTGTTACTTGGTGTCAGTGTATGTCTGTGTTACTTGTTGTAAGTGTGTGTCTGTGTTACTGGGTGTCAGTGTATGTCTGTGTTACTTGGTGTAAGTGTGTGTCTTTGTTACTTGGTGTCCGTGTGTGTCTGTGTTACTGTGTGTCAGTGCATGTCTTTGTTACTTTGTGTCAGTGTTATCTGAGTTACTTGGTGTAAGTGTGTGTCTTTGTTACTTGGTGTAATTGTATGTCTTTGTTACTTGGTGTCAGTGGATGTCAGTGTTACTTGGTGTAAGTGTATGTCTTTGTTACTTGGTGTAAGAGTGTGTCTGTGTTACTTGGTGTACGTGTGTGTCTGTGTTACGGGGAATCAGTGTATGTCTTTGTTACTTGGTGTCAGTGTATGACTGTGTTACTTGGTGTCAGTGTATGTCTTTGTTACTGGGTGTCAGTGTGTGACTGTGTTAATTGGTGTCAGTGTATGACTTTGTTACTTTTTATTAGTGTTTCTCTGTGTTACTGTGTGTCAGTGTGCGTTTGTTTGTGTTACTGGGTGTCAGTGTATGTCTTTGTTACTTGGTGTACGTGTGTGTCTTTGTTACTTGGTGTAATTGTATGTCTTTGTTACTTGGTGTCAGTGCATGTCTGTGTTACTTGGTGTAAGTGTATGTCTTTGTTACTTGGTGTCAGTGCATGTCTGTGTTACTTGGTGTAAGTGTATGTCTTTGTTACTTGGTGTAAGTGTGTGACTGTGTTCCTTGGTGTAAGTGTGTGTCTGTGTTGCCGGGTATCAGTGTCTGTCTTTGTTACTTGGTGTAAGTGTGTGTCTTTGTTACTTGGTCTAATTGTATGTCTTTGTTACTTGGTGTCAGTGCTTGTATTTGTGACTTGGTGTCAGTGTATGTCTTTGTTACTGTGTGTCATTGTGTGTCTGTGTTACTTGGTGTCAGTGTATGTCTGTGTTACTGTTTATTAGTGTTTCTCTGTGTTCCTGGGTGTCAGTGTGTGTTTGTTTGTGTTACTGGGTGTCAGTGTATGTCTTTGTTACTTGGTGTAAGTGTGTGTCTGTGTTACTGGGTATCAGTGTCTGTCTTTGTTACTTGGTGTAAGTGTGTGTCTTTGTTCTTTGGTGTAACTGTATGTCTTTGTTTTTTGGTGTCAGTGTATGTCTGTGTTACTTGGTGTAAGTGCATGTCTTTGTTACTTGGTGTAAGTGTGTGACTGTGTTACTTGGTGTAAGTGTGTGTCTGTGTTCCTGGGTATCAGTGTATGTCTTTGTTACTTGGTGTCAGTGTATGTCTGTGTTACTTGGTGTAAGTCTGTGTCTTTGTTACTTGGTGTCAGTGTGTGTCTGTGTTACTGGGTGTCAGTGTATGTCGATGTTACTGGGTGTCAGTGAATGTCTTTGTTAATTGGTGTAAGTGTGTGTCTCTGTTACTGGGTATCAGTGTATGTCTTTGTGACTTGGTGTCAGTGCATGTCTTTGTTACTGGGTGTCAGTGTGTGTCTTTGTGACTTGGGGTCAGTGGATGTCTTTGTTACTTGGTCTAAGTGTGTGTCTGTGTTACTGGGTATCAGTGTATGTCTTTGTTACTTGGTGTCAGTGTATGTCAAAATATTTGGTGCAAGTGGATGTCTTTGTTACTTGGTGTAATTGTCTGTCTTTGTTACTTGGTGTAAGTGTATGTCATTGTTACTTGGCGTCAGTGTATGTCTTTTTTACTTGGTGTCAGGGTGTGTCTGTGTTACTGGGTATCAGTGTATGTCTTTGTGACTTGGTGTCAGTGTATGTCTTTGTTACTGGATGTCAGTGTGTGACTGTGTTAATTGGTGTCAGTGCATGTCTTTGTTACTTTTTATTAGTGTTTCTCTGTGTTACTGTGTGTCAGTGTGTGTTTGTTTGTGTTACTGGGTGTAAGTGTATGTCTTTGTTACTTGGTGTAAGTGTTTGTCTGTGTTACTGGGGATCACTGTCTGTCTTTGGTACTTGGTGTAAGTGTGTGTCTTTGTTACTTGGTGTAATTGTTTGTCTTTGTTTCTTGGTGTCAGTGTATGTCTGTGTTACTTGGTGTTAGTGTATGTATTTGTTACTTGGTGTAAGTGTGTGTCTGTGTTACTTGGTGTAAGTGTGTGTCTTTGTGACTTGGTATCAGTGTATGACTTTGTGACCTGGTGTCAGTGCATGTCTGTGTTACTTGGTGTAAGTGTATGTCTTTGTTACTTTGTGTCAGTGTGTGTCTGTGTTACTGGGTATCAGTGTATGTCTTTGTGACTTGGTATCAGTGTATGTCTTTGTTACTTAGTGTAAGTGTGTGTCTGTGTTACTGGGTGTCAGTGTATGTCATTGTTACTGGGTGTCAGTGTGTGTCTTAGTGACTTGGTGTCAGTGTATGTCTTTGTTACTTTGTGTCAGTGTGTGTCTGTGTTACTGGATATCAGTGTATGTCTTTGTGACTTGGTATCAGTGTATGACTTTGTGACCTGGTGTCAGTGTATGTCTTTGTTACTGGGTGTCAGTGTGCGTCTGTGTTACTTGGTGTCAGTACATGTCTGTGTTACTGTTTATTAGTGTTTCTCTGTGTTACTGGGTGTCAATGTGTGTTTGTTTGTGTTACTGGGTGTCAGTGTATGTCTTTGTTACTTGGTGTAAGTGTGTGTCTGTGTTACTGGGTATCAGTGTCTGTCTTTGTTACTTGGTGTAAGTGTTTGTCTTTGTCACTTGGTGTAATTGTATGTCTTTGTTACTTGGTGTCAGTGTATGTCTGTGTTACTTGGTGTAAGTGTATGTCTTTGTTAATTGGTGTAAGTGTGTGACTGTGTTACTTGGTGTAAGTGTGTGTCTGTGTTCCTGGGTATCAGTGTACGTCTTTGTTACTTGGTGTCAGTGTATGTCTGTGTTACTTGTTGTAAATGTGTGTCTGTGTTACTGGGTGTCAGTGTATGTCTGTGTTACTTGGTGTAAGTGTGTGTCTTTGTTACTTGGTGTCCGTGTGTGTCTGTGTTACTGTGTGTCAGTGCATGTCTTTGTTACTTTGTGTCAGTGTTATCTGAGTTACTTGGTGTAAGTGTGTGTCTTTGTTACTTGGTGTAATTGTATGTCTTTGTTACTTGGTGTCAGTGGATGTCAGTGTTACTTGGTGTAAGTGTATGTCTTTGTTACTTGGTGTAAGAGTGTGTCTGTGTTACTTGGTGTACGTGTGTGTCTGTGTTACGGGGAATCAGTGTATGTCTTTGTTACTTGGTGTCAGTGTATGACTGTGGTACTTGGTGTCAGTGTATGTCTTTGTTACTGGGTGTCAGTGTGTGACTGTGTTAATTGGTGTCAGTGTATGACTTTGTTACTTTTTATTAGTGTTTCTCTGTGTTACTGTGTGTCAGTGTGCGTTTGTTTGTGTTACTGGGTGTCAGTGTATGTCTTTGTTACTTGGTGTACGTGTGTGTCTTTGTTACTTGGTGTAATTGTATGTCTTTGTTACTTGGTGTCAGTGCATGTCTGTGTTACTTGGTGTAAGTGTATGTCTTTGTTACTTGGTGTCAGTGCATGTCTGTGTTACTTGGTGTAAGTGTATGTCTTTGTTACTTGGTGTAAGTGTGTGACTGTGTTCCTTGGTGTAAGTGTGTTTCTGTGTTGCCGGGTATCAGTGTCTGTCTTTGTTACTTGGTGTAAGTGTGTGTCTTTGTTACTTGGTCTAATTGTATGTCTTTGTTACTTGGTGTCAGTGCTTGTATTTGTGACTTGGTGTCAGTGTATGTCTTTGTTACTGTGTGTCATTGTGTGTCTGTGTTACTTGGTGTCAGTGTATGTCTGTGTTACTGTTTATTAGTGTTTCTCTGTGTTCCTGGGTGTCAGTGTGTGTTTGTTTGTGTTACTGGGTGTCAGTGTATGTCTTTGTTACTTGGTGTAAGTGTGTGTCTGTGTTACTGGGTATCAGTGTCTGTCTTTGTTACTTGGTGTAAGTGTGTGTCTTTGTTCTTTGGTGTAACTGTATGTCTTTGTTTTTTGGTGTCAGTGTATGTCTGTGTTACTTGGTGTAAGTGCATGTCTTTGTTACTTGGTGTAAGTGTGTGACTGTGTTACTTGGTGTAAGTGTGTGTCTGTGTTCCTGGGTATCAGTGTATGTCTTTGTTACTTGGTGTCAGTGTATGTCTGTGTTACTTGGTGTAAGTCTGTGTCTTTGTTACTTGGTGTCAGTGTGTGTCTGTGTTACTGGGTGTCAGTGTATGTCGATGTTACTGGGTGTCAGTGAATGTCTTTGTTACTTGGTGTAAGTGTGTGTCTCTGTTACTGGGTATCAGTGTATGTCTTTGTGACTTGGTGTCAGTGCATGTCTTTGTTACTGGGTGTCAGTGTGTGTCTTTGTGACTTGGGGTCAGTGGATGTCTTTGTTACTTGGTCTAAGTGTGTTTCTGTGTTACTGGGTATCAGTGTATGTCTTTGTTACTTGGTGTCAGTGTATGTCAAAATATTTGGTGCAAGTGGATGTCTTTGTTACTTGGTGTAATTGTCTGTCTTTGTTACTTGGTGTAAGTGTATGTCTTTGTTACTTGGCGTCAGTGTATGTCTTTTTTACTTGGTGTCAGTGTGTGTCTGTGTTACTGGGTATCAGTGTATGTCTTTGTGACTTGGTGTCAGTGTATGTCTTTGTTACTGGATGTCAGTGTGTGACTGTGTTAATTGGTGTCAGTGCATGTCTTTGTTACTTTTTATTAGTGTTTCTCTGTGTTACTGTGTGTCAGTGTGTGTTTGTTTGTGTTACTGGGTGTAAGTGTATGTCTTTGTTACTTGGTGTAAGTGTTTGTCTGTGTTACTGGGGATCACTGTCTGTCTTTGGTACTTGGTGTAAGTGTGTGTCTTTGTTACTTGGTGTAATTGTATGTCTTTGTTTCTTGGTGTCAGTGTATGTCTGTGTTACTTGGTGTTAGTGTATGTATTTGTTACTTGGTGTAAGTGTGTGTCTGTGTTACTTGGTGTAAGTGTGTGTCTGTGTTCCTGGGTATCAGT
Organism: Heterodontus francisci; assembly: GCF_036365525.1. Lineage (NCBI taxonomy): Eukaryota > Metazoa > Chordata > Chondrichthyes > Heterodontiformes > Heterodontidae > Heterodontus > Heterodontus francisci. The sequence continues at coordinate 1,041,357 of NW_027141295.1, read as the reverse complement.
GTATGTCTTTGTTACTTGGTGTCAGTGTATGTCCGTGTTACTTGGTGTAAGTGTGTGTCAGTGTTACTGGGTATCAGTGTATGTCTTTGTTACTTGGTGTCAGTGTATGTCTGTGTTACTTGATGTAAGTGTGTGTCTGCGTTACTGGGTGTCAGTGTGTGTCTGTGTTACTTGGTGTAAGTGTGTGTCTTTATCACTTGGTGTCCGTGTGTGTCTGTGTTACTGGGTGTCAGTGCATGTCTTTGTTACTTGGTGTCAGTGTATATCTGTGTTACTTGGTGTAAGTGTGTGTCTTTGTTACTTGGTGTAATTGTATGTCTTTGTTACTTAGTGTCAGTGTATGTCTGTGTTACTTGGTGTAAGTGTATGTCTTTGTTACTTGGTGTAAGTGTGTGTCTGTGTTACTTGGGGTAAGTGCGTGTCTGTGTTCCTGGGTATCAGTGTATGTCTTTGTGACTTGGTGTCAGTGTTTGTCTGTGTTACTTGGTGTATGTGTGTGTCTGTGTTACTGGGTATCAGTGTATGTCTTTGTGACTTGGTGTCAGTGTATGTCTTTGTTACTGGGTGTCAGTTTGTGTCTTTTTGACTTGGTGTCAGTGTATGTCTTTGTTACTTGGTGTAAGTGTGTGTCTGTGTTACTGGGTATCAGTGAATGTCTTTGTTACTTGGTGTCAGTGTATGTCAAAATATTTGGTGTAAGTGGATGTCTTTGTTACTTGGTGTAATTGTCTGTCTTTGTTACTTGGTGTAAGTGTATGTCTTTGTTACTTGGTGTCATTGTATGTATTTGTTACTTGGTGTCAGTGTGTGTCTGTGTTACTGTGTATCAGTGTATGTCTTTGTGACTTGGTATCAGTGTATGTCTTGGAGACTTGGTGTCAGTGTATGTCTTTGTTACTTGGTGTCAGTGTGTGACTGTGTTAATTGGTGTCAGTGTATGTCTTTGTTACTGTTTATTAGTGTTTCTCTGTGTTACTGGGTGTCAGTGTGTGTTTGTTTGTGTTACTGGGTATCAGTGTCTGTCTTTGTTACTTGGTGTAAGTGTGTGTCTTTGTTACTTGGTGTAATTGTATGTCTTTGTTACTTGGTGTCAGTGTATGTCTGTGTTACTTGGTGTTAGTGTATGTCTTTGTTCCTTGGTTTTATGTGTCTCTGTGTTACTTGGTGTAAGTGTTTGTCTGTGTTCCTGTGTATCATTGTATGTCTTTGTTACTTGGTGTCAGTGTATGTCTGTGTTACTTGGTGTAAGTGTGTGTCTGTGTTACTGGGTATCAGTGTATGTCTTTGTTACTTGGTGTCAGAGTATGTATGTGTTACTTGGTGTAAGTGTGTGTCTGTTTTACTGGTTGTCAGTGTGTGTCTGTGTTACTTGGTGTCAGTGTATGTCTGTGTTACTTGGTGTAAGTGTGTGTCTGTGTTACTGGGTATCAGTGTATGTTTTTGTTACTTGGTGTCAGTGTATGTCTGTGTCACTTGGTGTATGTGTGTGTCTGTGTTACTGGGTGTCTGTGTGTGTCTGTGTGTGTCTGTGTTACTTGGTGTAAGTGTGTGTCTTTGTTACTTGGTGTCCGTGTGTGCCTGTGTTACTGGGTATCAGTGTATGTCTTTGTTACTTGGTGTCAGTGTATGTCTGTGTTGCTTGGTGTAAGTGTGTGTCTGTGTTACTGGGTGTCAGTGTGTGTCTGTGTTACTTGGTGTAAGGGTGTGTCTTTGTTACTTGGTGTCCGTGTGTGTCTGTGTTAGTGGGTGTCAGTGTAAGTCTTTGTTACTGGGTGTCAGTGTATGTCTTTGTTACTTGGTGAAAGTGTGTGTCTGTGTTACTGGGTATCTGTGTCTGTCTTTGTTACTTGGTGTAATTGTGTGTCTTTGTTACTGGGGATCAGTGTATGTCTTTGTTACTTGGTGTCAGGGTGTGTCTGTGTTACTGGGTATCAGTGTATGTCTTTGTGATTGGTATCAGTGTATTTCTTTGTTACTGGGTGTCAGTGTGTCTCAGTGTTACTGGGTATCAGTGTGTGTCTGTGTTCCTGGGTATTAGTGTATGTCTTTGTGACTTGGTGTCAGTGTATGTCTTTGTTACTTGGTGTCAGTGGTCGTCAAAATACTTGGTGTAAGTGTATGTCTTTGATACTTGGTGTAATTGTCTGTCTTTGTTACTTGGTGTAAGTGTACGTCTTTGTTACTTGGTGTCGGTGTATGTCTTTGTTACTTGGTGTAAGTGTATGTCTTTGTTACTTGGTGTCATTGTATGTATTTGTTACTTGGTGTCAGTGTGCGTCTGTGTTACTGTGTATCAGTGTATGTCTTTGTGACTTGGTATCAGTGTATGTCTTAGTGACTTGGTGTCAGTGTATGTGTTTGTGACTTGTTGTCAGTGGATGTCTTTGTTACTGGGTGTCAGTGTATGTCTTTGTTACTTGGTGTAAGTGTCTGTCAAAATACTTGGTGTAAGTGCATGTCTGTGTTACTTGGTGTAAGTGTATGTCTTTGTTACTTGGTGTAAGTGTGCGTCTGTGTTACTGGGTATCAGTGTATGTCTTTGTTACTGGGTATCAGTGTATGTCTTTGTGACTTGGTGTCAGTGTATGTCTTTGTTACTTGGTGTCAGTGTGTGTCTTTGTGACTTGGTGTCAGTGTATGTCTTTGTTACTTGGTGTAAGTGTGTTTCTGTGTTACTGGGTATCAGTGTGTGTCTGTGTTACTGGGTATCAGTGTATGTCTTTGTTACTGGGTATCAGTGTATGTCTTTGTGACTTGGTGTCAGTGTATGTCTTTGTTACTTGGTGTAAGTGTGTGTCTGTGTTACTGGGTATCAGTGTATGTCTTTGTGACTTGGTATCAGTGTATGTCTTTGTGACTTGGTGTCAGTGTATGTCTTTTTTACTGGGTGTCAGTGTGTGTCTGTGTTACTTGGTGTCAGTGTATGTCTTTGTTACTGGATGTCAGTGTGTGACTGTGTTAATTGGTGTCAGTGCATGTCTTTGTTACTTTTTATTAGTGTTTCTCTGTGTTACTGTGTGTCAGTGTGTGTTTGTTTGTGTTACTGGGTGTAAGTGTATGTCTTTGTTACTTGGTGTAAGTGTTTGTCTGTGTTACTGGGGATCACTGTCTGTCTTTGGTACTTGGTGTAAGTGTGTGTCTTTGTTACTTGGTGTAATTGTTTGTCTTTGTTTCTTGGTGTCAGTGTATGTCTGTGTTACTTGGTGTTAGTGTATGTATTTGTTACTTGGTGTAAGTGTGTGTCTGTGTTACTTGGTGTAAGTGTGTGTCTGTGTTCCTGGGTATCAGTGTATGTCTTTGTTACTTGGTGTCAGTGTATGTCCGTGTTACTTGGTGTAAGTGTGTGTCAGTGTTACTGGGTATCAGTGTATGTCTTTGTTACTTGGTGTCAGTGTATGTCTGTGTTGCTTGATGTAAGTGTGTGTCTGTGTTACTGGGTGTCAGTGTGTGTCTGTGTTACTTGGTGTAAGTGTGTGTCTTTATCACTTGGTGTCCGTGTGTGTCTGTGTTACTGGGTGTCAGTGCATGTCTTTGTTACTTGGTGTCAGTGTATATCTGTGTTACTTGGTGTAAGTGTGTGTCTTTGTTACTTGGTGTAATTGTATGTCTTTGTTACTTAGTGTCAGTGTATGTCTGTGTTACTTGGTGTAAGTGTATGTCTTTGTTACTTGGTGTAAGTGCGTGTCTGTGTTCCTGGGTATCAGTGTATGTCTTTGTGACTTGGTGTCAGTGTTTGTCTGTGTTACTTGGTGTATGTGTGTGTCTGTGTTACTGTGTATCAGTGTATGGCTTTGTGACTTGGTGTCAGTGTATGTCTTTGTTACTGGGTGTCAGTTTGTGTCTTTTTGACTTGGTGTCAGTGTATGTGTTTGTTACTTGGTGTAAGTGTGTGTCTGTGTTACTGGGTATCAGTGAATGTCTTTGTTACTTGGTGTCAGTGTATGTCAAAATATTTGGTGTAAGTGGATGTCTTTGTTACTTGGTGTAATTGTCTGTCTTTGTTACTTGGTGTAAGTGTATGTCTTTGTTACTTGGTGTCATTGTATGTATTTGTTACTTGGTGTCAGTGTGTGTCTGTGTTACTGTGTATCAGTGTATGTCTTTGTGACTTGGTATCAGTGTATGTCTTAGAGACTTGGTGTCAGTGTATGTCTTTGTTACTTGGTGTCAGTGTGTGACTGTGTTAATTGGTGTCAGTGTATGTCTTTGTTACTGTTTATTAGTGTTTCTCTGTGTTACTGGGTGTCAGTGTGTGTTTGTTTGTGTTACTGGGTGTCAGTGTATGTCATTGTTACTTGGTGTTAATGTGTGTCTGTGTTACTGGGTATCAGTGTCTGTCTTTGTTACTTGGTGTAAGTGTGTGTCTTTGTTACTTGGTGTAATTGTATGTCTTTGTTACTTGGTGTCAGTGTATGTCTGTGTTACTTGGTGTTAGTGTATGTCTTTGTTACTTGGTTTTATGTGTCTCTGTGTTACTTGGTGTAAGTGTGTGTCTGTGTTCCTGTGTATCATTGTATGTCTTTGTTACTTGGTGTCAGTGTATGTCTGTGTTACTTGGTGTAAGTGTGTGTCTGTGTTACTGGGTATCAGTGTATGTCTTTGTTACTTGGTGTCAGAGTATGTATGTGTTACTTGGTGTAAGTGTGTGTCTGTTTTACTGGTTGTCAGTGTGTGTCTGTGTTACTTGGTGTCAGTGTATGTCTGTGTTACTTGGTGTAAGTGTGTGTCTGTGTTACTGGGTATCAGTGTATGTTTTTGTTACTTGGTGTCAGTGTATGTCTGTGTCACTTGGTGTAAGTGTGTGGCTGTGTTACTGGTTGTCTGTGTGTGTCTGTGTTACTTGGTGTAAGTGTGTGTCTTTGTTACTTGGTGTCCGTGTGTGCCTGTGTTACTGGGTATCAGTGTATGTCTTTGTTACTTGGTGTCAGTGTATGTCTGTGTTGCTTGGTGTAAGTGTGTGTCTGTGTTACTGGGTGTCAGTGTGTGTCTGTGTTACTTGGTGTAAGGGTGTGTCTTTGTTACTTGGTGTCCGTGTGTGTCTGTGTTAGTGGGTGTCAGTGTAAGTCTTTGTTACTGGGTGTCAGTGTATGTCTTTGTTACTTGGTGAAAGTGTGTGTCTGTGTTACTGGGTATCTGTGTCTGTCTTTGTTACTTGGTGTAATTGTGTGTCTTTGTTACTGGGGATCAGTGTATGTCTTTGTTACTTGGTGTCAGGGTGTGTCTGTGTTACTGGGTATCAGTGTATGTCTTTGTGATTGGTATCAGTGTATTTCTTTGTTACTGGGTGTCAGTGTGTGTCTTTCTGACTTGGTATCAGTGTATGTCTTTGTTACTGGGTGTCAGTGTGTCTCGGTGTTACTGGGTATCAGTGTGTGTCTGTGTTCCTGGGTATTAGTGTATGTCTTTGTGACTTGGTGTCAGTGTATGTCTTTGTTACTTGGTGTCAGTGTACGTCAAAATACTTGGTGTAAGTGTATGTCTTTGATACTTGGTGTAATTGTCTGTCTTTGTTACTTGGTGTAAGTGTATGTCTTTGTTACTTGGTGTCGGTGTATGTCTTTGTTACTTGGTGTAAGTGTATGTCTTTGTTACTTGGTGTCATTGTATGTATTTGTTACTTGGTGTCAGTGTGCGTCTGTGTTACTTTGTATCAGTGTATGTCTTTGTGACTTGGTATCAGTGTATGTCTTAGTGACTTGGTGTCAGTGTATGTGTTTGTGACTTGTTGTCAGTGGATGTCTTTGTTACTGGGTGTCAGTGTATGTCTTTGTTACTTGGTGTAAGTGTCTGTCAAAATACTTGGTGTAAGTGCATGTCTGTGTTACTTGGTGTAAGTGTATGTCTTTGTTACTTGGTGTAAGTGTGCGTCTGTGTTACTGGGTATCAGTGTATGTCTTTGTTACTGGGTATCAGTGTATGTCTTGGTGACTTGGTGTCAGTGTATGTCTTTGTTACTTGGTGTCAGTGTGTGTCTTTGTGACTTGGTGTCAGTGTATGTCTTTGTTACTTGGTGTAAGTGTGTTTCTGTGTTACTGGGTATCAGTGTGTGTCTGTGTTACTGGGTATCAGTGTATGTCTTTGTTACTGGGTATCAGTGTATGTCTTTGTGACTTGGTGTCAGTGTATGTCTTTGTTACTTGGTGTAAGTGTGTGTCTGTGTTACTGGGTATCAGTGTATGTCTTTGTGACTTGGTATCAGTGTATGTCTTTGTGACTTGGTGTCAGTGTATGTCTTTTTTACTGGGTGTCAGTGTGTGTCTGTGTTACTTGGTGTCAGTGTGTGTCTGTGTTACTGGGTGTCAGTGTGTGTCTTTGTGACTTGGTGTCAGTGAATGTCTTTGTTACTTGGTGTAAGTGTGTGTCTGTGTTACTGGGTATAAGTGAATGTCTTTGTTACTTGGTGTCAGTGTATGTCAAAATACTTGGTGTAAGTGTATGTCTTTGTTACTTGGTGTAATTGTCTGTCTTTGTTCCTTGGTGTCAGTGAATGTCTTTGTTACTTGGTGTAAGTGTGTGTCTTTGTTACTTTGTGTCAATGTGTGTCTGTGTTCCTGGGTGTCAGTGTATGTCTTTGTTACTTGGTGCAAGTGTATGTCATTGTTACTTGGTGTCAGTGTATGTGTTAGTCACTTGTTGTCAGTGGATTTCTTTGTTACTGGGTGTCAGTGTATGTCTTTGTTCCTTGGTGTTATTGTATGTCTTAATTACTGGTTGTCAGTGTATGTCTTTGTTACTTGGTGGAAGTGTGTGTCTGTGTTACTGGGGGTCAGTGTATGTGTTTGTGACTTGGTGTCATTGTGTGTCTTAGTTGCTGGGTGTCAGTGTATGTCAAAATACTTGGTGCAAGTGTATGTCAAAATACTTGGTGTAAGTGTATGTCTTTGTTTCTTGATGTAATTGTATGTCTTTGTTACTTGGTGTAATTGTCTGTTTTTGTTACTTGGTGTAAGTGTAAGTCTTTGTTACTTGGTGTCAGTGTATGTCTGTGTTACTTGGTGTAAGTATGTGTCTTTGTTACTTGGTGTAAGTGTATGTCTTTGTTACTTGGTGTCAGTGTATGTCTGTGTTACTTGGTGTAAGTATGTGTCTTTGTTACTTGGTGTAAGTGTATGTCTTTGTTACTGGGGTTCAGTGTGTGCATGTGACACTAGGTGTCAGTATTTAGTTTAGTTTCGAGATACAGCACTGAAACAGGCCCTTCGGCCCACCGAGTCTGTGCCGACCATTAACCAACCATTTATACTAATCCTACACGAATCCCATATTCCAATAACATCCCCACCGGTCCCTATATATTTCCCTACCACCTACCTATACTAGGGGCAATTTATAATGGCCAATTAACCTACCAACCTGCAAGTCTTTGGCATGTGGGTAGGAAACCGGAGCACCCGGATAAAACCCACGCAGACACAGGGAGAACTTGCAAACTCCGCACAGGCAGTACCCAGAATCGAACCCGGGTCCCTGGAGCTGTGACGCCCTGTGTGTGTCTGTGTTACTTGATGTCAGTGTATGTCTTTGTTACTTGGTGTCAGTGTGTGTCTGTGTTACTGGGTGTCAGTGTGTTTGTTTGTGTTACTGGGTGTCAGTGTGTGTCTGTGTTACTTGGTGTAAGTGTGTGTCTTTGTTACTTGGTCTCCGTGTGTGTCTGTGTTACTGGGTGTCAGTGTATGTCTTTGTTACTGGGTGTCAGTGTATGTCTTTGTTACTTGGTGTAAGTGTGTGTCTGTGTTACTGGGTGTCAGTGTATGTCTTTGTTACTGGGTGTCAGTGTATGTCTTTGTTACTGGGTGTCAGTGTGTGTCTTTGTGACTTGGTGTCAGTGTATGTCTTTGTTACTTGGTGTAAGTGTGTGTCTGTGTTACTGGGTATCAGTGTATGTCTTTGTTACTTGGTGTCAGTGTATGTCAACATACTTGGTGTAGGTATATGTATTTATTACTTGGTGTAATAGTCTGTCTTTGTTACTTCGTGTCAGTGTATGTCTGTGTTACTTGGTGTAAGTGTGTGTCTTTGTTACTTGGTGTCAGTGTGTGTCTGTGTTCCTGGGAGTCAGTGTATGTCTTTGTTACGTGCTGTAAGTGTATGTCTGTGTTGCTGGGTATCAGTGTATGTCTTTGTTACTTGGTGTCAGTGTATGTCTTTGTTACTGGGTGTCAGTGTGTGTCTTTGTGACTTGGTGTCAGTGTATGTCTTTGTTACTTGGTGTAAGTGTTTGTCTGTGTTGCTGGGTATCAGTGTATGTCTTTGTTACTTGGTGTCAGTGTATGTCTTTGTTACTGGGTGTCAGTGTGTGTCTTTGTGACTTGGTGTCAGTGTATGTCTTTGTTACTTGGTGTAAGTGTGTGTCTGTGTTACTGGGTATCAGTGTATGTCTTTGTTACTTGTTGTCAGTGTATGTCAAAATACTTGGTGTAGGTGTATGTATTTATTACTTGGTGTAATAGTCTGTCTTTGTTACTTCGTGTCAGTGTATGTCTGTGTTACTTGGTGTAAGTGTGTGTCTTTGTTACTTGGTGTCAGTGTGTGTCTGTGTTCCTTGGAGTCAGTGTATGTCTTTGTTACTTGCTGTAAGTGTATGTCTTTGTTACTTGGTGTCAGTGTATGTGTTTGTGACTTGTTGTCAGTGTGTGTCTTTGTTACTGGGTATCAGTGTATGTCTTTGTGACTTGGTGTCAGTGTATGTCTTTGTTACTTGGTGTCAGTGTGTGTCTTTGTGACTTGGTGTCAGTGTATGTCTTTGTTACTTGGTGTAAGTGTGTTTCTGTGTTACTGGGTATCAGTGTGTGTCTGTGTTACTGGGTATCAGTGTATGTCTTTGTTACTGGGTATCAGTGTATGTCTTTGTGACTTGGTGTCAGTGCATGTCTTTGTTACTTGGTGTAAGTGTGTGTCTGTGTTACTGGGTATCAGTGTATGTCTTTGTGACTTGGTATCAGTGTATGTCTTTGTGACTTGGTGTCAGTGTATGTCTTTTTTACTGGGTGTCAGTGTGTGTCTGTGTTACTTGGTGTCAGTGTGTGTCTGTGTTACTGGGTGTCAGTGTGTGTCTTTGTGACTTGGTGTCAGTGAATGTCTTTGTTACTTGGTGTAAGTGTGTGTCTGTGTTACTGGGTATAAGTGAATGTCTTTGTTACTTGGTGTCAGTGTATGTCAAAATACTTGGTTTAAGTGTATGTCTTTGTTACTTGGTGTAATTGTCTGTCTTTGTTCCTTGGTGTCAGTGAATGTCTTTGTTACTTGGTGTAAGTGTGTGTCTTTGTTACTTTGTGTCAATGTGTGTCTGTGTTCCTGGGTGTCAGTGTATGTCTTTGTTACTTGGTGCAAGTGTATGTCATTGTTACTTGGTGTCAGTGTATGTGTTAGTCACTTGTTGTCAGTGGATTTCTTTGTTACTGGTTGTCAGTGTATGTCTTTGTTCCTTGGTGTAAGTGTATGTCTTTGCTACTTGGTGTCAGTTTATGTGTTTGTGACTTGGTGTTATTGTATGTCTTAATTACTGGTTGTCAGTGCATTTCTTTGTTACTTGGTGCAAGTGTATGTCTTTGTTACTTGGTGGAAGTGTGTGTCTGTGTTACTGGGGGTCAGTGTATGTGTTTGTGACTTGGTGTCATTGTGTGTCTTAGTTGCTGGGTGTCAGTGTATGTCAAAATACTTGGTGCAAGTGTATGTCAAAATACTTGGTGTAAGTGTATGTCTTTGTTACTTGGTGTAAGTGTATGTCTTTGTTACTTGGTGTAATTGTCTGTCTTTGTTACTTGGTGTAAGTGTATGTCTTTGTTACTTGGTGTCAGTGTATGTCTGTGTTACTTGGTGTAAGTATGTGTCTTTGTTACTTGGTGTAAGTGTATGTCTTTGTTACTTGGTGTCAGTGTATGTCTGTGTTACTTGGTGTAAGTATGTGTCTTTGTTACTTGGTGTAATTGTATGTCTTTGTTACTGGGGTTCAGTGTGTGCATGTGACACTAGGTGTCAGTATTTAGTTTAGTTTCGAGATACAGCACTGAAACAGGCCCTTCGGCCCACCGAGTCTGTGCCGACCATTAACCAACCATTTATACTAATCCTACACGAATCCCATATTCCAATAACATCCCCACCGGTCCCTATATATTTCCCTACCACCTACCTATACTAGGGGCAATTTATAATGGCCAATTAACCTACCAACCTGCAAGTCTTTGGCATGTGGGTAGGAAACCGGAGCACCCGGATAAAACCCACGCAGACACAGGGAGAACTTGCAAACTCCGCACAGGCAGTAACCAGAATCGAACCCGGGTCCCTGGAGCTGTGACGCCCTGTGTGTGTCTGTGTTACTTGATGTCAGTGTATGTCTTTGTTACTTGGTGTCAGTGCGTGTCTGTGTTACTGGGTGTCAGTGTGTTTGTTTGTGTTACTGGGTGTCAGTGCGTGTCTGTGTTACTTCGTGTTAGTGTGTGTCTTTGTTACTTGGTATCCGTGTGTGTCTGTGTTACTGGGTGTCAGTGTATGTCTTTGTTACTGGGTGTCAGTGTATGTCTTTGTTACTTGGTGTAAGTGTGTGTCTGTGTTACTGGGTGTCAGTGTATGTCTTTGTGACTTGGTGTCAGTGTATGTCTTTGTTACTTGGTGTAAGTGTGTGTCTGTGTTACTGGGTATCAGTGTATGTCTTTGTTACTTGGTGTCAGTGTATGTCAACATACTTGGTGTAGGTGTATGTATTTATTACTTGGTGTAATAGTCTGTCTTTGTTACTTCGTGTCAGTGTATGTCTGTGTTACTTGGTGTAAGTGTGTGTCTTTGTTACTTGGTGTCAGTGTGTGTCTGTGTTCCTGGGAGTCAGTGTATGTCTTTGTTACGTGCTGTAAGTGTATGTCTGTGTTGCTGGGTATCAGTGTATGTCTTTGTTACTTGGTGTCAGTGTATGTCTTTGTTACTGGGTGTCAGTGTATGTCTTTGTGACTTGGTGTCAGTGTATGTCTTTGTTACTTGGTGTAAGTGTTTGTCTGTGTTGCTGGGTATCAGTGTATGTCTTTGTTACTTGGTGTCAGTGTATGTCTTTGTTACTGGGTGTCAGTGTGTGTCTTTGTGACTTGGTGTCAGTGAATGTCTTTGTTACTTGGTGTAAGTGTGTGTCTGTGTTACTGGGTATAAGTGAATGTCTTTGTTACTTGGTGTCAGTGCATGTCTGTGTTACTTGGTGTAAGTGTATGTCTTTGTTACTTGGTGTAATTGTCTGTCTTTGTTCCTTGGTGTCAGTGAATGTCTTTGTTACTTGGTGTAAGTGTGTGTCTTTGTTACTTTGTGTCAATGTGTGTCTGTGTTCCTGGGTGTCAGAGTTTGTCTTTGTTACTTGGTGCAAGTGTATGTCATTGTTACTTGGTGTCAGTGTATGTGTTAGTCACTTGTTGTCAGTGGACTTCTTTGTTACTGGGTGTCAGTGTATGTCTTTGTTCCTTGGTGTAAGTGTATGTCTTTGCTACTTGGTGTCAGTTTATGTGTTTGTGACTTGGTGTTATTGTATGTCTTAATTACTGGTTGTCAGTGCATGTCTTTGTTACTTGGTGCAAGTGTATGTCTTTGTTACTTGGTGGAAGTGTGTGTCTGTGTTACTGGGGGTCAGTGTATGTGTTTGTGACTTGGTGTCATTGTGTGTCTTAGTTGCTGGGTGTCAGTGTATGTCAAAATACTTGGTGCAAGTGTATGTCAAAATACTTGGTGTAAGTGTATGTCTTTGTTACTTGGTGTAAGTGTATGTCTTTGTTACTTGGTGTAATTGTCTGTCTTTGTTACTTGGTGTAAGTGTATGTCTTTGTTACTTGGTGTCAGTGTATGTCTGTGTTACTTGGTGTAAGTATGTGTCTTTGTTACTTGGTGTAAGTGTATGTCTTTGTTACTTGGTGTCAGTGTATGTCTGTGTTACTTGGTGTAAGTATGTGTCTTTGTTACTTGGTGTAATTGTATGTCTTTGTTACTGGGGTTCAGTGTGTGCATGTGACACTAGGTGTCAGTATTTAGTTTAGTTTCGAGATACAGCACTGAAACAGGCCCTTCGGCCCACCGAGTCTGTGCCGACCATTAACCAACCATTTATACTAATCCTACACGAATCCCATATTCCAATAACATCCCCACCGGTCCCTATATATTTCCCTACCACCTACCTATACTAGGGGCAATTTACAATGGCCAATTAACCTACCAACCTGCAAGTCTTTGGCATGTGGGTAGGAAACCGGAGCACCCGGATAAAACCCACGCAGACACAGGGAGAACTTGCAAACTCCGCACAGGCAGTACCCAGAATCGAACCCGGGTCCCTGGAGCTGTGACGCCCTGTGTGTGTCTGTGTTACTTGATGTCAGTGTATGTCTTTGTTACTTGCTGTCAGTGTGTGTCTGTGTTACTGGGTGTCAGTGTGTTTGTTTGTGTTACTGGGTGTCAGTGTGTGTCTGTGTTACTTGGTGTAAGTGTGTGTCTTTGTTACTTGGTGTCCGTGTGTGTCTGTGTTACTGGGTGTCAGTGTATGTCTTTGTTACTGGGTGTCAGTGTATGTCTTTGTTACTTGGTGTAAGTGTGTGTCTGTGTTACTGGGTGTCAGTGTATGTCTTTGTTACTGGGTGTCAGTGTATGTCTTTGTTACTGGGTGTCAGTGTGTGTCTTTGTGACTTGGTGTCAGTGTATGTCTTTGTTACTTGGTGTCAGTGTGTGTCTGTGTTACTGGGTATCAGTGTATGTCTTTGTTACTTGGTGTCAGTGTCTGTCAACATACTTGGTGTAGGTGTATGTATTTATTACTTGGTGTAATAGTCTGTCTTTGTTACTTCGTGTCAGTGTATGTCTGTGTTACTTGGTGTAAGTGTGTGTCTTTGTTACTTGGTGTCAGTGTGTGTCTGTGTTCCTGGGAGTCAGTGTATGTCTTTGTTACTTGCTGTAAGTGTATGTCTTTGTTACTTGGTGTCAGTGTATGTGTTTGTGACTTGTTGTCAGTGAATGTCTTTGTTACTGGGTGTCATTGTAAGTCTTTGTTACTTGGTGTAAGTGTTTGTCAAAATACTTGGTGTAAGTGTATGTCTGTGTTACTAGGTGTAAGTCTATGTCTTTGTTACCTGGTGTAAGTGTGCGTCTGTGTTACTGGGTATCAGTGTCTGTCTTTGTTACTGGGTATCAGTGTATGTCTTTGTGACTTGGTGTCAGTGTATGTCTTTGTTACTGGGTGTCAGTGTGTGTCTTTGTGACTTGGTGTCAGTGTATGTCTTTGTGACTTGCTGTCAGTGTATGTCTTTGTTACTGGGTGTCAGTGTGTGTCTTTGTGACTTGGTGTTAGTGTATGTCTTTGTTACTTGGTGTAAGTGTGTGTCTGTGTTACTGGGCGTCAGTGTATGTCTTTGTTACTTGGTGTCAGTGTATGTCAAAATACTTGGTGTATGTGTATGTCTTTGTTACTTGGTGTAATTGTATGTCTTTGTTACTTGGTGTCAGTGTATGTCTTTGTTACTTGGTGTCAGTGTGTGTCTGTGTTACGGGGTATCAGTGTATGTCTTTGTGACTTGGTATCAGCGTATGACTTTGTGACTTGGTGTCAGTGTATGTCTTTGTTACTGGGTGTCAGTATATGTCTGTGTTACTGTGTATTAGTGTTTCTCTGTGTTACTGGGTGTCTATGTGTGTTTGTTTGTGTTACTGGGTGTCAGTGTTTGTCTTTGTTACTTGGTGCAAGTGTATGTCTTTGTTACTTGGTGGAAGTGTGTGTCTGTGTTACTGGGGTTCAGTGTATGTCAAAATACTTGGTGCAAGTGTATGTCAAAATACTTGGTGTAAGTGTATGTCTTTGTTACTTGGTGTAAGTGTATGTCTTTGTTACTTGGTGTAATTGTCTGTCCTTGTTACTTGGTGTAAGTGTATGTCTTTGTTATTTGGTGTCAGTGTATGTCTGTGTTACCTGGTGTAAGTATGTGTCTTTGTTCCTTGGTGTAAGTGTATGTCTTTGTTACTTGGTGTCAGTGTATGTCTGTGTTACTTGGTGTAAGTATGTGTCTTTGTTACTTGGTGTCAGTGTGTGTATGTGACACTAGGTGTCAGTATTTAGTTTAGTTTTGAGATACAGCACTGAAATAGGCCCTTCGGCCCACCGAGTCTGTGCCGACCATTAACCAACCATTTATACTAATCCTACACGAATCCCATATTCCAATAACATCCGCAAGTCTTTGGCATTTGGGAGGAAGCCGGAGCACCCGGTTGAAACCCACGCAGACACAGGGAGAACTTGCAAACTCCGGACAGGCAGTACCCAGAATCGAACCCGGGTCCCTGGAGCTGTGAGGCTGCAGTGCTAACCACTGCGCCACTGTGCCGCCCAGTGTGTGTCCGTGTTACTGGGTGTCAGTGCATGTCTTTGTTACTTGGTGTCAGTGTGTGTCTGTGTTACTGGGTGTCAGTGTGTTTGTTTGTGTTACTGGGTGTAAGTGTATGTCTTTGTTACTTGGTGTAAGTGTGTGACTGTGTTACTTGGTGTAAGTGTGTGTCTGTGTTGCTGGGTATCAGTGTATGTCTTTGTGACTTGGTATCAGTGCTTGTCTTTGTGACTTGGTGTCAGTGTGTGTCTGTGTTACTGGGTATCAGTGTATGTCTTTGTTACTTGGTGTAAGTGTATGTCTTTGTTACTTGGTGTCAGTGTCTGTCTTTTTTACTTGGTGTCAGTGTGTGTCTGTGTTACTGGGTATCAGTGTATGTCGTTGTGACTTGGTGTCAGTGTATGTCTTTGTTACTTTTTATTAGTGTTTCTCTGTGTTACTGTGTGTCAGTGTGTGTTTGTTTGTGTTACTGGGTGTAAGTGTATGTCTTTGTTACTTGGTGTAAGTGTGTGTCTGTGTTACTGGGTATCAGTGTCTGTCTTTGTTACTTGGTGTAAGTGTGTGTCTTTGTTACTTGGAGTAATTGTATGTCTTTGTTTCTTGGTGTCAGTGTATGTCTGTGTTACTTGGTGTTAGTGTATGTCTTTGTTACTTGGTGTAAGTGTGTGTCTGTGTTACTTGGTGTATGTGTGTGTCTGTGTTCCTGGTTATCAGTGTATGTCTTTGTTACTTGGTGTCAGTGTATGTCCGTGTTACTTGGTGTAAGTGTGTGTCAGTGTTACTGGGTATCAGTGTATGTCTTTGTTACTTGGTGTCAGTGTATGTCTGTGTTACTTGATGTAAGTGTGTGTCTGTGTTACTGGGTGTCAGTGTGTGTCTGTGTTACTTGGTGTAAGTGTGTGTCTTTGTTACTTGGTGTCCGTGTGTGTCTGTGTTACTGGGTGTCAGTGCATGTCTTTGTTACTTGGTGTCAGTGTATATCTGTGTTACTTGGTGTAAGTGTGTGTCTTTGTTACTTGGTGTAATTGTATGTCTTTGTTACTTAGTGTCACTGTATGTCTGTGTTACTTGGTGTAAGTGTATGTCTTTGTTACTTGGTGTAAGTGTGTGTCTGTGTTACTTGGGGTAAGTGTGTGTCTGTGTTCCTGGGTATCAGTGTATGTCTTTGTTACTTGGTGTCAGTGTTTGGCTGTGTTACTTGGTGTATGTGTGTGTCTGTGTTACTGGGTATCAGTGTATGTCTTTGTGACTTGGTGTCAGTGTATGTCTTTGTTACAGGGTGTCAGTGTGTGTCTTTTTGACTTGGTGTCAGTGTATGCCTTTGTTACTTGGTGTAAGTGTGTGTCTGTGTTACAGGGTATCAGTGAATGTCTTTGTTACTTGGTGTCAGTGTTTGTCAAAATATTTGGTGTAAGTGGATGTCTTTGTTACTTGGTGTAATTGTCTGTCTTTGTTACTTGGTGTAATTGTATGTATTTGTTACTTGGTGTCAGTGTGTGTCTGTGTTACTGTGTATCAGTGTATGTCTTTGTGACTTGGTATCAGTGTATGTCTTAGTGACTTGGTGTCAGTGTATGTCTTTGTTACTGGGTGTCAGTGTGTGACTGTGTTACTTGGTGTCAGTGTATGTCTTTGTTACAATTTATTAGTGTTTCTCTGTGTTACTGGGTGTCAGTGTGTGTTTGTTTGTGTTACTGGGTGTCATTGTATGTCATTGTTACTTGGTGTAAGTGTGTGTCTTTGTTACTTGGTGTAATTGTATGTCTTTGTTACTTGGTGTCAGTGTATGTCTGTGTTACTTGGTGTAAGTGTGTGTCTGTGTTACTTGGTTTAATGTGTCTCTGTGTTACTTGGTGTAAGTGTGTGTCTGTGTTACTGGGTATCAGTGTATGTCTTTGTTACTTGTTGTCAGTGTATGTCTGTGTTACTTGGTGTAAGTGTGTGTCTGTTTTACTGGGTGTCAGTGTGTGTCTTTGTTACTTGGTGTCATGGTATGTCTGTGTCACTTGATGTAAGTGTGTGTCTGTGTTACTGGGTGTCTGTGTGTGTATGTGTTACTTGGTGTAAGTGTGTGTCTTTGTTACTTGGTGTCCGAGTGTGCCTGTGTTACTGGGTATCAGTGTATGTCTTTGCTACTTGGTGTCAGTGTATGTCTTTGTTACTTGGTGTAAGTGTGTGTCTGTGTTACTGCGTGTCAGTGTGTGTCTGTGTTACTTGGTGTAAGTGTGTGTCTTTGTTACTTGGTGTCCGTGTGTGTCTGTGTTACTGTGTGTCAGTGTATGTCTTTGTTACTGGGTGTCAGTGTATGTCTTTGTTACTTGGTGAAAGTGTGTGTCTGTGTTACTGGTTATCAGTGTCTGTCTTTGTTACTTGGTGTAATTGTGTGTCTGTGTTACTGGGGATCAGTGTATGTCTTTGTTACTTGGTGTCAGTGTGTGTCTGTGTTACTGGGTATCAGTGTATGTCTCTGTGATTGGTATCAGTGCATTTCTTTGTTACTGGGTGTCAGTGTGTGTCTTTCTGACTTGGTATCAGTGTATGTCTTTGTTACTGGGTGTCAGTGTGTCTCAGTGTTACTGGGTATCAGTGTGTGTCTGTGTTCCTGGGTATCAGTGTATGTCTTTGTGACTTGGTGTCAGTGTATGTCTTTGTTACTTGGTGTCAGTGTATGTCAAAATACTTGGTGTAAGTGTATGTCTTTGATACTTGGTGTAATTGTCTGTCTTTGTTACTTGGTGTAAGTGTATGGCTTTGTTACTTGGTGTCAGTGTATGTATTTGTTACTTGGTGTCAGTGTGTGTCTGCGTTACTGGGTATCAGTGTATGTCTTTGTGACTTGGTATCAGTGTATGTCTTAGTGACTTGGTGTCAGTGTATGTCTTTGTTACTGGGTGTCAGTGTGTGACTGTGTTACTTGGTGTCAGTGTATGTCTTTGTTACTGTTTATTAGTGTTTCTCTGTGTTACTGGGTGTCAGTGTGTGTGTGTCTGTGTTACTGGGTATCAGTGTATGTCTTTGCTACTTGTTGTCAGTGTATGTCTGTGTTACTTGGTGTAAGTGTGTGTCTGTGTTACTGGGTATCAGTGTCTGTCTTTGTTACTTGGTGTAAGTGTGTGTCTTTGTTACTTGGTGTAATTGTATGTCTTTGTTACTTGGTGTCAGTGTATGTCTGTGTTACTTGGTGTTAGTGTATGTCTTTGTTACTTGGTTTAATATGTGTCTGTGTTACTTGGTGTAAGTGTGTGTCTGTGTTCCTGGGAATCATTGTATGTCTTTGTTACTTGGTGTCAGTGTATGTCTGTGTTACTTGTTGTAAGTTTGTGTCTGTGTTACTGGGTATCAGTGTATGTCTTTGTTACTTGTTGTCAGTGTATGTCTGTGTTACTTGGTGTAAGTGTGTGTCTGTTTTACTGGGTGTCAGTGTGTGTCTGTGTTACTTGGTGTCAGTGTATGTCTGTGTTACTTGGTGTAAGTGTGTGTCTGTGTTACTGGGTATCAGTGTATGTCTTTGTTACTTGGTGTCAGTGTTTGTCTGTGTCACTTGGTGTAAGTGTGTGTCTGTTTTACTTGGTATCAGTGTATGTCTTTGTGACTTGGTGTCAGTGTATGTCTTTGTTACTTGGTGTCAGTGTATGTCAAAATACTTGGTGTAAGTGTATGTCTTTGATACTTGGTGTAATTGTCTGTCTTTGTTACTTGGTGTAAGTGTATGTCTTTGTTACTTGGTGTCAGTGTATGTCTGTTTTACTTGGTGGAAGTGTGTGTCTTTGTTACTTGGTGTAAGTGTGTGTCTGTGTTCCTGGGAATCATTGTATGTCTTTGTTACATGGTGTCAGTGTATGTCTGTGTTACTTGTTGTAAGTGTGTGTCTGTGTTACTGGGTATCAGTGTATGTCTTTGTTACTTGTTGTCAGTGTATGTCTCTGTTACTTGGTGTAAGTGTGTGTCTGTTTTACTGGGTGTCAGTGTGTGTCTGTGTTACTTGGTGTCAGTGTATGCCTGTGTTACTTGGTGTAAGTGTGTGTCTGTGTTAATGGGTATCAGTGTATGTCTTTGTTACTTGGTGTCAGTGTTTGTCTGTGTCACTTGGTGTCCGTGTGTGTCTGTTTTACTTGGTATCAGTGTATGTCTTTGTGACTTGGTGTCAGTGTATGTCTTTGTTACTTGGTGTCAGTGTATGTCAAAATACTTGGTGTAAGTGTATGTCTTTGATACTTGATGTAATTGTCTGTCTCTGATACTTGGTGTAAGTGTATGTCTTTGTTACTTGGTGTCAGTGTATGTCTTTGTTACTTGGTGTAAGTGTATGTCTTTGTTACTTGGTGTCATTGTATGTATTTGTTACTTGGTGTCAGTGTGTGTCTGTGTTACTGTGTATCAGTGTATGTCTTTGTGACTTGGTATCAGTGTATGTCTTAGTGACTTGGTGTCAGTGTATGTCTTTGTTACTGGTTGTCAGTGTGTGACTGTGTTACTTGGTGTCAGTGTATGTCTTTGTTACTGTTTATTAGTGTTTCTCTGTGTTACTGGGTGTCAGTGTGTGTTTGTTTGTGTTACTGGGTGTCAGTGTATGTCATTGTTACTTGGTGTAAGTGTGTGTCTGTGTTACTGGATATCAGTGTATGTCTTTGTGACTTGGTGTCAGTGTATGTCTTTGTTACTTGGTGTCAGTGTATGTCAAAATACTTGGTGTAAGTGTATGTCTTTGATACTTGGTGTAATTGTCTGTCTTTGTTACTTGGTGTAAGTGTATGTCTTTGTTAAATGGTGTCAGTGTATGTCTGTTTTACTTGGTGGAAGTGTGTGTCTTTGTAACTTGGCGAGAGTGTGTGTCTGTGTTCCTGTGTATCAGTGTGTGTTACTGGGCGTCAGTGCATGTCTTTGTTACTTGGTGTAATTGTGTGCCTGTGTTACAGGGTATCCGTGTATGTCTTTGTTACTTGGTGTCAGTATATGTCTGTGTTACTTGTTGTAAGTGTGTGTCTGTGTTACTGGGTGTCAGTGTATGTCTTTGTTACTGTGTGTCAGTGTATGTCTGTATTACTTGGTGTAAATGTGTCTGTTTTACTGGGTATCAGTGTATGTCTTTGTTACTTGGTGTAAGTGTGTGTCTGTGTTACTGGGTATCAGTGTATGTCTTTGTTACTTGTTGTCAGTGTATGTCAAAATACTTGGTGTAGGTGTATGTATTTATTACTTGGTGTAATAGTCTGTCTTTGTTACTTCGTGTCAGTGTATGTCTGTGTTACTTGGTGTAAGTGTGTGTCTTTGTTACTTGGTGTCAGTGTGTGTCTGTGTTCCTGGGAGTCAGTGTATGTCTTTGTTACTTGCTGTAAGTGTATGTCTTTGTTACTTGGTGTCAGTGTATGTGTTTGTGACTTGATGTCAGTGAATGTCTTTGTTACTGGGTGTCATTGTATGTCTTTGTTACTTGGTGTAAGTGTTTGTCAAAATACTTGGTGTAAGTGTATGTCTGTGTTACTAGGTGTAAGTCTATGTCTTTGTTACTTGGTGTAAGTGTGCGTCTGTGTTACTGGGTATCAGTGTCTGTCTTTGTTACTGGGTATCAGTGTATGTCTTTGTGACTTGGTGTCAGTGTATGTCTTTGTTACTGGGTGTCAGTGTGTGTCTTTGTGACTTGGTGTCAGTGTATGTCTTTGTGACTTGGTGTCAGTGTATGTCTTTGTTACTGGGTGTCAGTGTGTGTCTTTGTGACTTGGTGTCAGTGTATGTCTTTGTTACTTGGTGTAAGTGTGTGTCTGTGTTACTGGGTGTCAGTGTATGTCTTTGTTACTTGGTGTCAGTGTATGTCAAAATACTTGGTGTATGTGTATGTCTTTGTTACTTGGTGTAATTGTATGTCTTTGTTACTTGGTGTCAGTGTATGTCTTTGTTACTTGGTGTCAGTGTGTGTCTGTGTTACGGGGTATCAGTGTATGTCTTTGTGACTTGGTATCAGCGTATGACTTTGTGACTTGGTGTCAGTGTATGACTTTGTTACTGGGTGTCAGTATATGTCTGTGTTACTGTGTATTAGTGTTTCTCTTTGTTACTGGGTGTCTATGTGTGTTTGTTTGTGTTACTGGGTGTCAGTGTTTGTCTTTGTTACTTGGTGCAAGTGTATGTCTTTGTTACTGGGTGGAAGTGTGTGTCTGTGTTACTGGGGGTCAGTGTATGTCAAAATACTTGGTGCAAGTGTATGTCAAAATACTTGGTGTAAGTGTATGTCTTTGTTACTTGGTGTAAGTGTATGTCTTTGTTACTTGGTGTAATTGTCTGTCCTTGTTACTTGGTGTAAGTGTATGTCTTTGTTATTTGGTGTCAGTGTATGTCTGTGTTACCTGGTGTAAGTATGTGTCTTTGTTACTTGGTGTAAGTGTATGTCTTTGTTACTTGGTGTCAGTGAATGTCTGTGTTACTTGGTGTAAGTATGTGTCTTTGTTACTTGGTGTAAGTGTATGTCTTTGTTGCTGGGGGTCAGTGTGTGTATGTGTCACTAGGTGTCAGTATTTAGTTTAGTTTTGAGTTACAGCACTGAAATAGGCCCTTCGGCCCACCGAGTCTGTGCCGACCATTAACCAACCATTTATACTAATCCTACACTAATCCCTTATTCCTATCACATCCCCACCTGTCCCTTTATATTTCCCTACCACCTACCTATACTAGAGGCAATTTATAATGGCCAATTAACCTACCAACCTGCAAGTCTTTGGCATGTGGGTAGGAAACCGGAGCACCCGGATAAAACCCGCGCAGACACAGGGAGAACTTGCAAACTCCGCACAGGCAGTACCCAGAATCGAACCCGGGTCCCTGGAGCTGTGAGGCTGCAGTGCTAACCACTGCGCCACTGTGCCGCCCAGTGTGTGACCGTGTTACTGGGTGTCAGTGCATGTCTTTGTTACTTGGTGTCAGTGTGTGTCTGTGTTACTGGGTGTCAGTGTGTTTGTTTGTGTTACTGGGTGTAAGTGTATGTCTTTGTTACTTGGTGTAAGTGTGTGACTGTGTTACTTGGTGTAAGTGTGTGTCTGTGTTGCTGGGTATCAGTGTATGTCTTTGTGACTTGGTATCAGTGCTAGTCTTAGTGACTTGGTGTCAGTGTATGTCTTTGTTACTGTGTGTCAGTGTGTGTCTGTGTTACTTGGTGTCAGTGTATGTCTGTGTTACTGTTTATTAGTGTTTCTCTGTGTTATTGGGTGTCAGTGTGTGTTTGTTTGTGTTACTGGGTGTCAGTGTATGTCTTTGTTACTTGGTGTAACTGTGTGCCTGTGTTACTGGGTATCAGTGTCTGTCTTTGTAACTTGGTGTAAGCGTGTGTCTTTGTTATTTGGTGTAATTGTATGTCTTTGTTACTTGGTGTCAGTGTATGTCTGTGTTACTTGGTATAAGTGTATGTATTTGTTACTTGGTGTAAGTGTGTGACTGTGTTACTTGGTGTAAGTGTGTGTCTGTGTTCCTGGGTATCAGTGTATTTCTTTGTTACTTGGTGTCAGTGTATGTCTGCGTTACTTGGTGTAAGTCTGTGTCTTTGTTACTTGGTGTAACTGTGTGTCTGTGTTACTGGGTATCAGTGTCTGTCTTTGTAACTTGGTGTAAGCGTGTGTCTTTGTTACTTGGTGTAATTGTATGTCTTTGTTACTTGGTGTCAGTGTATGTCTGTGTTACTTGGTATAAGTGTATGTATTTGTTACTTGGTGTAAGTGCGTGACTGTGTTACTTGGTGTAAGTGTGTGTCTGTGTTCCTGGGTATCAGTGTATTTCTTTGTTACTTGGTGTCAGTGTATGTCTGCGTTACTTGGTGTAAGTCTGTGTCTTTGTTACTTGGTGTCCGTGTGTTTCTGTGTTACTGGGTGTCAGTGCATGTCTTTGTTACTGGGTGTCAGTGAATGTCTTTTTTACTTGGTGTAAGTGTGTGTCTGTGTTGCTGGGTGTCAGTGTATGTCTGTGTTACTTGGTGTAAGTGTGTGTCTGGGTATCAGTGTATGTCTTTGTGACTTGGTGTCAGTGCATGTCTTTGTTACTGGGTGTCAGTGTGTGTCTTTGTGACTAGGGGTCAGTGGATGTCTTTGTTACTTGGTCTAATTGTGTGTCTGTGTTACTGGGTATCAGTGTATGTCTTTGTTACTTGGTGTCAGTGTATGTCAAAATATTTGGTGTAAGTGGATGTCTTTGTTACTTGGTGTAATTGTCTGTCTTTGTTACTTGGTGGAAGTGTATGTCTTTGTTACTTGGTGTCAGTGTCTGTCTTTTTTACTTGGTGTCAGTGTATGTCTTTGTGACTTGGTGTCAGTGTATGTCTTTGTTACTTGGTGTCAGTGTATGTCAAAATACTTGGTGTAAGTGTATGTCTTTGATACTTGGTGTAAGTGTATGTCTTTGTTACTTGGTGTCATTGTATGTCTTTGTTACTTGGTGTAAGTGTATGTCTTTGTTACTTGGTGTCATTGTATGTATTTGTTACTTGGTGTCAGTGTGTGTCTGTGTTACTGTGTATCAGTGTATGTCTTTGTGACTTGGTATCAGTGTATGTCTTAGTGACTTGGTGTCAGTGTATGTCTTTGTTACTGGTTGTCAGTGTGTGACTGTGTTACTTGGTGTCAGTGTATGTCTTTGTTACTGTTTATTAGTGTTTCTCTGTGTTACTGGGTGTCAGTGTGTGTTTGTTTGTGTTACTGGGTGTCAGTGTATGTCATTGTTACTTGGTGTAAGTGTGTGTCTGTGTTACTGGATATCAGTGTATGTCTTTGTGACTTGGTGTCAGTGTATGTCTTTGTTACTTGGTGTCAGTGTATGTCAAAATACTTGGTGTAAGTGTATGTATTTGATACTTGGTGTAATTGTCTGTCTTTGTTACTTGGTGTAAGTGTATGTCTTTGTTAAATGGTGTCAGTGTATGTCTGTTTTACTTGGTGGAAGTGTGTGTCTTTGTAACTTGGCGAGAGTGTGTGTCTGTGTTCCTGTGTATCAGTGTGTGTTACTGGGCGTCAGTGCATGTCTTTGTTACTTGGTGTAATTGTGTGCCTGTGTTACAGGGTATCCGTGTATGTCTTTGTTACTTGGTGTCAGTATATGTCTGTGTTACTTGTTGTAAGTGTGTGTCTGTGTTACTGGGTGTCAGTGTATGTCTTTGTTACTGTGTGTCAGTGTATGTCTGTATTACTTGGTGTAAATGTGTCTGTTTTACTGGGTATCAGTGTATGTCTTTGTTACTTGGTGTAAGTGTGTGTCTGTGTTACTGGGTATCAGTGTATGTCTTTGTTACTTGGTGTCAGTGTATGTGAAAATACTTGGTGTAAGTGTATGTCTTTGTTTCTTGGTGCAATTGTCTTTCTTTGTTACTTGGTGTAAGTGTATGTCTTTGTTACTTGGTGTCAGTGTGTGTCTGTGTTACTGGGTATCAGTGTATGTCTTTGTGACTTGGTATCAGTGTATGTCTTTGTGAATTGGTGTCAGTGTCTGTCTTTGTTACTGGGTTTCAGTGTTTGTCTGTGTTACTTGGTGTCAGTGTCTGTCTTTGTTACTGTTTATCAGTGTTTCTCTGTGTTGCTGGGTGTCAATCTGTGTTTGTTTGTGTTACTGGGTGTCAGTGAGTATCTGTGACACGAGCTTTCAGTATTTAGTTTAGTTTCGAGATGCAGCACTTTAACAGGCCCTTCGGCCCACTGAGTCTGTGCCGACCATCAACCACACATTTATACTAATCCTACCGTAATCCCGTATTCCTATCACAGCCCCACCTGTCCCTATATATTTCCCTACCACCTCCCTATACTAGGGGCAATTTATGATGGCCAATTAACCTATCAACCTGCAAGTCTTTGGCATGTGGGACGAAACCGGAGGACCCGGAGAAAACCCATGCAAACGCAGGGAGAACTTGCAAACTCCGCACAGGCAGTACCCAGAATCGAACCCGGGTCCCTGGAGCTGTGAGGCTGCGGTGCTAACCACTGCGCCAATGTGAAACCCCAACCCCCCACCCCCAGTGTGTGCCTGTGTTACTGGGTATCAGTGTATGTCTTTGTTACTTGGTGTCAGTGTATGTCTGTATTACTTGGTGTAAGTGTGTATCTGTGTTACTGGGTGTCAGTGTGTGTCTGTGTTACTTGGTGTAAGTGTGTGTCTTTGTTACTTGGTGTCCGTGTGTGTCTGTGTTACTGGGTGTCAGTGCATGTCTTTGTTACTTGGTGTCAGTGTATATCTGTGTTACTTGGTGTAAGTGTGTGTCTTTGTTACTTGGTGTAATTGTATGTCTTTGTTACTTAGTGTCAGTGGATGTCTGTGTTACTTGGTGCAAGTGTATGTCTTTGTTACTTGGTGTAAGTGTGTGTCCGTGTTACTTGGGGTTAGTGTGTGTCTGTGTTCCTGGGTATCAGTGTATGTCTTTGTTACTTGGTGTCAGTGTTTGTCTGTGTTACTTGGTGTATGTGTGTGTCTGTGTTACTGGGTATCAGTGTATGTCTTTATGACTTGGTGTCAGTGTATGTCTTTGTTACTGGGTGTCCGTGTGTGTCTTTTTGACTTGGTGTCAGTGTATGTCTTTGTTACTTGGTGTCAGTGTATGTCAAAATATTTGGTGTAAGTGGATGTCTTTGTTACTTGGTGTAATTGTCTGTCTTTGTTACTTGGTGTAAGTGTATGTCTTTGTTACTTGGTGTCATTGTATGTATTTGTTACTTGGTGTCAGTGTGTGTCTGTGTTACTGTGTATCAGTGTATGTCTTAGTGACTTGGTGTCAGTGTATGTCTTTGTTACTGGGTGTCGGTGTGTGACTGTGTTACTTGGTGTCAGTGTATGTCTTTGTTACTGTTTATTAGTGTTTCTCTGTGTTACTGGGTGTCAGTGTGTGTTTGTTTGTGTTACTGGGTGTCAGTGTATGTCATTGTTACTTGGTGTAAGTGTGTGTCTGTGTTACTGGGTATCAGTGTCTGTCTTTGTTACTTGGTGTAAGTGTGTGTCTTTGTTCCTTGGTGTAATTGTATGTCTTTGTTACTTTGTGTCAGTGTATGTCTGTGTTACTTGGTGTTCGTGTATGTCTTTGTTACTTGGTGTCAGTGTATGTCAAAATACTTGGTGTATGTGTATGTCTTTGTTACTTGGTGTAATTGTATGTCTTTGTTACTTGGTGTCAGTGTATGTCTTTGTTACTTGGTGTCAGTGTGTGTCTGTGTTACTGGGGGTCAGTGTATGTCAAAATACTTGGTGCAAGTGTATGTCAAAATACTTGGTGTAAGTGTATGTCTTTGTTACTTGGTGTAATTGTCTGTCCTTGTTACTTGGTGTAAGTGTATGTCTTTGTTATTTGGTGTCAGTGTATGTCTGTGTTACCTGGTGTAAGTATGTGTCTTTGTTACTTGGTGTAAGTGTATGTCTTTGTTACTTGGTGTCAGTGAATGTCTGTGTTACTTGGTGTAAGTATGTGTCTTTGTTACTTGGTGTAAGTGTATGTCTTTGTTGCTGGGGGTCAGTGTGTGTATGTGACACTAGGTGTCAGTATTTAGTTTAGTTTTGAGATACAGATCTGAAATAGGCCCTTCGGCCCACCGAGTCTGTGCCGACCATTAACCAACCATTTATACTAATCCTACACGAATCCCATATTCCAATAACATCCGCACCGGTCCCGATATATTTCCCTACCACCTACCTATACTAGAGGCAATTTATAATGGCCAATTAACCTACCAACCTGCAAGTCTTTGGCATGTGGGTAGGAAACCGGAGCACCCGGATAAAACCCGCGCAGACACAGGGAGAACTTGCAAACTCCGCACAGGCAGTACCCAGAATCGAACCCGGGTCCCTGGAGCTGTGAGGCTGCAGTGCTAACCACTGCGCCACTGTGCCGCCCAGTGTGTGACCGTGTTACTGGGTGTCAGTGCATGTCTTTGTTACTTGGTGTCAGTGTGTGTCTGTGTTACTGGGTGTCAGTGTGTTTGTTTGTGTTACTGGGTGTAAGTGTATGTCTTTGTTACTTGGTGTAAGTGTGTGACTGTGTTACTTGGTGTAAGTGTGTGTCTGTGTTGCTGGGTATCAGTGTATGTCTTTGTGACTTGGTATCAGTGCTTGTCTTAGTGACTTGGTGTCAGTGTATGTCTTTGTTACTGTGTGTCAGTGTGTGTCTGTGTTACTTGGTGTCAGTGTATGTCTGTGTTACTGTTTATTAGTGTTTCTCTGTGTTATTGGGTGTCAGTGTGTGTTTGTTTGTGTTACTGGGTGTCAGTGTATGTCTTTGTTACTTGGTGTAACTGTGTGTCTGTGTTACTGGGTATCAGTGTCTGTCTTTGTAACTTGGTGTAAGCGTGTGTCTTTGTTACTTGGTGTAATTGTATGTCTTTGTTACTTGGTGTCAGTGTATGTCTGTGTTACTTGGTATAAGTGTATGTATTTGTTACTTGGTGTAAGTGTGTGACTGTGTTACTTGGTGTAAGTGTGTGTCTGTGTTCCTGGGTATCAGTGTATTTCTTTGTTACTTGGTGTCAGTGTATGTCTGCGTTACTTGGTGTAAGTCTGTGTCTTTGTTACTTGGTGTCCGTGTGTTTCTGTGTTACTGGGTGTCAGTGCATGTCTTTGTTACTGGGTGTCAGTGAATGTCTTTTTTACTTGGTGTAAGTGTGTGTCTGTGTTGCTGGGTGTCAGTGTATGTCTGTGTTACTTGGTGTAAGTGTGTGTCTGTGTTACTGGGTATCAGTGTATGTCTTTGTGACTTGGTGTCAGTGCATGTCTTTGTTACTGGGTGTCAGTGTGTGTCTTTGTGACTAGGGGTCAGTGGATGTCTTTGTTACTTGGTCTAATTGTGTGTCTGTGTTACTGGGTATCAGTGTATGTCTTTGTTACTTGGTGTCAGTGTATGTCAAAATATTTGGTGTAATTGGATGTCTTTGTTACTTGGTGTAATTGTCTGTCTTTGTTACTTGGTGGAAGTGTATGTCTTTGTTACTTGGTGTCAGTGTCTGTCTTTTTTACTTGGTGTCAGTGTATGTCTTTGTGACTTGGTGTCAGTGTATGTCTTTGTTACTTGGTGTCAGTGTATGTCAAAATACTTGGTGTAAGTGTATGTCTTTGATACTTGGTGTAATTGTCTGTCTCTGATACTTGGTGTAAGTGTATGTCTTTGTTACTTGGTGTCAGTGTATGTCTTTGTTACTTGGTGTAAGTGTATGTCTTTGTTACTTGGTGTCATTGTATGTATTTGTTACTTGGTGTCAGTGTGTGTCTGTGTTACTGTGTATCAGTGTATGTCTTTGTGACTTGGTATCAGTGTATGTCTTAGTGACTTGGTGTCAGTGTATGTCTTTGTTACTGGTTGTCAGTGTGTGACTGTGTTACTTGGTGTCAGTGTATGTCTTTGTTACTGTTTATTAGTGTTTCTCTGTGTTACTGGGTGTCAGTGTGTGTTTGTTTGTGTTACTGGGTGTCAGTGTATGTCATTGTTACTTGGTGTAAGTGTGTGTCTGTGTTACTGGATATCAGTGTATGTCTTTGTGACTTGGTGTCAGTGTATGTCTTTGTTACTTGGTGTCAGTGTATGTCAAAATACTTGGTGTAAGTGTATGTATTTGATACTTGGTGTAATTGTCTGTCTTTGTTACTTGGTGTAAGTGTATGTCTTTGTTAAATGGTGTCAGTGTATGTCTGTTTTACTTGGTGGAAGTGTGTGTCTTTGTAACTTGGCGAGAGTGTGTGTCTGTGTTCCTGTGTATCAGTGTGTGTTACTGGGCGTCAGTGCATGTCTTTGTTACTTGGTGTAATTGTGTGCCTGTGTTACAGGGTATCCGTGTATGTCTTTGTTACTTGGTGTCAGTATATGTCTGTGTTACTTGTTGTAAGTGTGTGTCTGTGTTACTGGGTGTCAGTGTATGTCTTTGTTACTGTGTGTCAGTGTATGTCTGTATTACTTGGTGTAAATGTGTCTGTTTTACTGGGTATCAGTGTATGTCTTTGTTATTTGGTGTAAGTGTGTGTCTGTGTTACTGGGTATCAGTGTATGTCTTTGTTACTTGGTGTCAGTGTATGTGAAAATACTTGGTGTAAGTGTATGTCTTTGTTTCTTGGTGCAATTGTCTTTCTTTGTTACTTGGTGTAAGTGTATGTCTTTGTTACTTGGTGTCAGTGTGTGTCTGTGTTACTGGGTATCAGTGTATGTCTTTGTGACTTGGTATCAGTGTATGTCTTTGTGAATTGGTGTCAGTGTCTGTCTTTGTTACTGGGTATCAGTGTATGTCTTTGTTACTTGGTGTCAGTGTTTGTCTGTGTTACTTGGTGTATGTGTGTGTCTGTGTTACTGGGTATCAGTGTATGTCTTTATGACTTGGTGTCAGTGTATGTCTTTGTTACTGGGTGTCCGTGTGTGTCTTTTTGACTTGGTGTCAGTGTATGTCTTTGTTACTTGGTGTCAGTGTATGTCAAAATATTTGGTGTAAGTGGATGTCTTTGTTACTTGGTGTAATTGTCTGTCTTTGTTACTTGGTGTAAGTGTATGTCTTTGTTACTTGGTGTCATTGTATGTATTTGTTACTTGGTGTCAGTGTGTGTCTGTGTTACTGTGTATCAGTGTATGTCTTAGTGACTTGGTGTCAGTGTATGTCTTTGTTACTGGGTGTCGGTGTGTGACTCTGTTACTTGGTGTCAGTCTATGTCTTTGTTACTGTTTATTAGTGTTTCTCTGTGTTACTGGGTGTCAGTGTGTGTTTGTTTGTGTTACTGGGTGTCAGTGTATGTCATTGTTACTTGGTGTAAGTGTGTGTCTGTGTTACTGGGTATCAGTGTCTGTCTTTGTTACTTGGTGTAAGTGTGTGTCTTTGTTCCTTGGTGTAATTGTATGTCTTTGTTACTTTGTGTCAGTGTATGTCTGTGTTACTTGGTGTTCGTGTATGTCTTTGTTACTTGGTGTCAGTGTATGTCAAAATACTTGGTGTATGTGTATGTCTTTGTTACTTGGTGTAATTGTATGTCTTTGTTACTTGGTGTCAGTGTATGTCTTTGTTACTTGGTGTCAGTGTGTGTCTGTGTTACTGGGGGTCAGTGTATGTCAAAATACTTGGTGCAAGTGTATGTCAAAATACTTGGTGTCAGTGTATGTCTGTGTTACCTGGTGTAAGTATGTGTCTTTGTTACTTGGTGTAAGTGTATGTCTTTGTTACTTGGTGTCAGTGAATGTCTGTGTTACTTGGTGTAAGTATGTGTCTTTGTTACTTGGTGTAAGTGTATGTCTTTGTTGCTGGGGGTCAGTGTGTGTATGTGACACTAGGTGTCAGTATTTAGTTTAGTTTTGAGATACAGCACTGAAATAGGCCCTTCGGCCCACCGAGTCTGTGCCGACCATCAACCACACATTTATACTAATCCTACACGAATCCCATATTCCAATAACATCCGCACCGGTCCCGATATATTTCCCTACCACCTACCTATACTAGAGGCAATTTATAATGGCCAATTAACCTACCAACCTGCCAGTCTTTGGCATGTGGGTAGGAAACCGGAGCACCCGGATAAAACCCGCGCAGACACAGGGAGAACTTGCAAACTCCGCACAGGCAGTACCCAGAATCGAACCCGGGTCCCTGGAGCTGTGAGGCTGCAGTGCTAACCACTGCGCCACTGTGCCGCCCAGTGTGTGACCGTGTTACTGGGTGTCAGTGCATGTCTTTGTTACTTGGTGTCAGTGTGTGTCTGTGTTACTGGGTGTCAGTGTGTTTGTTTGTGTTACTGGGTGTAAGTGTATGTCTTTGTTACTTGGTGTAAGTGTGTGACTGTGTTACTTGGTGTAAGTGTGTGTCTGTGTTGCTGGGTATCAGTGTATGTCTTTGTGACTTGGTATCAGTGCTTGTCTTAGTGACTTGGTGTCAGTGTATGTCTTTGTTACTGTGTGTCAGTGTGTGTCTGTGTTACTTGGTGTCAGTGTATGTCTGTGTTACTGTTTATTAGTGTTTCTCTGTGTTATTGGGTGTCAGTGTTTGTTTGTTTGTGTTACTGGGTGTCAGTGTATGTCTTTGTTACTTGGTGTAACTGTGTGTCTGTGTTACTGGGTATCAGTGTCTGTCTTTGTAACTTGGTGTAAGCGTGTGTCTTTGTTACTTGGTGTAATTGTATGTCTTTGTTACTTGGTGTCAGTGTATGTCTGTGTTACTTGGTATAAGTGTATGTATTTGTTACTTGGTGTAAGTGTGTGACTGTGTTACTTGGTGTAAGTGTGTGTCTGTGTTCCTGGGTATCAGTGTATTTCTTTGTTACTTGGTGTCAGTGTATGTCTGCGTTACTTGGTGTAAGTCTGTGTCTTTGTTACTTGGTGTCCGTGTGTTTCTGTGTTACTGGGTGTCAGTGCATGTCTTTGTTACTGGGTGTCAGTGAATGTCTTTTTTACTTGGTGTAAGTGTGTGTCTGTGTTGCTGGGTGTCAGTGTATGTCTGTGTTACTTGGTGTAAGTGTGTGTCTGTGTTACTGGGTATCAGTGTATGTCTTTGTGACTTGGTGTCAGTGCATGTCTTTGTTACTGGGTGTCAGTGTGTGTCTTTGTGACTAGGGGTCAGTGGATGTCTTTGTTACTTGGTCTAATTGTGTGTCTGTGTTACTGGGTATCAGTGTATGTCTTTGTTACTTGGTGTCAGTGTATGTCAAAATATTTGGTGTAAGTGGATGTCTTTGTTACTTGGTGTAATTGTCTGTCTTTGTTACTTGGTGGAAGTGTATGTCTTTGTTACTTGGTGTCAGTGTCTGTCTTTTTTACTTGGTGTCAGTGTATGTCTTTGTGACTTGGTGTCAGTGTATGTCTTTGTTACTTGGTGTCAGTGTATGTCAAAATACTTGGTGTAAGTGTATGTCTTTGATACTTGGTGTAATTGTCTGTCTCTGATACTTGGTGTAAGTGTATGTCTTTGTTACTTGGTGTCAGTGTATGTCTTTGTTACTTGGTGTAAGTGTATGTCTTTGTTACTTGGTGTCATTGTATGTATTTGTTACTTGGTGTCAGTGTGTGTCTGTGTTACTGTGTATCAGTGTATGTCTTTGTGACTTGGTATCAGTGTATGTCTTAGTGACTTGGTGTCAGTGTATGTCTTTGTTACTGGTTGTCAGTGTGTGACTGTGTTACTTGGTGTCAGTGTATGTCTTTGTTACTGTGTATTAGTGTTTCTCTGTGTTACTGGGTGTCAGTGTGTGTTTGTTTGTGTTACTGGGTGTCAGTGTATGTCATTGTTACTTGGTGTAAGTGTGTGTCTGTGTTACTGGATATCAGTGTATGTCTTTGTGACTTGGTGTCAGTGTATGTCTTTGTTACTTGGTGTCAGTGTATGTCAAAATACTTGGTGTAATTGTCTGTCTTTGTTACTTGGTGTAAGTGTATGTCTTTGTTAAATGGTGTCAGTGTATGTCTGTTTTACTTGGTGGAAGTGTGTGTCTTTGTAACTTGGCGAGAGTGTGTGTCTGTGTTCCTGTGTATCAGTGTGTGTTACTGGGCGTCAGTGCATGTCTTTGTTACTTGGTGTAATTGTGTGCCTGTGTTACAGGGTATCCGTGTATGTCTTTGTTACTTGGTGTCAGTATTTGTCTGTGTTACTTGTTGTAAGTGTGTGTCTGTGTTACTGGGTGTCAGTGTATGTCTTTGTTACTGTGTGTCAGTGTATGTCTGTATTACTTGGTGTAAATGTGTCTGTTTTACTGGGTATCAGTGTATGTCTTTGTTACTTGGTGTAAGTGTGTGTCTGTGTTACTGGGTATCAGTGTATGTCTTTGTTACTTGGTGTCAGTGTATGTGAAAATACTTGGTGTAAGTGTATGTCTTTGTTTCTTGGTGCAATTGTCTTTCTTTGTTACTTGGTGTAAGTGTATGTCTTTGTTACTTGGTGTCAGTGTGTGTCTGTGTTACTGGGTATCAGTGTATGTCTTTGTGACTTGGTATCAGTGTATGTCTTTGTGAATTGGTGTCAGTGTCTGTCTTTGTTACTGGGTTTCAGTGTTTGTCTGTGTTACTTGGTGTCAGTGTCTGTCTTTGTTACTGTTTATCAGTGTTTCTCTGTGTTGCTGGGTGTCAGTCTGTGTTTGTTTGTGTTACTGGGTGTCAGTGAGTATCTGTGACACGAGCTTTCAGTATTTAGTTTAGTTTCGAGATGCAGCACTTTAACAGGCCCTTCGGCCCACTGAGTCTGTGCCGACCATCAACCACACATTTATACTAATCCTACCGTAATCCCGTATTCCTATCACAGCCCCACCTGTCCCTATATATTTCCCTACCACCTCCCTATACTCGGGGCAATTTATGATGGCCAATTAACCTATCAACCTGCAAGTCTTTGGCATGTGGGACGAAACCGGAGGACCCGGAGAAAACCCATGCAAACGCAGGGAGAACTTGCAAACTCCGCACAGGCAGTACCCAGAATCGAACCCGGGTCCCTGGAGCTGTGAGGCTGCGGTGCTAACCACTGCGCCAATGTGAAACCCCAACCCCCCACCCCCAGTGTGTGCCTGTGTTACTGGGTATCAGTGTATGTCTTTGTTACTTGGTGTCAGTGTATGTCTGTATTACTTGGTGTAAGTGTGCATCTGTGTTACTGGGTGTCAGTGTGTGTCTGTGTTACTTGGTGTAAGTGTGTGTCTTTGTTACTTGGTGTCCGTGTGTGTCTGTGTTACTGGGTGTCAGTGCATGTCTTTGTTACTTGGTGTCAGTGTATATCTGTGTTACTTGGTGTAAGTGTGTGTCTTTGTTACTTGGTGTAATTGTATGTCTTTGTTACTTAGTGTCAGTGGATGTCTGTGTTACTTGGTGCAAGTGTATGTCTTTGTTACTTGGTGTAAGTGTGTGTCCGTGTTACTTGGGGTTAGTGTGTGTCTGTGTTCCTGGGTATCAGTGTATGTCTTTGTTACTTGGTGTCAGTGTTTGTCTGTGTTACTTGGTGTATGTCTGTGTCTGTGTTACTGGGTATCAGTGTATGTCTTTATGACTTGGTGTCAGTGTATGTCTTTGTTACTGGGTGTCCGTGTGTGTCTTTTTGACTTGGTGTCAGTGTATGTCTTTGTTACTTGGTGTCAGTGTATGTCAAAATATTTGGTGTAAGTGGATGTCTTTGTTACTTGGTGTAATTGTCTGTCTTTGTTACTTGGTGTAAGTGTATGTCTTTGTTACTTGGTGTCATTGTATGTATTTGTTACTTGGTGTCAGTGTGTGTCTGTGTTACTGTGTATCAGTGTATGTCTTAGTGACTTGGTGTCAGTGTATGTCTTTGTTACTGGGTGTCGGTGTGTGACTGTGTTACTTGGTGTCAGTGTATGTCTTTGTTACTGTTTATTAGTGTTTCTCTGTGTTACTGGGTGTCAGTGTGTGTTTGTTTGTGTTACTGGGTGTCAGTGTATGTCATTGTTACTTGGTGTAAGTGTGTGTCTGTGTTACTGGGTATCAGTGTCTGTCTTTGTTACTTGGTGTAAGTGTGTGTCTTTGTTCCTTGGTGTAATTGTATGTCTTTGTTACTTTGTGTCAGTGTATGTCTGTGTTACTTGGTGTTCGTGTATGTCTTTGTTACTTGGTGTCAGTGTATGTCAAAATACTTGGTGTATGTGTATGTCTTTGTTACTTGGTGTAATTGTATGTCTTTGTTACTTGGTGTCAGTGTATGTCTTTGTTACTTGGTGTCAGTGTGTGTCTGTGTTACGGGGTATCAGTGTATGTCTTTGTGACTTGGTATCAGCGTATGACTTTGTGACTTGGTGTCAGTGTATGTCTTTGTTACTGGGTGTCAGTATATGTCTGTGTTACTGTGTATTAGTGTTTCTCTGTGTTACTGGGTGTCTATGTGTGTTTGTTTGTGTTACTGGGTGTCAGTGTTTGTCTTTGTTACTTGGTGCAAGTGTATGTCTTTGTTACTTGGTGGAAGTGTGTGTCTGTGTTACTGGGGGTCAGTGTATGTCAAAATACTTGGTGCAAGTGTATGTCAAAATACTTGGTGTAAGTGTATGTCTTTGTTACTTGGTGTAAGTGTATGTCTTTGTTACTTGGTGTAATTGTCTGTCCTTGTTACTTGGTGTAAGTGTATGTCTTTGTTATTTGGTGTCAGTGTATGTCTGTGTTACCTGGTGTAAGTATGTGTCTTTGTTACTTGGTGTAAGTGTATGTCTTTGTTACTAGGTGTCAGTGAATGTCTGTATTACTTGGTGTAAGTATGTGTCTTTGTTACTTGGTGTAAGTGTATGTCTTTGTTGCTGGGGGTCAGTGTGTGTATGTGACACTAGGTGTCAGTATTTAGTTTAGTTTTGAGATACAGCACTGAAATAGGCCCTTCGGCCCACCGAGTCTGTGCCGACCATTAACCAACCATTTATACTAATCCTACACGAATCCCATATTCCAATAACATCCGCACCGGTCCCGATATATTTCCCTACCACCTACCTATACTAGAGGCAATTTATAATGGCCAATTAACCTACCAACCTGCAAGTCTTTGGCATGTGGGTAGGAAACCGGAGCACCCGGATAAAACCCGCGCAGACACAGGGAGAACTTGCAAACTCCGCACAGGCAGTACCCAGAATCGAACCCGGGTCCCTGGAGCTGTGAGGCTGCAGTGCTAACCACTGCGCCACTGTGCCGCCCAGTGTGTGACCGTGTTACTGGGTGTCAGTGCATGTCTTTGTTACTTGGTGTCAGTGTGTGTCTGTGTTACTGGGTGTCAGTGTGTTTGTTTGTGTTACTGGGAGTAAGTGTATGTCTTTGTTACTTGGTGTAAGTGTGTGACTGTGTTACTTGGTGTAAGTGTGTGTCTGTGTTGCTGGGTATCAGTGTATGTCTTTGTGACTTGGTATCAGTGCTTGTCTTAGTGACTTGGTGTCAGTGTATGTCTTTGTTACTGTGTGTCAGTGTGTGTCTGTGTTACTTGGTGTCAGTGTATGTCTGTGTTACTGTTTATTAGTGTTTCCCTGTGTTATTGGGTGTCAGTGTGTGTTTGTTTGTGTTACTGGGTGTCAGTGTATGTCTTTGTTACTTGGTGTAACTGTGTGTCTGTGTTACTGGGTATCAGTGTCTGTCTTTGTAACTTGGTGTAAGCGTGTGTCTTTGTTACTTGGTGTAATTGTATGTCTTTGTTACTTGGTGTCAGTGTATGTCTGTGTTACTTGGTATAAGTGTATGTATTTGTTACTTGGTGTAAGTGTGTGACTGTGTTACTTGGTGTAAGTGTGTGTCTGTGTTCCTGGGTATCAGTGTATTTCTTTGTTACTTGGTGTCAGTGTATGTCTGCGTTACTTGGTGTAAGTCTGTGTCTTTGTTACTTGGTGTCCGTGTGTTTCTGTGTTACTGGGTGTCAGTGCATGTCTTTGTTACTGGGTGTCAGTGAATGTCTTTTTTACTTGGTGTAAGTGTGTGTCTGTGTTGCTGGGTGTCAGTGTATGTCTGTGTTACTTGGTGTAAGTGTGTGTCTGTGTTACTGGGTATCAGTGTATGTCTTTGTGACTTGGTGTCAGTGCATGTCTTTGTTACTGGGTGTCAGTGTGTGTCTTTGTGACTAGGGGTCAGTGGATGTCTTTGTTACTTGGTCTAATTGTGTGTCTGTGTTACTGGGTATCAGTGTATGTCTTTGTTACTTGGTGTCAGTGTATGTCAAAATATTTGGTGTAAGTGGATGTCTTTGTTACTTGGTGTAATTGTCTGTCTTTGTTACTTGGTGGAAGTGTATGTCTTTGTTACTTGGTGTCAGTGTCTGTCTTTTTTACTTGGTGTCAGTGTATGTCTTTGTGACTTGGTGTCAGTGTATGTCTTTGTTACTTGGTGTCAGTGTATGTCAAAATACTTGGTGTAAGTGTATGTCTTTGATACTTGGTGTAATTGTCTGTCTCTGATACTTGGTGTAAGTGTATGTCTTTGTTACTTGGTGTCAGTGTATGTCTTTGTTACTTGGTGTAAGTGTATGTCTTTGTTACTTGGTGTCATTGTATGTATTTGTTACTTGGTGTCAGTGTGTGTCTGTGTTACTGTGTATCAGTGTATGTCTTTGTGACTTGGTATCAGTGTATGTCTTAGTGACTTGGTGTCAGTGTATGTCTTTGTTACTGGTTGTCAGTGTGTGACTGTGTTACTTGGTGTCAGTGTATGTCTTTGTTACTGTTTATTAGTGTTTCTCTGTGTTACTGGGTGTCAGTGTGTGTTTGTTTGTGTTACTGGGTGTCAGTGTATGTCATTGTTACTTGGTGTAAGTGTGTGTCTGTGTTACTGGATATCAGTGTATGTCTTTGTGACTTGGTGTCAGTGTATGTCTTTGTTACTTGGTGTCAGTGTATGTCAAAATACTTGGTGTAAGTGTATGTATTTGATACTTGGTGTAATTGTCTGTCTTTGTTACTTGGTGTAAGTGTATGTCTTTGTTAAATGGTGTCAGTGTATGTCTGTTTTACTTGGTGGAAGTGTGTGTCTTTGTAACTTGGCGAGAGTGTGTGTCTGTGTTCCTGTGTATCAGTGTGTGTTACTGGGCGTCAGTGCATGTCTTTGTTACTTGGTGTAATTGTGTGCCTGTGTTACAGGGTATCCGTGTATGTCTTTGATACTTGGTGTCAGTATATGTCTGTGTTACTTGTTGTAAGTGTGTGTCTGTGTTACTGGGTGTCAGTGTATGTCTTTGTTACTGTGTGTCAGTGTATGTCTGTATTACTTGGTGTAAATGTGTCTGTTTTACTGGGTATCAGTGTATGTCTTTGTTACTTGGTGTAAGTGTGTGTCTGTGTTACTGGGTATCAGTGTATGTCTTTGTTACTTGGTGTCAGTGTATGTGAAAATACTTGGTGTAAGTGTATGTCTTTGTTTCTTGGTGTAATTGTCTTTCTTTGTTACTTGGTGTAAGTGTATGTCTTTGTTACTTGGTGTCAGTGTGTGTCTGTGTTACTGGGTATCAGTGTATGTCTTTGTGACTTGGTATCAGTGTATGTCTTTGTGAATTGGTGTCAGTGTCTGTCTTTGTTACTGGGTTTCAGTGTTTGTCTGTGTTACTTGGTGTCAGTGTCTGTCTTTGTTACTGTTTATCAGTGTTTCTCTGTGTTGCTGGAAGTCAGTCTGTGTTTGTTTGTGTTACTGGGTGTCAGTGAGTATCTGTGACACGAGCTTTCAGTATTTAGTTTAGTTTCGAGATACAGCACTTTAACAGGCCCTTCGGCCCACTGAGTCTGTGCCGACCATCAACCACACATTTATACTAATCCTACCGTAATCCCGTATTCCTATCACAGCCCCACCTGTCCCTATATATTTCCCTACCACCTCCCTATACTAGGGGCAATTTATGATGGCCAATTAACCTATCAACCTGCAAGTCTTTGGCATGTGGGACGAAACCGGAGGACCCGGAGAAAACCCATGCAAACGCAGGGAGAACTTGCAAACTCCGCACAGGCAGTACCCAGAATCGAACCCGGGTCCCTGGAGCTGTGAGGCTGCGGTGCTAACCACTGCGCCAATGTGAAACCCCAACCCCCCACCCCCAGTGTGTGCCTGTGTTACTGGGTATCAGTGTATGTCTTTGTTACTTGGTGTCAGTGTATGTCTGTATTACTTGGTGTAAGTGTGTATCTGTGTTACTGGGTGTCAGTGTGTGTCTGTGTTACTTGGTGTAAGTGTGTGTCTTTGTTACTTGGTGTCCGTGTGTGTCTGTGTTACTGGGTGTCAGTGCATGTCTTTGTTACTTGGTGTCAGTGTATATCTGTGTTACTTGGTGTAAGTGTGTGTCTTTGTTACTTGGTGTAATTGTATGTCTTTGTTACTTAGTGTCAGTGGATGTCTGTGTTACTTGGTGCAAGTGTATGTCTTTGTTACTTGGTGTAAGTGTGTGTCCGTGTTACTTGGGGTTAGTGTGTGTCTGTGTTCCTGGGTATCAGTGTATGTCTTTGTTACTTGGTGTCAGTGTTTGTCTGTGTTACTTGGTGTATGTGTGTGTCTGTGTTACTGGGTATCAGTGTATGTCTTTATGACTTGGTGTCAGTGTATGGCTTTGTTACTGGGTGTCCGTGTGTGTCTTTTTGACTTGGTGTCAGTGTATGTCTTTGTTACTTGGTGTCAGTGTATGTCAAAATATTTGGTGTAAGTGGATGTCTTTGTTACTTGGTGTAATTGGCTGTCTTTGTTACTTGGTGTAAGTGTATGTCTTTGTTACTTGGTGTCATTGTATGTATTTGTTACTTGGTGTCAGTGTGTGTCTGTGTTACTGTGTATCAGTGTATGTCTTAGTGACTTGGTGTCAGTGTATGTCTTTGTTACTGGGTGTCGGTGTGTGACTGTGTTACTTGGTGTCAGTGTATGTCTTTGTTACTGTTTATTAGTGTTTCTCTGTGTTACTGGGTGTCAGTGTGTGTTTGTTTGTGTTACTGGGTGTCAGTGTATGTCATTGTTACTTGGTGTAAGTGTGTGTCTGTGTTACTGGGTATCAGTGTCTGTCTTTGTTACTTGGTGTAAGTGTGTGTCTTTGTTCCTTGGTGTAATTGTATGTCTTTGTTACTTTGTGTCAGTGTATGTCTGTGTTACTTGGTGTTCGTGTATGTCTTTGTTACTTGGTTTAATGTGTGTCTGTGTTACTTGGTGTAAGTGTGTGTCTGTGTTCCTGGGTATCATTGTAAGACTTTGTTACTTGGTGTCAGTGTATGTCTGTGTTACTT
The DNA here is from genome assembly GCF_036365525.1 of Heterodontus francisci. NCBI lineage: Eukaryota > Metazoa > Chordata > Chondrichthyes > Heterodontiformes > Heterodontidae > Heterodontus > Heterodontus francisci. Next base: position 1,002,385 of record NW_027141295.1, on the reverse strand, counting down.
GGTGTAAGTGTGTGTCTGTGTTACTGGGTATCAGTGTATGTCTTTGTTACTTGGTGTCAGTGTATGTCTGTGTTACTTGGTGTAAGTGTGTGTCTGTTTTACTGGGTGTCAGTGTGTGTCTGTGTTACTTGGTGTCAGTGTATGACTGTGATATTTGCTGTAAGTGTGTGTCTGTGTTACTGGGTGTCTGTGTGTGTCTGTGCTACTTGGTGTAAGTGTGTGTCTTTGTTACTTGGTGTCCGTGTGTGCCTGTGTTACTGGGTATCAGTGTATGTCTTTGTTACTTGGTGTCAGTGTATGTCTGTGTTGCTTGGTGTAAGTGTGTGTCTGTGTTACTGGGTGTCAGTGTGCGTCTGTGTTACTTGGTTTAAGTGTGTATCTTTGTTACTTGGTGTCCGTGTGTGTCTGTGTTACAGGGTGTCAGTGTATGTCTTTGTTACTGGGTGTCAGTGTATGTCTTTGTTACTTGGTGAAAGTGTGTGTCTGTGTTACAGGGTATCAGTGTCTGTCTTTGTTACTTGGTGTAATTGTGTGTCTGTGCTACTGGGGATCAGTGTATGTCTTTGTTACTTGGTGTCATTGTGTGTCTGTGTTACTGGGTATCAGTGTATGTCTTTGTGATTGGTATCAGTGTATTTCTTTGCTACTGGGTGTCAGTGTGTGTCTTTCTGACTTGGTATCAGTGTATGTCTTTGTTACGGGGTGTCAGTGTGTCTCAGTGTTACTGGGTATCAGTGTGTGTCTGTGTTCCTGGGTATCAGTGTCTGTCTTTGTGACTTGGTGTCAGTGTATGTCTTTGTGACTTGGTGTCAGCGTATGTCTTTGTTGCTTGGTGTCAGTGTATGTCAAAATACTTGGTGTAAGTGTATGTCTTTGATACGTGGTGTAATTGTCTGTCTTTGTTACTTGGTGTCAGTGTATGTCTGTTTTACTTGGTGTAAGTGTGTGTCTTTGTTACTTGGTGAGAGTGTGTGTCTGTGTTACTGTGTATCAGTGTGTGTTACTGGGTGTCAGTGTATGTCTTTGTTACTTGGTGTCATTGTGTGCCTGTGTTACAGGGTATCAGTGTATGTCTTTGTTACTTGGTGTCACTATATGTCTGTGTTACTTGTTGTAAGTGTGTGTCTGTGTTGCTGGGTGTCAATGTGTGTCTGTGTTACTTGGTGTAAGTCTGTGTGTTTGTTACTTGGTGTCCGTGTTTGTCTTTGTGACTTTGTATCAGTGTATGTCTTTGTGAATTGGTGTCAGTGTCTGTCTTTGTTACTGGGTTTCAGTGTGTGTCTGTGTTACTTGGTGTCAGTGTATGTCTTTGTTCCTGTTTATCAGTTTTTCTCTGTGTTGCTGGGTGTCAGTCTGTGTTTGTTTGTGTTACTGGGTGTCAGTGTGTATCTGTGACACTAGCTTTCAGTATTTAGTTTAGTTTCGAGATACAGCACTTTAACAGGCCCTTCGGCCCACTGAGTCTGTGCCGACCATCAACCACACATTTATACTAATCCTACAGTAATCCCGTATTCCTATCACATCCCCACCTGTCCCTATATATTTCCCTACCACCTCCCTATACTAGGGGCAATTTATAATGGCCAATTAACCTATCAACCTGCAAGTCTTTGGCATGTGGGAGGAAACCGGAGGACCCGGAGGAAACCCATGCAAACGCAGGGAGAACTTGCAAACTCCGCACAGGCAGTACCCAGAATCGAACCCGGGTCCCTGGAGCTGTGAGGCTGCGGTGCTAACCAATGCCCCAATGTGAACCCCCAACCCCCCACCCCCAGTGTGTGCCTGTGTTACTGGGTATCAGTGTATGTCTTTGTTACTTGGTGTCAGTGTATGTCTGTATTACTTGGTGTAAGTGTGTATCTGTGTTACTGGGTGTCAGTGTGTGTCTGTGTTACTTGGTGTAAGTGTGTATCTTTGTTACTTGGTGTCCGTGTGTGTCTGTGTTACTGGGTGTCAGTGCATGTCTTTGTTACTTGGTGTCAGTGTATATCTGTGTTACTTGGTGTAAGTGTGTGTCTTTGTTACTTGGTGTAATTGCATGTCTTTGTTACTTCGTGTCAGTGGATGTCTGTGTTACTTGGTGCAAGTGTATGTCTTTGTTACTTTTTGTCAGTGTTTGTCTGTGTTACTTGGTGTATGTGTGTGTCTGTGTTACTGGGTATCAGTGTATGTCTTTTTGACTTGGTGTCAGTGTATGTCTTTGTTACTTGGTGTCAGTGTATGTCAAAATATTTGGTGTAAGTGGATGTCTTTGTTACTTGGTGTTATTGTCTGTCTTTGTTACTTGGTGTAAGTGTATGTCTTTGTTACTTGGTGCCATTGTATGTATTTGTTACTTGGTGTCAGTGTGTGTCTGTGTTACTTGGTGTATGGGTGTGTCTGTTTTACTGTGTATCAGTGTATGTCTTTGTGACTTGGTGTCAGTGTATTTCTTTGTTACTGGGTGTCAGTGTGTGGCTTTGTGACTTGGTGTCAGTGTATGTCTTTGTTACTTGGTGTAAGTGTGTGTCTGTGTTACTGGGTATCAGTGTATGTCTTTGTTACTTGGTGTCAGTGTATGTGAAAATACTTGGTGTAAGTGTATGTCTTTGTTACTTGGTGTAATTGTCTGTCTGTGTTACTTGGTGTAAGTGTATGTCATTGTTACTTGGTGTCAGTGTGTGTCTTTGTTACTTGTTGTAAGTGTGTGTCTGTGTTACTTGGTGTAAGAGTATGTCTGTGTTACTTGGTATCAGTGTATGTCTTTGTTACTTGGTGTAAGTTTGTGTCTGTGTTACTGGGTGACAGTGTATGTCTTTGTTACTTGGTGTAAGTGTATGTCTGTGTTACTTGGTGTAAGTGTGTGTCTTTGTGACTTGGTGTAATTGTATTTCTTTGTTACTTGGTGTCAGTGTATGTCTTTGTTACTTGGTGTAAGTGAGTGTTTGTGTTACTTGGTGTAAGTGTGTGTCTCTGTCACTTGGTATCAGTGTATGTCTTTGTTACTTGGTGTGAGTGTGTGACTGTGTTACTGGGCATCAGTGTATGTCTTTGTTACTTGGTGTAAGTGTGTGTCTGTGTTACTGGGTATCAGTGTATGTCTTTGTTACTTGGTGTCAGTGTATGTCTTTGTTACTTGGTGTAAGTGTCTGTCTTTGTTACTTGGTGTAAGGGTGTGTCTTTTTTACTTGGTGTAAGTGTGTGTCTGTGTTACTGGGTATCAGTGTATGTCTTTGTTACTTGGTGTCAGTGTGTGTCTGTGGTACTGGGTATCAGTGTATGTCTTTGTTATTTCGTGTAAGTGTATGTCTTTGTTACTTGGTGTAAGTGTGTGTCTGTGTTACTGGTTATCAGTGCATGTCTTTGTTACTTGGTGTCAGTGTATGTCAAAATACTTGGTGCAAGTGTATGTCTTTGTTACTTGGTGTAATTGTCTGTCTTTGTTACTTCGTGTAAGTGTATGTCTTTGTGACTTTGTGTCAGTGTCTGTCTTTGTTACTTGGTGTCAGTGTATTTCTTTGTCACTGTTTCTCAGTGTTTCTCAGTGTTACTGGGTGTCAGTGTGTGTTTGTTTGTGTTACTGGGTGTCAGTGTGTATCTGTGACACTAGGTGTCAGTATTTAGTTTAGTTTTGAGATACAGCACTTTAACAGGCCCTTCGGCCCACCGGGTCTGTGCCGACCATCAACCAACCATTTATACTAATCCTACACTAAACCCGTATTCCGATCACATCCCCACCTGTCCCGATATATTTCCCTACCACCTACCTACCTATACTAGGGGCAATTCATGATGGCCAATTAACCTATCATCCTGCAAGTCTTTGGCATTTGGGAGGAAGCCGGAGCACCCGGTTGAAACCCACGCAGACACAGGGAGAACTTGCAAACTCCGGACAGGCAGTACCCAGAATCGAACCCGGGTCCCTGGAGCTGTGAGGCTGCGGTGCTAACCACTGCGCCAATGTGCCGCCCAGTGTGTCTCCGTGTTACTGGGTGTCAGTATATGTCTTTGTTACTTGGTGTCAGTGTGTGTCTGTGTTACTGGGTGTCAGTGTGTTTGTGTTACTGGGTGTCAGTGTGTGCCTGTGTTACTTGGTGTAAGTGTGTGACTTTGTAACTTGGTGTCGGTGTGTGACTGTGTTACTGGGTGTCAGTGTATGTCTTTGTTACTTGGTGTAAGTGTGTGTCTGTGCTACTGGGTATCAGTGTGTGTCTTTGTCACTTGGTGCAAGTGTATGTCGAAATACTTGGTGTATGTGTATGTCTTTGTTACTTGGTGTAATTGTCTGTCTTTGTTACTTGGTGTCAGTGTATGTCTGTGTTACTTGGTGTAAGTGTCTGTCTTTGTTACTTGGTGTCAGTGTGTGTCTGTGTTACTGGGTGTCGGTGTGTTTGTGTTACTGGGTGTCAGTGTGTGCCTGTGTTACTTGGTGTTAGTGTGTGACTTTGTAACTTGGTGTCGGTGTGTGACTGTGTTACTGGGTGTCAGTGTATGTCTTTGTTACTTGGTGTAAGTGTGTGTCTGTGCTACTGGGTATCAGTGTGTGTCTTTGTCACTTGGTGTAAGTGTATGTCGAAATATTTGGTGTATGTGTATGTCTTTGTTACTTGGTGTAATTGTCTGTCTTTGTTACTTGGTGTCAGTGTATGTCTGTGTTACTTGGTGTAAGTGTCTGTCTTTGTTACTTGGTGTAAGTGTGTGTTTGTGTAACTTGGTGTAAGTGTGAGTCTGTGTTACTTGGTGTCAGTGTGTTTGTTTGTGTTACTGGGTGTAAGTGTGTGACTTTGTTACTTGGTGTCCGTGTGTGTCTGTGTTACTGGGTGTCAGTGTATGTCTTTGTTACTTGGTGTAAGTGTGTGTCTGTGCTACTGGGTATCAGTGTGTGTCTTTGTTACTTGGTGTAAGTGTGTGTATGTGTTACTGGGTATCAGTGTATGTCTTTGTTACTTGGTGTCAGTGTGTGTCTTTGTTACTTGTTGTACGTGTGTGTCTGTGTTACTTGGTGTAAGTGTGTGTCTGTGTTACTTGGTATCAGTGTATGTCTTTGTTACTTGGTGTAAGTTTGTGTCTGTGTTACTGGGTGACAGTGTATGTCTTTGTTACTTGGTGTCAGTGTATGTCTGTGTTACTTGGTGTAAGTGTGTGTCTTTGTGACTTGGTGTAATTGTATGTCTTTGTTACTTGGTGTCAGTGTATGTCTTTGTTACTTGGTGTAAGTGAGTGTTTGTGTTACTTGGTGTAAGTGTGTGTCTGTGTCACTTGGTATCAGTGTATGTCTTTGTTACTTGGTGTCAGTGTATGTCTTTGTTACTTGGTGTAAGTGTCTGTCTTTGTTACTTGGTGTAAGGGTGTGTCTTTTTTACTTGGTGTAAGTGTGTGTCTGTGTTACTGGGTATCAGTGTATGTCTTTGTTACTTGGTGTCAGTGTATGCCTTTGTTACTTGGTGTAAGTGTCTGTCTTTGTTACTTGGTGTAAGGGTGTGTCTTTTTTACTTGGTGTAAGTGTGTGTCTGTGTTACTGGGTATCAGTGTAAGTCTTTGTTACTTGGTGTCAGTGTGTGTCTGTGGTACTGGGTAACAGTGTATGTCTTTGTTACTTGGTGTCAGTGTATGTCAAAATACTTGGTGCAAGTGCATGTCTTTGTTACTTGGTGTAATTGTCTGGCTTTGTTACTTCGTGTAAGTGTATGTCTTTGTGACTTGGTGTCAGTGTCTGTCTTTGTTACTGGGTGTCAGTGTGTGTCTTTGTTACTTGGTGTAAGTGTGTGTCTCTGTTACTGGGTGTCAGTGTATGTCTTTGTAACTTGGTGTACGTGTATGTCTTTGTTCCTTGGTGTCATTGTATGTATTTGTTACTTGGTGTCAGTGTGTGTCTGTGTTACTGTGTATCAGTGTATGTCTTAGTGACTTGGTGTCAGTGTATGTCTTTGTTACTGGGTGTCGGTGTGTGACTGTGTTACTTGGTGTCAGTGTATGTCTTTGTTACTGTTTATTAGTGTTTCTCTGTGTTACTGGGTGTCAGTGTGTGTTTGTTTGTGTTACTGGGTGTCAGTGTATGTCATTGTTACTTGGTGTAAGTGTGTGTCTGTGTTACTGGGTATCAGTGTCTGTCTTTGTTACTTGGTGTAAGTGTGTGTCTTTGTTCCTTGGTGTAATTGTATGTCTTTGTTACTTTGTGTCAGTGTATGTCTGTGTTACTTGGTGTTCGTGTATGTCTTTGTTACTTGGTTTAATGTGTGTCTGTGTTACTTGGTGTAAGTGTGTGTCTGTGTTCCTGGGTATCATTGTAAGACTTTGTTACTTGGTGTCAGTGTATGTCTGTGTTACTTGGTGTAAGTGTGTGTCTGTGTTACTGGGTATCAGTGTATGTCTTTGTTACTTGGTGTCAGTGTATGTCTGTGTTACTTGGTGTAAGTGTGTGTCTGTTTTACTGGGTGTCAGTGTGTGTCTGTGTTACTTGGTGTCAGTGTATGTCTGTGATATTTGCTGTAAGTGTGTGTCTGTGTTACTGGGTGTCTGTGTGTGTCTGTGCTACTTGGTGTAAGTGTGTGTCTTTGTTACTTGGTGTCCGTGTGTGCCTGTGTTACTGGGTATCAGTGTATGTCTTTGTTACTTGGTGTCAGTGTATGTCTGTGTTGCTTGGTGTAAGTGTGTGTCTGTGTTACTGGGTGTCAGTGTGCGTCTGTGTTACTTGGTTTAAGTGTGTATCTTTGTTACTTGGTGTCCGTGTGTGTCTGTGTTACAGGGTGTCAGTGTATGTCTTTGTTACTGGGTGTCAGTGTATGTCTTTGTTACTTGGTGAAAGTGTGTGTCTGTGTTACAGGGTATCAGTGTCTGTCTTTGTTACTTGGTGTAATTGTGTGTCTGTGCTACTGGGGATCAGTGTATGTCTTTGTTACTTGGTGTCATTGTGTGTCTGTGTTACTGGGTATCAGTGTATGTCTTTGTGATTGGTATCAGTGTATTTCTTTGCTACTGGGTGTCAGTGTGTGTCTTTCTGACTTGGTATCAGTGTATGTCTTTGTTATGGGGTGTCAGTGTGTCTCAGTGTTACTGGGTATCAGTGTGTGTCTGTGTTCCTGGGTATCAGTGTCTGTCTTTGTGACTTGGTGTCAGTGTATGTCTTTGTGACTTGGTGTCAGCGTATGTCTTTGTTGCTTGGTGTCAGTGTATGTCAAAATACTTGGTGTAAGTGTATGTCTTTGATACGTGGTGTAATTGTCTGTCTTTGTTACTTGGTGTCAGTGTATGTCTGTTTTACTTGGTGTAAGTGTGTGTCTTTGTTACTTGGTGAGAGTGTGTGTCTGTGTTACTGTGTATCAGTGTGTGCTACTGGGTGTCAGTGTATGTCTTTGTTACTTGGTGTCATTGTGTGCCTGTGTTACAGGGTATCAGTGTATGTCTTTGTTACTTGGTGTCACTATATGTCTGTGTTACTTGTTGTAAGTGTGTGTCTGTGTTGCTGGGTGTCAATGTGTGTCTGTGTTACTTGGTGTAAGTCTGTGTGTTTGTTACTTGGTGTCCGTGTTTGTCTTTGTGACTTTGTATCAGTGTATGTCTTTGTGAATTGGTGTCAGTGTCTGTCTTTGTTACTGGGTTTCAGTGTGTGTCTGTGTTACTTGGTGTCAGTGTATGTCTTTGTTACTGTTTATCAGTGTTTCTCTGTGTTGCTGGGTGTCAGTCTGTGTTTGTTTGTGTTACTGGGTGTCAGTGTGTATCTGTGACACTAGCTTTCAGTATTTAGTTTAGTTTCGAGATACAGCACTTTAACAGGCCCTTCGGCCCACTGAGTCTGTGCCGACCATCAACCACACATTTATACTAATCCTACAGTAATCCCGTATTCCTATCACATCCCCACCTGTCCCTATATATTTCCCTACCACCTCCCTATACTAGGGGCAATTTATAATGGCCAATTAACCTATCAACCTGCAAGTCTTTGGCATGTGGGAGGAAACCGGAGGACCCGGAGGAAACCCATGCAAACGCAGGGAGAACTTGCAAACTCCGCACAGGCAGTACCCAGAATCGAACCCGGGTCCCTGGAGCTGTGAGGCTGCGGTGCTAACCAATGCCCCAATGTGAACCCCCAACCCCCCACCCCCAGTGTGTGCCTGTGTTACTGGGTATCAGTGTATGTCTTTGTTACTTGGTGTCAGTGTATGTCTGTATTACTTGGTGTAAGTGTGTATCTGTGTTACTGGGTGTCAGTGTGTGTCTGTGTTACTTGGTGTAAGTGTGTATCTTTGTTACTTGGTGTCCGTGTGTGTCTGTGTTACTGGGTGTCAGTGCATGTCTTTGTTACTTGGTGTCAGTGTATATCTGTGTTACTTGGTGTAAGTGTGTGTCTTTGTTACTTGGTGTAATTGTATGTCTTTGTTACTTAGTGTCAGTGGATGTCTGTGTTACTTGGTGCAAGTGTATGTCTTTGTTACTTTTTGTCAGTGTTTGTCTGTGTTACTTGGTGTATGTGTGTGTCTGTGTTACTGGGTATCAGTGTATGTCTTTTTGACTTGGTGTCAGTGTATGTCTTTGTTACTTGGTGTCAGTGTATGTCAAAATATTTGGTGTAAGTGGATGTCTTTGTTACTTGGTGTAATTGTCTGTCTTTGTTACTTGGTGTAAGTGTATGTCTTTGTTACTTGGTGCCATTGTATGTATTTGTTACTTGGTGTCAGTGTGTGTCTGTGTTACTTGGTGTATGGGTGTGTCTGTTTTACTGTGTATCAGTGTATGTCTTTGTGACTTGGTGTCAGTGTATTTCTTTGTTACTGGGTGTCAGTGTGTGGCTTTGTGACTTGGTGTCAGTGTATGTCTTTGTTACTTGGTGTAAGTGTGTGTCTGTGTTACTGGGTATCAGTGTATGTCTTTGTTACTTGGTGTCAGTGTATGTGAAAATACTTGGTGTAAGTGTATGTCTTTGTTACTTGGTGTAATTGTCTGTCTGTGTTACTTGGTGTAAGTGTATGTCTTTGTTACTTGGTGTCAGTGTGTGTCTTTGTTACTTGGTATCAGTGTATGTCTTTGTTACTTGGTGTAAGTTTGTGTCTGTGTTACTGGGTGACAGTGTATGTCTTTGTTACTTGGTGTCAGTGTGTGTCTGTGTTACTTGGTGTAAGTGTGTGTCTGTGTTACTTGGTATCAGTGTATGTCTTTGTTACTTGGTGTAAGTTTGTGTCTGTGTTACTGGGTGACAGTGTATGTCTTTGTTACTTGGTGTCAGTGTATGTCTGTGTTACTTGGTGTAAGTGTGTGTCTTTGTGACTTGGTGTAATTGTATGTCTTTGTTACTTGGTGTCAGTGTATGTCTTTGTTACTTGGTATAAGTGAGTGTTTGTGTTACTTGGTGTAAGTGTGTGTCTGTGTCACTTGGTATCAGTGTATGTCTTTGTTACTTGGTGTCAGTGTATGTCTTTGTTACTTGGTGTAAGTGTCTGTCTTTGTTACTTGGTGTAAGGGTGTGTCTTTTTTACTTGGTGTAAGTGTGTGTCTGTGTTACTGGGTATCAGTGTATGTCTTTGTTACTTGGTGTCAGTGTATGTCTTTGTTACTTGGTGTAAGTGTCTGTCTTTGTTACTTGGTGTAAGGGTGTGTCTTTTTTACTTGGTGTAAGTGTGTGTCTGTGGTACTGGGTAACAGTGTATGTCTTTGTTACTTGGTGTCAGTGTGTGTCAAAATACTTGGTGCAAGTGCATGTCTTTGTTACTTGGTGTAATTGTCTGGCTTTGTTACTTCGTGTAAGTGTATGTCTTTGTGACTTGGTGTCAGTGTCTGTCTTTGTTACTGGGTGTCAGTGTGTGTCTTTGTTACTTGGTGTAAGTGTGTGTCTGTGTTACTGGGTATCAGTGTATGTCTTTGTTACTTGGTGTCAGTGTATGTCTGTGTTACTTGGTGTAAATGTGTGTCTTTGTAACTTGGTGTACGTGTATGTCTTTGTTCCTTGGTGTAAGTGTATGTCTTTGTTACTTGGTGTCAGTGCATGTCTGTGTTACTTGGTGTAAGTGTGTGTCTTTGTGACTTGGTATCAGTGTATGTCTTTGTTACTGGGTGCCAGTGTGTGTCTGTGACACTAGGTGTCAGTATTTAGTTTAGTTCAGAGATACAGCACTTAAACAGGCGCTTCGGCCCACCGAGTCTGTGCCGACCATCAACCACCCATTTATACTAATGCTACACTAATCCCGTATTCCAATCTCATCCCCACCGGTCCCTATATATTTCCCTACCACTACCTATACTCGGGGCAATTTATAATGCCCAATTAACCTACCAAACTGCAAGTCTTTGGCATGTGGGAGGAAACCGGAGCACCCGGAGGAAACCCACGCAGACACAGGGAGAACTTGCAAACTCCGCACAGGCAGTACCCAGAATCGAACCCGGGTCCCTGGAGCTGTGAGGCTGCAGTGCTAACCACTGCGCCACTGTGCCGCCCAGTGTGTGTCCGTGTTACTGGGTGTCAGTATATGTCTTTGTTACTTGGCGTCAGTGTGCGTCTGTGTGACTGGGTGTCAGTGTGTTTGTTTGTGTTACTGGGTGTCAGTGTGTGTCTGTGTTACTTGGTGTAAGTGTGTGACTTTGTTACTTGGTGTCCGTGTGTGTCTGTGTTACTGGGTGTCACTGTATGTCTTTGTAACTGGGTGTCAGTGTTTGTCTTTGTTACTTGGTGTAAGTGTGTGTCTGTGTTATTTGGTGTAAGTGTGTTTCTGTGTTGCTGGGTGTCAGTGTGTGTCTGTGTTACTCGGTGTAATTGTGTGTCTTTGTTACTTTGTGTAAGTGTATGTCTTTGTTACTTGGTGTCAGTGTATGTCTGTGTTACTTGGTGCAAGTGTGTGCCTGTGTTACTGGGTATCAGTGTTTGTCTTTGTTACTTGGTGTCAGTGTATGTCTGTGTTATTTGGTGTAAGTGTGTGTCTGTGTTACTGGGAATCAGTGTCTGTCTTTGTTACTTGGTGTCAGTGTATGTCTTTGTTACTGGGTGTCAGTGTGTGTCTTTGTGACTTGGCATCAGTGTATGTCTTTGTTACTTGGTGTAAGTGTGTGTCTGTGTTCCTGGGTATCAGTGTATGTATTTGTGACTTGGTGTCAGTGTATGTCTTTGTTACTGGGTGTCAGTGTGTGTCTGTGTTACTTGGTGTCAGTGTATGTCTTTGTTACTGTGTATCAGTGTTTCTCTGTGTTCCTGGGTGTCAGTGTGCGTTTGTTTGTGTTACTGGGTGTCAATGTGTGTCTGTGACACTAGGTGTCAGTATTTAGTTTAGTTCAGAGATACAGCACTTAAACAGGCCCTTCGGCCCACCGAGTATGTGCTGACCATCAACCACCCATTTATACTAATCCTACAATAATCCCGTATTCCTATCACATCCCCAACTGTCCCTATATATTTCCCTAACACCTACCTATACTAGGGTCAATTTATAATGGCCAATTAACCTATCAACCTGCAAGTCTTTGGCATGTGGGAAGAAACCGGAGCACCCGGAGGAAACTCACGCAGAGACAGGGAGAACTTGCAAACTCCGCGAAGGCAGTACCCAGAATCGAGCCCTGGTCCCTGGAGCTGTGAGGCTGCTAACCACTGTGCCAATGTGCCGCCCAGTGTGTGTCTGTGCTACTGGGTATCAGTATATGTCTTTGTTAATTGGTGTAAGTGTGTGTCTGTGTTAATGGGTAACAGTGTATGTCTTTGTTACTTGGTGTCAGTGTATGTCTGTGTTACTTGGTGTAAGTGTGTGTCTTTGCTACTTGGTGTAATTGTATGTCTTTGTTACTTGGTGTCAGTGTATGTCTGTGTTACTTGGTGTAAGTGTATGTCTTTGTTACTTGGTGTCAGTGTGTGTCTTTGTTACTTGTTGTAAGTGTGTGTCTGTGTTACTTGGTGTAAGAGCATGTCTGTGTTACTTGGTATCAGTGTATGTCTTTGTTACTTGGTGTAAGTTTGTGTCTGTGTTACTGGGTGACAGTGTATGTCTTTGTTACTTGGTGTAAGTGTATGTCTGTGTTACTTGGTGTAAGTGTGTGTCTTTGTGACTTGGTGTAATTGTATTTCTTTGTTACTTGGTGTCAGTGTATGTCTTTGTTAAATGGTGTAAGTGAGTGTTTGTGTTACTTGGTGTAAGTGTGTGTCTGTGTCACTTGGTATCAGTGTATGTCTTTGTTACTTGGTGTGAGTGTGTGACTGTGTTACTGGGCATCAGTGTATGTCTTTGTTACTTGGTGTAAGTGTGTGTCTGTGTTACTGGGTATCAGTGTATGTCTTTGTTACTTGGTGTCAGTGTATGTCTTTGTTACTTGGTGTAAGTGTCTGTCTTTGTTACTTGGTGTAAGGGTGTGTCTTTTTTACTTGGTGTAAGTGTGTGTCTGTGTTACTGGGTATCAGTGTATGTCTTTGTTACTTGGTGTCAGTGTGTGTCTGTGGTACTGGGTATCAGTGTATGTCTTTGTTATTTCGTGTAAGTGTATGTCTTTGTGACTTGGTGTCAGTGTCTGTCTTTGTTACTTGGTGTAAGTGTGTGTCTGTGTTACTGGTTATCAGTGCATGTCTTTGTTACTTGGTGTCAGTGTATGTCAAAATACTTGGTGCAAGTGTATGTCTTTGTTACTTGGTGTAATTGTCTGTCTTTGTTACTTCGTGTAAGTGTATGTCTTTGTGACTTTGTGTCAGTGTCTGTCTTTGTTACTGTGTGTCAGTGTGTGTCTTTGTTACTTGGTGTCAGTGTATTTCTTTGTCACTGTTTCTCAGTGTTTCTCAGTGTTACTGGGTGTCAGTGTGTGTTTGTTTGTGTTACTGGGTGTCAGTGTGTATCTGTGACACTAGGTGTCAGTATTTAGTTTAGTTTTGAGATACAGCACTTTAACAGGCCCTTCGGCCCACCGGGTCTGTGCCGACCATCAACCAACCATTTATACTAATCCTACACTAAACCTGTATTCCGATCACATCCCCACCTGTCCCGATATATTTCCCTACCACCTACCTACCTATACTAGGGGCAATTCATGATGGCCAATTAACCTATCATCCTGCAAGTCTTTGGCATTTGGGAGGAAGCCGGAGCACCCGGAGGAAACCCACGCAGACACAGGGAGAACTTGCAAACTCCGGACAGGCAGTACCCAGAATCGAACCCGGGTCCCTGGAGCTGTGAGGCTGCGGTGCTAACCACTGCGCCAATGTGCCGCCCAGTGTGTCTCCGTGTTACTGGGTGTCAGTATATGTCTTTGTTACTTGGTGTCAGTGTGTGTCTGTGTTACTGGGTGTCAGTGTGTTTGTGTTACTGGGTGTCAGTGTGTGCCTGTGTTACTTGGTGTAAGTGTGTGACTTTGTAACTTGGTGTCGGTGTGTGACTGTGTTACTGGGTGTCAGTGTATGTCTTTGTTACTTGGTGTAAGTGTGTGTCTGTGCTACTGGGTATCAGTGTGTGTCTTTGTCACTTGGTGTAAGTGTATGTCAAAATACTTGGTGTATGTGTATGTCTTTGTTACTTGGTGTCAGTGTATGTCTGTGTTACTTGGTGTAAGTGTCTGTCTTTGTTACTTGGTGTAAGTGTGTGTTTGTGTAACTTGGTGTAAGTGTGAGTCTGTGTTACTTGGTGTCAGTGTGTTTGTTTGTGTTACTGGGTGTAAGTGTGTGACTTTGTTACTTGGTGTCCGTGTGTGTCTGTGTTACTGGGTGTCAGTGTATGTCTTTGTTACTTGGTGTAAGTGTGTGTCTGTGCTACTGGGTATCAGTGTGTGTCTTTGTTACTTGGTGTAAGTGTGTGTATGTGTTACTGGGTATCAGTGTATGTCTTTGTTACTTGGTGTCAGTGTGTGTCTTTGTTACTTGTTGTACGTGTGTGTCTGTGTTACTTGGTGTAAGTGTGTGTCTGTGTTACTTGGTATCAGTGTATGTCTTTGTTACTTGGTGTAAGTTTGTGTCTGTGTTGCTGGGTGACAGTGTATGTCTTTGTTACTTGGTGTCAGTGTATGTCTGTGTTACTTGGTGTAAGTGTGTGTCTTTGTGACTTGGTGTAATTGTATGTCTTTGTTACTTGGTGTCAGTGTATGTCTTTGTTACTTGGTGTAAGTGAGTGTTTGTGTTACTTGGTGTAAGTGTGTGTCTGTGTCACTTGGTATCAGTGTATGTCTTTGTTACTTGGTGTCAGTGTATGTCTTTGTTACTTGGTGTAAGTGTCTGTCTTTGTTACTTGGTGTAAGGGTGTGTCTTTTTTACTTGGTGTAAGTGTGTGTCTGTGTTACTGGGTATCAGTGTATGTCTTTGTTACTTGGTGTCAGTGTATGTCTTTGTTACTTGGTGTAAGTGTCTGTCTTTGTTACTTGGTGTAAGGGTGTGTCTTTTTTACTTGGTGTAAGTGTGTGTCTGTGTTACTGGGTATCAGTGTAAGTCTTTGTTACTTGGTGTCAGTGTGTGTCTGTGGTACTGGGTAACAGTGTATGTCTTTGTTACTTGGTGTCAGTGTATGTCAAAATACTTGGTGCAAGTGCATGTCTTTGTTACTTGGTGTAATTGTCTGGCTTTGTTACTTCGTGTAAGTGTATGTCTTTGTGACTTGGTGTCAGTGTCTGTCTTTTTTACTGGGTGTCAGTGTGTGTCTTTGTTACTTGGTGTAAGTGTGTGTCTGTGTTACTGGGTATCAGTGTATGTCTTTGTAACTTGGTGTACGTGTATGTCTTTGTTCCTTGGTGTAAGTGTATGTCTTTGTTACTTGGTGTCAGTGCATGTCTGTGTTACTTGGTGTAAGTGTGTGTCTTTGTTACTTGGTGTCGGTGTGTGTCAGTGTTACTGGGTGTCAGTGTGTGTCTTTGTGACTTGGTATCAGTGTATGTCTTTGTTACTGGGTGCCAGTGTGTGTCTGTGACACTAGGTGTCAGTATTTAGTTTAGTTCAGAGATACAGCACTTAAACAGGCGCTTCGGCCCACCGAGTCTGTGCCGACCATCAACCACCCATTTATACTAATTCTACACTAATCCCGTATTCCTATCACATCCCCAACTGTCCCTATATATTTCCCTAACACCTACCTAAACTAGGGTCAATTTATAATGGCCAATTAACCTATCAACCTGCAAGTCTTTGGCATGTGGGAAGAAACCAGAGCACCCGGAGGAAACTCACGCAGAGACAGGGAGAACTTGCAAACTCCGCAAAGGCAGTACCCAGAATCGAGCCCTGGTCCCTGGAGCTGTGAGGCTGCTAACCACTGTGCCAATGTGCCGCCCAGTGTGTGTCTGTGCTACTGGGTGACAGTATATGACTTTGTTACTTGGTGTCAGTGTGTGTCTGTGTTACTTGGTGTCAGTGTGTTTGTTTGTGTTACTGGGTGTCAGTGTGTGTCTGTGTTACTTGGTGTAAGTGTGTGACTTTGTTACTTGGTGTCCGTGTGTGTCTGTGTTACTGGGTGTCAGTGTATGTCTTTGTAACTGGGTGTCAGTGTTTGTCTTTGTTACTTGGTGTAAGTGTGTGTCTGTGTTATTTGGTGTAAGTGTGTGACTGTGTTGCTGGGTGTCAGTGTGTGTCTGTGTTACTCGGTGTAATTGTGTGTCTTTGTTACTTTGTGTAAGTGTATGTCTTTGTTACTTGGTGTAAGTGTGTGCCTGTGTTACTGGATATCAGTGTTTGTCCTGGTTACTTGGTGTCAGTGTATGTCTGTGTTATTTGGTGTAAGTGTGTGCCTGTGTTACTGTGGATCAGTGCATGTCTTTGTGACTTGGTGTCAGTGTATGTCTTTGTTACTGGGTGTCAGTGTGTGTCTGTGTTACTTGGTGTCAGTGTATGTCTTTGTTACTGTGTATCAGTGTTTCTCTGTGTTCCTGGGTGTCAGTGTGTGTTTGTTTGTGTTACTGGGTGTCAATGTGTGTCTGTGACACTAGGTGTCAGTATTTAGTTTAGTTCAGAGATACAGCACTTAAACAGGCCCTTCGGCCCACCGAGTATGTGCTGACCATCAACCACCCATTTATACTAATCCTACAATAATCCCGTATTCCTATCACATCCCCAACTGTCCCTATATATTTCCCTAACACCTACCTATACTAGGGTCAATTTATAATGGCCAATTAACCTATCAACCTGCAAGTCTTTGGCATGTGGGAAGAAACCGGAGCACCCGGAGGAAACTCACGCAGAGACAGGGAGAACTTGCAAACTCCGCGAAGGCAGTACCCAGAATCGAGCCCTGGTCCCTGGAGCTGTGAGGCTGCTAACCACTGTGCCAATGTGCCGCCCAGTGTGTGTCTGTGCTACTGGGTATCAGTATATGTCTTTGTTAATTGGTGTAATTGTGTGTCTGTGTTAATGGGTCACAGTGTATGTCTTTGTTACTTGGTGTCAGTGTATGTCTGTGTTACTTGGTGTAAGTGTGTGTCTTTGTTACTTGGTGTAATTGTATGTCTTTGTTACTTGGTGTCAGTGTATGTCTGTGTTACTTAGTGTAAGTGTATGTCTTTGTTACTTGGTGTCAGTGTGTGTCTTTGTTACTTGTTGTAAGTGTGTGTCTGTGTTACTTGGTGTAAGTGTGTGTCTGTGTTACTTGGTATCAGTGTATGTCTTTGTTACTTGGTGTAAGTTTGTGTCTGTGTTACTGGGTGACAGTGTATGTCTTTGTTACTTGGTGTAAGTGTATGTCTGTGTTACTTGGTGTAAGTGTGTGTCTTTGTGACTTGGTGTAATTGTATTTCTTTGTTACTTGGTGTCAGTGTATGTCTTTGTTAAATGGTGTAAGTGAGTGTTTGTGTTACTTGGTGTAAGTGTGTGTCTGTGTCACTTGGTATCAGTGTATGTCTTTGTTACTTGGTGTGAGTGTGTGACTGTGTTACTGGGCATCAGTGTATGTCTTTGTTACTTGGTGTAAGTGTGTGTCTGTGTTACTGGGTATCAGTGTATGTCTTTGTTACTTGGTGTCAGTGTATGTCTTTGTTACTTGGTGTAAGTGTCTGTCTTTGTTACTTGGTGTAAGGGTGTGTCTTTTTTACTTGGTGTAAGTGTGTGTCTGTGTTACTGGGTATCAGTGTATGTCTTTGTTACTTGGTGTCAGTGTGTGTCTGTGGTACTGGGTATCAGTGTATGTCTTTGTTATTTCGTGTAAGTGTATGTCTTTGTGACTTGGTGTCAGTGTCTGTCTTTGTTACTTGGTGTAAGTGTGTGTCTGTGTTACTGGTTATCAGTGCATGTCTTTGTTACTTGGTGTCAGTGTATGTCAAAATACTTGGTGCAAGTGTATGTCTTTGTTACTTGGTGTAATTGTCTGTCTTTGTTACTTCGTGTAAGTGTATGTCTTTGTGACTTTGTGTCAGTGTCTGTCTTTGTTACTGTGTGTCAGTGTGTGTCTTTGTTACTTGGTGTCAGTGTATTTCTTTGTCACTGTTTCTCAGTGTTTCTCAGTGTTACTGGGTGTCAGTGTGTGTTTGTTTGTGTTACTGGGTGTCAGTGTGTATCTGTGACACTAGGTGTCAGTATTTAGTTTAGTTTTGAGATACAGCACTTTAACAGGCCCTTCGGCCCACCGGGTCTGTGCCGACCATCAACCAACCATTTATACTAATCCTACACTAAACCTGTATTCCGATCACATCCCCACCTGTCCCGATATATTTCCCTACCACCTACCTACCTATACTAGGGGCAATTCATGATGGCCAATTAACCTATCATCCTGCAAGTCTTTGGCATTTGGGAGGAAGCCGGAGCACCCGGAGGAAACCCACGCAGACACAGGGAGAACTTGCAAACTCCGGACAGGCAGTACCCAGAATCGAACCCGGGTCCCTGGAGCTGTGAGGCTGCGGTGCTAACCACTGCGCCAATGTGCCGCCCAGTGTGTCTCCGTGTTACTGGGTGTCAGTATATGTCTTTGTTACTTGGTGTCAGTGTGTGTCTGTGTTACTGGGTGTCAGTGTGTTTGTGTTACTGGGTGTCAGTGTGTGCCTGTGTTACTTGGTGTAAGTGTGTGACTTTGTAACTTGGTGTCGGTGTGTGACTGTGTTACTGGGTGTCAGTGTATGTCTTTGTTACTTGGTGTAAGTGTGTGTCTGTGCTACTGGGTATCAGTGTGTGTCTTTGTCACTTGGTGTAAGTGTATGTCAAAATACTTGGTGTATGTGTATGTCTTTGTTACTTGGTGTCAGTGTATGTCTGTGTTACTTGGTGTAAGTGTCTGTCTTTGTTACTTGGTGTAAGTGTGTGTTTGTGTAACTT
This sequence comes from Heterodontus francisci, assembly GCF_036365525.1. Classification (NCBI taxonomy): domain Eukaryota; kingdom Metazoa; phylum Chordata; class Chondrichthyes; order Heterodontiformes; family Heterodontidae; genus Heterodontus; species Heterodontus francisci. The sequence continues at coordinate 984,186 of NW_027141295.1, read as the reverse complement.
GGTGTAAGTGTGAGTCTGTGTTACTTGGTGTCAGTGTGTTTGTTTGTGTTACTGGGTGTAAGTGTGTGACTTTGTTACTTGGTGTCCGTGTGTGTCTGTGTTACTGGGTGTCAGTGTATGTCTTTGTTACTTGGTGTAAGTGTGTGTCTGTGCTACTGGGTATCAGTGTGTGTCTTTGTTACTTGGTGTAAGTGTGTGTATGTGTTACTGGGTATCAGTGTATGTCTTTGTTACTTGGTGTCAGTGTGTGTCTTTGTTACTTGTTGTACGTGTGTGTCTGTGTTACTTGGTGTAAGTGTGTGTCTGTGTTACTTGGTATCAGTGTATGTCTTTGTTACTTGGTGTAAGTTTGTGTCTGTGTTACTGGGTGACAGTGTATGTCTTTGTTACTTGGTGTCAGTGTATGTCTGTGTTACTTGGTGTAAGTGTGTGTCTTTGTGACTTGGTGTAATTGTATGTCTTTGTTACTTGGTGTCAGTGTATGTCTTTGTTACTTGGTGTAAGTGAGTGTTTGTGTTACTTGGTGTAAGTGTGTGTCTGTGTCACTTGGTATCAGTGTATGTCTTTGTTACTTGGTGTCAGTGTATGTCTTTGTTACTTGGTGTAAGTGTCTGTCTTTGTTACTTGGTGTAAGGGTGTGTCTTTTTTACTTGGTGTAAGTGTGTGTCTGTGTTACTGGGTATCAGTGTATGTCTTTGTTACTTGGTGTCAGTGTATGTCTTTGTTACTTGGTGTAAGTGTCTGTCTTTGTTACTTGGTGTAAGGGTGTGTCTTTTTTACTTGGTGTAAGTGTGTGTCTGTGTTACTGGGTATCAGTGTAAGTCTTTGTTACTTGGTGTCAGTGTGTGTCTGTGGTACTGGGTAACAGTGTATGTCTTTGTTACTTGGTGTCAGTGTATGTCAAAATACTTGGTGCAAGTGCATGTCTTTGTTACTTGGTGTAATTGTCTGGCTTTGTTACTTCGTGTAAGTGTATGTCTTTGTGACTTGGTGTCAGTGTCTGTCTTTGTTACTGGGTGTCAGTGTGTGTCTTTGTTACTTGGTGTAAGTGTGTGTCTGTGTTACTGGGTATCAGTGTATGTCTTTGTAACTTGGTGTACGTGTATGTCTTTGTTCCTTGGTGTAAGTGTATGTCTTTGTTACTTGGTGTCAGTGCATGTCTGTGTTACTTGGTGTAAGTGTGTGTCTTTGTTACTTGGTGTCGGTGTGTGTCAGTGTTACTGGGTGTCAGTGTGTGTCTTTGTGACTTGGTATCAGTGTATGTCTTTGTTACTGGGTGCCAGTGTGTGTCTGTGACACTAGGTGTCAGTATTTAGTTTAGTTCAGAGATACAGCACTTAAACAGGCGCTTCGGCCCACCGAGTCTGTGCCGACCATCAACCACCCATTTATACTAATTCTACACTAATCCCGTATTCCTATCACATCCCCAACTGTCCCTATATATTTCCCTAACACCTACCTAAACTAGGGTCAATTTATAATGGCCAATTAACCTATCAACCTGCAAGTCTTTGGCATGTGGGAAGAAACCAGAGCACCCGGAGGAAACTCACGCAGAGACAGGGAGAACTTGCAAACTCCGCAAAGGCAGTACCCAGAATCGAGCCCTGGTCCCTGGAGCTGTGAGGCTGCTAACCACTGTGCCAATGTGCCGCCCAGTGTGTGTCTGTGCTACTGGGTGACAGTATATGACTTTGTTACTTGGTGTCAGTGTGTGTCTGTGTTACTGGGTGTCAGTGTGTTTGTTTGTGTTACTGGGTGTCAGTGTGTGTCTGTGTTACTTGGTGTAAGTGTGTGACTTTGTTACTTGGTGTCCGTGTGTGTCTGTGTTACTGGGTGTCAGTGTATGTCTTTGTAACTGGGTGTCAGTGTTTGTCTTTGTTACTTGGTGTAAGTGTGTGTCTGTGTTATTTGGTGTAAGTGTGTGACTGTGTTGCTGGGTGTCAGTGTGTGTCTGTGTTACTCGGTGTAATTGTGTGTCTTTGTTACTTTGTGTAAGTGTATGTCTTTGTTACTTGGTGTAAGTGTGTGCCTGTGTTACTGGATATCAGTGTTTGTCCTGGTTACTTGGTGTCAGTGTATGTCTGTGTTATTTGGTGTAAGTGTGTGCCTGTGTTACTGTGGATCAGTGCATGTCTTTGTGACTTGGTGTCAGTGTATGTCTTTGTTACTGGGTGTCAGTGTGTGTCTGTGTTACTTGGTGTCAGTGTATGTCTTTGTTACTGTGTATCAGTGTTTCTCTGTGTTCCTGGGTGTCAGTGTGTGTTTGTTTGTGTTACTGGGTGTCAATGTGTGTCTGTGACACTAGGTGTCAGTATTTAGTTTAGTTCAGAGATACAGCACTTAAACAGGCCCTTCGGCCCACCGAGTATGTGCTGACCATCAACCACCCATTTATACTAATCCTACAATAATCCCGTATTCCTATCACATCCCCAACTGTCCCTATATATTTCCCTAACACCTACCTATACTAGGGTCAATTTATAATGGCCAATTAACCTATCAACCTGCAAGTCTTTGGCATGTGGGAAGAAACCGGAGCACCCGGAGGAAACTCACGCAGAGACAGGGAGAACTTGCAAACTCCGCGAAGGCAGTACCCAGAATCGAGCCCTGGTCCCTGGAGCTGTGAGGCTGCTAACCACTGTGCCAATGTGCCGCCCAGTGTGTGTCTGTGCTACTGGGTATCAGTATATGTCTTTGTTAATTGGTGTAATTGTGTGTCTGTGTTAATGGGTCACAGTGTATGTCTTTGTTACTTGGTGTCAGTGTATGTCTGTGTTACTTGGTGTAAGTGTGTGTCTTTGTTACTTGGTGTAATTGTATGTCTTTGTTACTTGGTGTCAGTGTATGTCTGTGTTACTTAGTGTAAGTGTATGTCTTTGTTACTTGGTGTCAGTGTGTGTCTTTGTTACTTGTTGTAAGTGTGTGTCTGTGTTACTTGGTGTAAGTGTGTGTCTGTGTTACTTGGTATCAGTGTATGTCTTTGTTACTTGGTGTAAGTTTGTGTCTGTGTTACTGGGTGACAGTGTATGTCTTTGTTACTTGGTGTAAGTGTATGTCTGTGTTACTTGGTGTAAGTGTGTGTCTTTGTGACTTGGTGTAATTGTATTTCTTTGTTACTTGGTGTCAGTGTATGTCTTTGTTAAATGGTGTAAGTGAGTGTTTGTGTTACTTGGTGTAAGTGTGTGTCTGTGTCACTTGGTATCAGTGTATGTCTTTGTTACTTGGTGTGAGTGTGTGACTGTGTTACTGGGCATCAGTGTATGTCTTTGTTACTTGGTGTAAGAGTGTGTCTGTGTTACTGGGTATCAGTGTATGTCTTTGTTACTTGGTGTCAGTGTATGTCTTTGTTACTTGGTGTAAGTGTCTGTCTTTGTTACTTGGTGTAAGGGTGTGTCTTTTTTACTTGGTGTAAGTGTGTGTCTGTGTTACTGGGTATCAGTGTATGTCTTTGTTACTTGGTGTCAGTGTGTGTCTGTGGTACTGGGTATCAGTGTATGTCTTTGTTATTTCGTGTAAGTGTATGTCTTTGTGACTTGGTGTCAGTGTCTGTCTTTGTTACTTGGTGTAAGTGTGTGTCTGTGTTACTGGTTATCAGTGCATGTCTTTGTTACTTGGTGTCAGTGTATGTCAAAATACTTGGTGCAAGTGTATGTCTTTGTTACTTGGTGTAATTGTCTGTCTTTGTTACTTCGTGTAAGTGTATGTCTTTGTGACTTTGTGTCAGTGTCTGTCTTTGTTACTGTGTGTCAGTGTGTGTCTTTGTTACTTGGTGTCAGTGTATTTCTTTGTCACTGTTTCTCAGTGTTTCTCAGTGTTACTGGGTGTCAGTGTGTGTTTGTTTGTGTTACTGGGTGTCAGTGTGTATCTGTGACACTAGGTGTCAGTATTTAGTTTAGTTTTGAGATACAGCACTTTAACAGGCCCTTCGGCCCACCGGGTCTGTGCCGACCATCAACCAACCATTTATACTAATCCTACACTAAACCTGTATTCCGATCACATCCCCACCTGTCCCGATATATTTCCCTACCACCTACCTACCTATACTAGGGGCAATTCATGATGGCCAATTAACCTATCATCCTGCAAGTCTTTGGCATTTGGGAGGAAGCCGGAGCACCCGGAGGAAACCCACGCAGACACAGGGAGAACTTGCAAACTCCGGACAGGCAGTACCCAGAATCGAACCCGGGTCCCTGGAGCTGTGAGGCTGCGGTGCTAACCACTGCGCCAATGTGCCGCCCAGTGTGTCTCCGTGTTACTGGGTGTCAGTATATGTCTTTGTTACTTGGTGTCAGTGTGTGTCTGTGTTACTGGGTGTCAGTGTGTTTGTGTTACTGGGTGTCAGTGTGTGCCTGTGTTACTTGGTGTAAGTGTGTGACTTTGTAACTTGGTGTCGGTGTGTGACTGTGTTACTGGGTGTCAGTGTATGTCTTTGTTACTTGGTGTAAGTGTGTGTCTGTGCTACTGGGTATCAGTGTGTGTCTTTGTCACTTGGTGTAAGTGTATGTCAAAATACTTGGTGTATGTGTATGTCTTTGTTACTTGGTGTCAGTGTATGTCTGTGTTACTTGGTGTAAGTGTCTGTCTTTGTTACTTGGTGTAAGTGTGTGTTTGTGTAACTTGGTGTAAGTGTGAGTCTGTGTTACTTGGTGTCAGTGTGTTTGTTTGTGTTACTGGGTGTAAGTGTGTGACTTTGTTACTTGGTGTCCGTGTGTGTCTGTGTTACTGGGTGTCAGTGTATGTCTTTGTTACTTGGTGTAAGTGTGTGTCTGTGCTACTGGGTATCAGTGTGTGTCTTTGTTACTTGGTGTAAGTGTGTGTATGTGTTACTGGGTATCAGTGTATGTCTTTGTTACTTGGTGTCAGTGTGTGTCTTTGTTACTTGTTGTACGTGTGTGTCTGTGTTACTTGGTGTAAGTGTGTGTCTGTGTTACTTGGTATCAGTGTATGTCTTTGTTACTTGGTGTAAGTTTGTGTCTGTGTTACTGGGTGACAGTGTATGTCTTTGTTACTTGGTGTCAGTGTATGTCTGTGTTACTTGGTGTAAGTGTGTGTCTTTGTGACTTGGTGTAATTGTATGTCTTTGTTACTTGGTGTCAGTGTATGTCTTTGTTACTTGGTGTAAGTGAGTGTTTGTGTTACTTGGTGTAAGTGTGTGTCTGTGTCACTTGGTATCAGTGTATGTCTTTGTTACTTGGTGTCAGTGTATGTCTTTGTTACTTGGTGTAAGTGTCTGTCTTTGTTACTTGGTGTAAGGGTGTGTCTTTTTTACTTGGTGTAAGTGTGTGTCTGTGTTACTGGGTATCAGTGTATGTCTTTGTTACTTGGTGTCAGTGTATGTCTTTGTTACTTGGTGTAAGTGTCTGTCTTTGTTACTTGGTGTAAGGGTGTGTCTTTTTTACTTGGTGTAAGTGTGTGTCTGTGTTACTGGGTATCAGTGTAAGTCTTTGTTACTTGGTGTCAGTGTGTGTCTGTGGTACTGGGTAACAGTGTATGTCTTTGTTACTTGGTGTCAGTGTATGTCAAAATACTTGGTGCAAGTGCATGTCTTTGTTACTTGGTGTAATTGTCTGGCTTTGTTACTTCGTGTAAGTGTATGTCTTTGTGACTTGGTGTCAGTGTCTGTCTTTGTTACTGGGTGTCAGTGTGTGTCTTTGTTACTTGGTGTAAGTGTGTGTCTGTGTTACTGGGTATCAGTGTATGTCTTTGTAACTTGGTGTACGTGTATGTCTTTGTTCCTTGGTGTAAGTGTATGTCTTTGTTACTTGGTGTCAGTGCATGTCTGTGTTACTTGGTGTAAGTGTGTGTCTTTGTTACTTGGTGTCGGTGTGTGTCAGTGTTACTGGGTGTCAGTGTGTGTCTTTGTGACTTGGTATCAGTGTATGTCTTTGTTACTGGGTGCCAGTGTGTGTCTGTGACACTAGGTGTCAGTATTTAGTTTAGTTCAGAGATACAGCACTTAAACAGGCGCTTCGGCCCACCGAGTCTGTGCCGACCATCAACCACCCATTTATACTAATTCTACACTAATCCCGTATTCCTATCACATCCCCAACTGTCCCTATATATTTCCCTAACACCTACCTAAACTAGGGTCAATTTATAATGGCCAATTAACCTATCAACCTGCAAGTCTTTGGCATGTGGGAAGAAACCAGAGCACCCGGAGGAAACTCACGCAGAGACAGGGAGAACTTGCAAACTCCGCAAAGGCAGTACCCAGAATCGAGCCCTGGTCCCTGGAGCTGTGAGGCTGCTAACCACTGTGCCAATGTGCCGCCCAGTGTGTGTCTGTGCTACTGGGTGACAGTATATGACTTTGTTACTTGGTGTCAGTGTGTGTCTGTGTTACTTGGTGTCAGTGTGTTTGTTTGTGTTACTGGGTGTCAGTGTGTGTCTGTGTTACTTGGTGTAAGTGTGTGACTTTGTTACTTGGTGTCCGTGTGTGTCTGTGTTACTGGGTGTCAGTGTATGTCTTTGTAACTGGGTGTCAGTGTTTGTCTTTGTTACTTGGTGTAAGTGTGTGTCTGTGTTATTTGGTGTAAGTGTGTGACTGTGTTGCTGGGTGTCAGTGTGTGTCTGTGTTACTCGGTGTAATTGTGTGTCTTTGTTACTTTGTGTAAGTGTATGTCTTTGTTACTTGGTGTAAGTGTGTGCCTGTGTTACTGGATATCAGTGTTTGTCCTGGTTACTTGGTGTCAGTGTATGTCTGTGTTATTTGGTGTAAGTGTGTGCCTGTGTTACTGTGGATCAGTGCATGTCTTTGTGACTTGGTGTCAGTGTATGTCTTTGTTACTGGGTGTCAGTGTGTGTCTGTGTTACTTGGTGTCAGTGTATGTCTTTGTTACTGTGTATCAGTGTTTCTCTGTGTTCCTGGGTGTCAGTGTGTGTTTGTTTGTGTTACTGGGTGTCAATGTGTGTCTGTGACACTAGGTGTCAGTATTTAGTTTAGTTCAGAGATACAGCACTTAAACAGGCCCTTCGGCCCACCGAGTATGTGCTGACCATCAACCACCCATTTATACTAATCCTACAATAATCCCGTATTCCTATCACATCCCCAACTGTCCCTATATATTTCCCTAACACCTACCTATACTAGGGTCAATTTATAATGGCCAATTAACCTATCAACCTGCAAGTCTTTGGCATGTGGGAAGAAACCGGAGCACCCGGAGGAAACTCACGCAGAGACAGGGAGAACTTGCAAACTCCGCGAAGGCAGTACCCAGAATCGAGCCCTGGTCCCTGGAGCTGTGAGGCTGCTAACCACTGTGCCAATGTGCCGCCCAGTGTGTGTCTGTGCTACTGGGTATCAGTATATGTCTTTGTTAATTGGTGTAATTGTGTGTCTGTGTTAATGGGTCACAGTGTATGTCTTTGTTACTTGGTGTCAGTGTATGTCTGTGTTACTTGGTGTAAGTGTGTGTCTTTGTTACTTGGTGTAATTGTATGTCTTTGTTACTTGGTGTCAGTGTATGTCTGTGTTACTTAGTGTAAGTGTATGTCTTTGTTACTTGGTGTCAGTGTGTGTCTTTGTTACTTGTTGTAAGTGTGTGTCTGTGTTACTTGGTGTAAGTGTGTGTCTGTGTTACTTGGTATCAGTGTATGTCTTTGTTACTTGGTGTAAGTTTGTGTCTGTGTTACTGGGTGACAGTGTATGTCTTTGTTACTTGGTGTAAGTGTATGTCTGTGTTACTTGGTGTAAGTGTGTGTCTTTGTGACTTGGTGTAATTGTATTTCTTTGTTACTTGGTGTCAGTGTATGTCTTTGTTAAATGGTGTAAGTGAGTGTTTGTGTTACTTGGTGTAAGTGTGTGTCTGTGTCACTTGGTATCAGTGTATGTCTTTGTTACTTGGTGTGAGTGTGTGACTGTGTTACTGGGCATCAGTGTATGTCTTTGTTACTTGGTGTAAGTGTGTGTCTGTGTTACTGGGTATCAGTGTATGTCTTTGTTACTTGGTGTCAGTGTATGTCTTTGTTACTTGGTGTAAGTGTCTGTCTTTGTTACTTGGTGTAAGGGTGTGTCTTTTTTACTTGGTGTAAGTGTGTGTCTGTGTTACTGGGTATCAGTGTATGTCTTTGTTACTTGGTGTCAGTGTGTGTCTGTGGTACTGGGTATCAGTGTATGTCTTTGTTATTTCGTGTAAGTGTATGTCTTTGTGACTTGGTGTCAGTGTCTGTCTTTGTTACTTGGTGTAAGTGTGTGTCTGTGTTACTGGTTATCAGTGCATGTCTTTGTTACTTGGTGTCAGTGTATGTCAAAATACTTGGTGCAAGTGTATGTCTTTGTTACTTGGTGTAATTGTCTGTCTTTGTTACTTCGTGTAAGTGTATGTCTTTGTGACTTTGTGTCAGTGTCTGTCTTTGTTACTGTGTGTCAGTGTGTGTCTTTGTTACTTGGTGTCAGTGTATTTCTTTGTCACTGTTTCTCAGTGTTTCTCAGTGTTACTGGGTGTCAGTGTGTGTTTGTTTGTGTTACTGGGTGTCAGTGTGTATCTGTGACACTAGGTGTCAGTATTTAGTTTAGTTTTGAGATACAGCACTTTAACAGGCCCTTCGGCCCACCGGGTCTGTGCCGACCATCAACCAACCATTTATACTAATCCTACACTAAACCTGTATTCCGATCACATCCCCACCTGTCCCGATATATTTCCCTACCACCTACCTACCTATACTAGGGGCAATTCATGATGGCCAATTAACCTATCATCCTGCAAGTCTTTGGCATTTGGGAGGAAGCCGGAGCACCCGGAGGAAACCCACGCAGACACAGGGAGAACTTGCAAACTCCGGACAGGCAGTACCCAGAATCGAACCCGGGTCCCTGGAGCTGTGAGGCTGCGGTGCTAACCACTGCGCCAATGTGCCGCCCAGTGTGTCTCCGTGTTACTGGGTGTCAGTATATGTCTTTGTTACTTGGTGTCAGTGTGTGTCTGTGTTACTGGGTGTCAGTGTGTTTGTGTTACTGGGTGTCAGTGTGTGCCTGTGTTACTTGGTGTAAGTGTGTGACTTTGTAACTTGGTGTCGGTGTGTGACTGTGTTACTGGGTGTCAGTGTATGTCTTTGTTACTTGGTGTAAGTGTGTGTCTGTGCTACTGGGTATCAGTGTGTGTCTTTGTCACTTGGTGTAAGTGTATGTCAAAATACTTGGTGTATGTGTATGTCTTTGTTACTTGGTGTCAGTGTATGTCTGTGTTACTTGGTGTAAGTGTCTGTCTTTGTTACTTGGTGTAAGTGTGTGTTTGTGTAACTTGGTGTAAGTGTGAGTCTGTGTTACTTGGTGTCAGTGTGTTTGTTTGTGTTACTGGGTGTAAGTGTGTGACTTTGTTACTTGGTGTCCGTGTGTGTCTGTGTTACTGGGTGTCAGTGTATGTCTTTGTTACTTGGTGTAAGTGTGTGTCTGTGCTACTGGGTATCAGTGTGTGTCTTTGTTACTTGGTGTAAGTGTGTGTATGTGTTACTGGGTATCAGTGTATGTCTTTGTTACTTGGTGTCAGTGTGTGTCTTTGTTACTTGTTGTACGTGTGTGTCTGTGTTACTTGGTGTAAGTGTGTGTCTGTGTTACTTGGTATCAGTGTATGTCTTTGTTACTTGGTGTAAGTTTGTGTCTGTGTTACTGGGTGACAGTGTATGTCTTTGTTACTTGGTGTCAGTGTATGTCTGTGTTACTTGGTGTAAGTGTGTGTCTTTGTGACTTGGTGTAATTGTATGTCTTTGTTACTTGGTGTCAGTGTATGTCTTTGTTACTTGGTGTAAGTGAGTGTTTGTGTTACTTGGTGTAAGTGTGTGTCTGTGTCACTTGGTATCAGTGTATGTCTTTGTTACTTGGTGTCAGTGTATGTCTTTGTTACTTGGTGTAAGTGTCTGTCTTTGTTACTTGGTGTAAGGGTGTGTCTTTTTTACTTGGTGTAAGTGTGTGTCTGTGTTACTGGGTATCAGTGTATGTCTTTGTTACTTGGTGTCAGTGTATGTCTTTGTTACTTGGTGTAAGTGTCTGTCTTTGTTACTTGGTGTAAGGGTGTGTCTTTTTTACTTGGTGTAAGTGTGTGTCTGTGTTACTGGGTATCAGTGTAAGTCTTTGTTACTTGGTGTCAGTGTGTGTCTGTGGTACTGGGTAACAGTGTATGTCTTTGTTACTTGGTGTCAGTGTATGTCAAAATACTTGGTGCAAGTGCATGTCTTTGTTACTTGGTGTAATTGTCTGGCTTTGTTACTTCGTGTAAGTGTATGTCTTTGTGACTTGGTGTCAGTGTCTGTCTTTGTTACTGGGTGTCAGTGTGTGTCTTTGTTACTTGGTGTAAGTGTGTGTCTGTGTTACTGGGTATCAGTGTATGTCTTTGTAACTTGGTGTACGTGTATGTCTTTGTTCCTTGGTGTAAGTGTATGTCTTTGTTACTTGGTGTCAGTGCATGTCTGTGTTACTTGGTGTAAGTGTGTGTCTTTGTTACTTGGTGTCGGTGTGTGTCAGTGTTACTGGGTGTCAGTGTGTGTCTTTGTGACTTGGTATCAGTGTATGTCTTTGTTACTGGGTGCCAGTGTGTGTCTGTGACACTAGGTGTCAGTATTTAGTTTAGTTCAGAGATACAGCACTTAAACAGGCGCTTCGGCCCACCGAGTCTGTGCCGACCATCAACCACCCATTTATACTAATTCTACACTAATCCCGTATTCCTATCACATCCCCAACTGTCCCTATATATTTCCCTAACACCTACCTAAACTAGGGTCAATTTATAATGGCCAATTAACCTATCAACCTGCAAGTCTTTGGCATGTGGGAAGAAACCAGAGCACCCGGAGGAAACTCACGCAGAGACAGGGAGAACTTGCAAACTCCGCAAAGGCAGTACCCAGAATCGAGCCCTGGTCCCTGGAGCTGTGAGGCTGCTAACCACTGTGCCAATGTGCCGCCCAGTGTGTGTCTGTGCTACTGGGTGACAGTATATGACTTTGTTACTTGGTGTCAGTGTGTGTCTGTGTTACTGGGTGTCAGTGTGTTTGTTTGTGTTACTGGGTGTCAGTGTGTGTCTGTGTTACTTGGTGTAAGTGTGTGACTTTGTTACTTGGTGTCCGTGTGTGTCTGTGTTACTGGGTGTCAGTGTATGTCTTTGTAACTGGGTGTCAGTGTTTGTCTTTGTTACTTGGTGTAAGTGTGTGTCTGTGTTATTTGGTGTAAGTGTGTGACTGTGTTGCTGGGTGTCAGTGTGTGTCTGTGTTACTCGGTGTAATTGTGTGTCTTTGTTACTTTGTGTAAGTGTATGTCTTTGTTACTTGGTGTAAGTGTGTGCCTGTGTTACTGGATATCAGTGTTTGTCCTGGTTACTTGGTGTCAGTGTATGTCTGTGTTATTTGGTGTAAGTGTGTGCCTGTGTTACTGTGGATCAGTGCATGTCTTTGTGACTTGGTGTCAGTGTATGTCTTTGTTACTGGGTGTCAGTGTGTGTCTGTGTTACTTGGTGTCAGTGTATGTCTTTGTTACTGTGTATCAGTGTTTCTCTGTGTTCCTGGGTGTCAGTGTGTGTTTGTTTGTGTTACTGGGTGTCAATGTGTGTCTGTGACACTAGGTGTCAGTATTTAGTTTAGTTCAGAGATACAGCACTTAAACAGGCCCTTCGGCCCACCGAGTATGTGCTGACCATCAACCACCCATTTATACTAATCCTACAATAATCCCGTATTCCTATCACATCCCCAACTGTCCCTATATATTTCCCTAACACCTACCTATACTAGGGTCAATTTATAATGGCCAATTAACCTATCAACCTGCAAGTCTTTGGCATGTGGGAAGAAACCGGAGCACCCGGAGGAAACTCACGCAGAGACAGGGAGAACTTGCAAACTCCGCGAAGGCAGTACCCAGAATCGAGCCCTGGTCCCTGGAGCTGTGAGGCTGCTAACCACTGTGCCAATGTGCCGCCCAGTGTGTGTCTGTGCTACTGGGTATCAGTATATGTCTTTGTTAATTGGTGTAATTGTGTGTCTGTGTTAATGGGTCACAGTGTATGTCTTTGTTACTTGGTGTCAGTGTATGTCTGTGTTACTTGGTGTAAGTGTGTGTCTTTGTTACTTGGTGTAATTGTATGTCTTTGTTACTTGGTGTCAGTGTATGTCTGTGTTACTTAGTGTAAGTGTATGTCTTTGTTACTTGGTGTCAGTGTGTGTCTTTGTTACTTGTTGTAAGTGTGTGTCTGTGTTACTTGGTGTAAGTGTGTGTCTGTGTTACTTGGTATCAGTGTATGTCTTTGTTACTTGGTGTAAGTTTGTGTCTGTGTTACTGGGTGACAGTGTATGTCTTTGTTACTTGGTGTAAGTGTATGTCTGTGTTACTTGGTGTAAGTGTGTGTCTTTGTGACTTGGTGTAATTGTATTTCTTTGTTACTTGGTGTCAGTGTATGTCTTTGTTAAATGGTGTAAGTGAGTGTTTGTGTTACTTGGTGTAAGTGTGTGTCTGTGTCACTTGGTATCAGTGTATGTCTTTGTTACTTGGTGTGAGTGTGTGACTGTGTTACTGGGCATCAGTGTATGTCTTTGTTACTTGGTGTAAGAGTGTGTCTGTGTTACTGGGTATCAGTGTATGTCTTTGTTACTTGGTGTCAGTGTATGTCTTTGTTACTTGGTGTAAGTGTCTGTCTTTGTTACTTGGTGTAAGGGTGTGTCTTTTTTACTTGGTGTAAGTGTGTGTCTGTGTTACTGGGTATCAGTGTATGTCTTTGTTACTTGGTGTCAGTGTGTGTCTGTGGTACTGGGTATCAGTGTATGTCTTTGTTATTTCGTGTAAGTGTATGTCTTTGTGACTTGGTGTCAGTGTCTGTCTTTGTTACTTGGTGTAAGTGTGTGTCTGTGTTACTGGTTATCAGTGCATGTCTTTGTTACTTGGTGTCAGTGTATGTCAAAATACTTGGTGCAAGTGTATGTCTTTGTTACTTGGTGTAATTGTCTGTCTTTGTTACTTCGTGTAAGTGTATGTCTTTGTGACTTTGTGTCAGTGTCTGTCTTTGTTACTGTGTGTCAGTGTGTGTCTTTGTTACTTGGTGTCAGTGTATTTCTTTGTCACTGTTTCTCAGTGTTTCTCAGTGTTACTGGGTGTCAGTGTGTGTTTGTTTGTGTTACTGGGTGTCAGTGTGTATCTGTGACACTAGGTGTCAGTATTTAGTTTAGTTTTGAGATACAGCACTTTAACAGGCCCTTCGGCCCACCGGGTCTGTGCCGACCATCAACCAACCATTTATACTAATCCTACACTAAACCTGTATTCCGATCACATCCCCACCTGTCCCGATATATTTCCCTACCACCTACCTACCTATACTAGGGGCAATTCATGATGGCCAATTAACCTATCATCCTGCAAGTCTTTGGCATTTGGGAGGAAGCCGGAGCACCCGGAGGAAACCCACGCAGACACAGGGAGAACTTGCAAACTCCGGACAGGCAGTACCCAGAATCGAACCCGGGTCCCTGGAGCTGTGAGGCTGCGGTGCTAACCACTGCGCCAATGTGCCGCCCAGTGTGTCTCCGTGTTACTGGGTGTCAGTATATGTCTTTGTTACTTGGTGTCAGTGTGTGTCTGTGTTACTGGGTGTCAGTGTGTTTGTGTTACTGGGTGTCAGTGTGTGCCTGTGTTACTTGGTGTAAGTGTGTGACTTTGTAACTTGGTGTCGGTGTGTGACTGTGTTACTGGGTGTCAGTGTATGTCTTTGTTACTTGGTGTAAGTGTGTGTCTGTGCTACTGGGTATCAGTGTGTGTCTTTGTCACTTGGTGTAAGTGTATGTCAAAATACTTGGTGTATGTGTATGTCTTTGTTACTTGGTGTCAGTGTATGTCTGTGTTACTTGGTGTAAGTGTCTGTCTTTGTTACTTGGTGTAAGTGTGTGTTTGTGTAACTTGGTGTAAGTGTGAGTCTGTGTTACTTGGTGTCAGTGTGTTTGTTTGTGTTACTGGGTGTAAGTGTGTGACTTTGTTACTTGGTGTCCGTGTGTGTCTGTGTTACTGGGTGTCAGTGTATGTCTTTGTTACTTGGTGTAAGTGTGTGTCTGTGCTACTGGGTATCAGTGTGTGTCTTTGTTACTTGGTGTAAGTGTGTGTATGTGTTACTGGGTATCAGTGTATGTCTTTGTTACTTGGTGTCAGTGTGTGTCTTTGTTACTTGTTGTACGTGTGTGTCTGTGTTACTTGGTGTAAGTGTGTGTCTGTGTTACTTGGTATCAGTGTATGTCTTTGTTACTTGGTGTAAGTTTGTGTCTGTGTTACTGGGTGACAGTGTATGTCTTTGTTACTTGGTGTCAGTGTATGTCTGTGTTACTTGGTGTAAGTGTGTGTCTTTGTGACTTGGTGTAATTGTATGTCTTTGTTACTTGGTGTCAGTGTATGTCTTTGTTACTTGGTGTAAGTGAGTGTTTGTGTTACTTGGTGTAAGTGTGTGTCTGTGTCACTTGGTATCAGTGTATGTCTTTGTTACTTGGTGTCAGTGTATGTCTTTGTTACTTGGTGTAAGTGTCTGTCTTTGTTACTTGGTGTAAGGGTGTGTCTTTTTTACTTGGTGTAAGTGTGTGTCTGTGTTACTGGGTATCAGTGTATGTCTTTGTTACTTGGTGTCAGTGTATGTCTTTGTTACTTGGTGTAAGTGTCTGTCTTTGTTACTTGGTGTAAGGGTGTGTCTTTTTTACTTGGTGTAAGTGTGTGTCTGTGTTACTGGGTATCAGTGTAAGTCTTTGTTACTTGGTGTCAGTGTGTGTCTGTGGTACTGGGTAACAGTGTATGTCTTTGTTACTTGGTGTCAGTGTATGTCAAAATACTTGGTGCAAGTGCATGTCTTTGTTACTTGGTGTAATTGTCTGGCTTTGTTACTTCGTGTAAGTGTATGTCTTTGTGACTTGGTGTCAGTGTCTGTCTTTGTTACTGGGTGTCAGTGTGTGTCTTTGTTACTTGGTGTAAGTGTGTGTCTGTGTTACTGGGTATCAGTGTATGTCTTTGTAACTTGGTGTACGTGTATGTCTTTGTTCCTTGGTGTAAGTGTATGTCTTTGTTACTTGGTGTCAGTGCATGTCTGTGTTACTTGGTGTAAGTGTGTGTCTTTGTTACTTGGTGTCGGTGTGTGTCAGTGTTACTGGGTGTCAGTGTGTGTCTTTGTGACTTGGTATCAGTGTATGTCTTTGTTACTGGGTGCCAGTGTGTGTCTGTGACACTAGGTGTCAGTATTTAGTTTAGTTCAGAGATACAGCACTTAAACAGGCGCTTCGGCCCACCGAGTCTGTGCCGACCATCAACCACCCATTTATACTAATTCTACACTAATCCCGTATTCCTATCACATCCCCAACTGTCCCTATATATTTCCCTAACACCTACCTAAACTAGGGTCAATTTATAATGGCCAATTAACCTATCAACCTGCAAGTCTTTGGCATGTGGGAAGAAACCAGAGCACCCGGAGGAAACTCACGCAGAGACAGGGAGAACTTGCAAACTCCGCAAAGGCAGTACCCAGAATCGAGCCCTGGTCCCTGGAGCTGTGAGGCTGCTAACCACTGTGCCAATGTGCCGCCCAGTGTGTGTCTGTGCTACTGGGTGACAGTATATGACTTTGTTACTTGGTGTCAGTGTGTGTCTGTGTTACTGGGTGTCAGTGTGTTTGTTTGTGTTACTGGGTGTCAGTGTGTGTCTGTGTTACTTGGTGTAAGTGTGTGACTTTGTTACTTGGTGTCCGTGTGTGTCTGTGTTACTGGGTGTCAGTGTATGTCTTTGTAACTGGGTGTCAGTGTTTGTCTTTGTTACTTGGTGTAAGTGTGTGTCTGTGTTATTTGGTGTAAGTGTGTGACTGTGTTGCTGGGTGTCAGTGTGTGTCTGTGTTACTCGGTGTAATTGTGTGTCTTTGTTACTTTGTGTAAGTGTATGTCTTTGTTACTTGGTGTAAGTGTGTGCCTGTGTTACTGGATATCAGTGTTTGTCCTGGTTACTTGGTGTCAGTGTATGTCTGTGTTATTTGGTGTAAGTGTGTGCCTGTGTTACTGTGGATCAGTGCATGTCTTTGTGACTTGGTGTCAGTGTATGTCTTTGTTACTGGGTGTCAGTGTGTGTCTGTGTTACTTGGTGTCAGTGTATGTCTTTGTTACTGTGTATCAGTGTTTCTCTGTGTTCCTGGGTGTCAGTGTGTGTTTGTTTGTGTTACTGGGTGTCAATGTGTGTCTGTGACACTAGGTGTCAGTATTTAGTTTAGTTCAGAGATACAGCACTTAAACAGGCCCTTCGGCCCACCGAGTATGTGCTGACCATCAACCACCCATTTATACTAATCCTACAATAATCCCGTATTCCTATCACATCCCCAACTGTCCCTATATATTTCCCTAACACCTACCTATACTAGGGTCAATTTATAATGGCCAATTAACCTATCAACCTGCAAGTCTTTGGCATGTGGGAAGAAACCGGAGCACCCGGAGGAAACTCACGCAGAGACAGGGAGAACTTGCAAACTCCGCGAAGGCAGTACCCAGAATCGAGCCCTGGTCCCTGGAGCTGTGAGGCTGCTAACCACTGTGCCAATGTGCCGCCCAGTGTGTGTCTGTGCTACTGGGTATCAGTATATGTCTTTGTTAATTGGTGTAATTGTGTGTCTGTGTTAATGGGTCACAGTGTATGTCGTTGTTACTTGGTGTCAGTGTATGTCTGTGTTACTTGGTGTAAGTGTGTGTCTTTGTTACTTGGTGTAATTGTATGTCTTTGTTACTTGGTGTCAGTGTATGTCTGTGTTACTTAGTGTAAGTGTATGTCTTTGTTACTTGGTGTCAGTGTGTGTCTTTGTTACTTGTTGTAAGTGTGTGTCTGTGTTACTTGGTGTAAGTGTGTGTCTGTGTTACTTGGTATCAGTGTATGTCTTTGTTACTTGGTGTAAGTTTGTGTCTGTGTTACTGGGTGACAGTGTATGTCTTTGTTACTTGGTGTAAGTGTATGTCTGTGTTACTTGGTGTAAGTGTGTGTCTTTGTGACTTGGTGTAATTGTATGTCTTTGTTACTTGGTGTCAGTGTATGTCTTTGTTACTTGGTGTAAGTGAGTGTTTGTGTTACTTGGTGTAAGTGTGTGTCTGTGTCACTTGGTATCAGTGAATGTCTTTGTTACTTGGTGTGATTGTGTGACTGTGTTACTGGGCATCAGTGTATGTCTTTGTTACTTGGTGTAAGTGTGTGTCTGTGTTACTGGGTATCAGTGTATGTCTTTGTTACTTGGTGTCAGTGTATGTCTTTGTTACTTGGTGTAAGTGTCTGTCTTTGTTACTTGGTGTAAGGGTGTGTCTTTTTTACTTGGTGTAAGTGAGTGTTTGTGTTACTTGGTGCAAGTGTGTGTCTGTGTCACTTGGTATCAGTGTATGTCTTTGTTACTTGGTGTGAGTGTGTGACTGTGTTACTGGGCATCAGTGTATGTCTTTGTTACTTGGTGTAAGTGTGTGTCTGTGTTACTGGGTATCAGTGTATGTCTTTGTTACTTGGTGTCAGTGTATGTCTTTGTTACTTGGTGTAAGTGTCTGTCTTTGTTACTTGGTGTAAGTGTGTGTCTGTGTTACTGGTTATCAGTGCATGTCTTTGTTACTTGGTGTCAGTGTATGTCAAAATACTTGGTGTAATTGTCTGTCTTTGTTACTTCGTGTAAGTGTATGTCTTTGTGACTTTGTGTCAGTGTGTGTCTTTGTTACTTGGTGTCAGTGTATTTCTTTGTCACTGTTTCTCAGTGTTACTGGGTGTCAGTGTGTGTTTGTTTGTGTTACTGGGTGTCAGTGTGTATCTGTGACACTAGGTGTCAGTATTTAGTTTAGTTTTGAGATACAGCACTTTAACAGGCCCTTCGGCCCACCGGGTCTGTGCCGACCATCAACCAACCATTTATACTAATCCTACACTGAACCCGTATTCCTATCACATCCCCACCTGTCCCGATATATTTCCCTACCACCTACCTACCTATACTAGGGGCAATTTATGATGGCCAATTAACCTATCATCCTGCAAGTCTTTGGCATGTGGGAGGAAGCCGGAGCACCCGGAGGAAACCCACGCAGACACAGGGAGAACTTGCAAACTCCGGACAGGCAGTACCCAGAATCGAACCCGGGTCCCTGGAGCTGTGAGGCTGCGGTGCTAACCACTGCGCCAATGTGCCGCCCAGTGTGTCTCCGTGTTACTGGGTGTCAGTATATGTCTTTGTTACTTGGTGTCAGTGTGTGTCTGTGTTACTGGGTGTCAGTGTGTTTGTGTTACTGGGTGTCAGTGTGTGCCTGTGTTACTTGGTGTAAGTGTGTGACTTTGTTACTTGGTGTCGGTGTGTGTCTGTGTTACTGGGTGTCAGTGTATGTCTTTGTTACTTGGTGTAAGTGTGTGTCTGTGCTACTGGGTATCAGTGTGTGTCTTTGTCACTTGGTGTAAGTGTATGTCAAAATACTTGGTGTATGTGTATGTCTTTGTTACTTGGTGTAATTGCCTGTCTTTGTTACTTGGTGTCAGTGTATGTCTGTGTTACTTGGTGTAAGTGTCTGTCTTTGTTACTTGGTGTCAGTGTGTGTTTGTGTTACTTGGTGTAAGTGTGTGTCTATGTTACTTGGTGTCAGTGTGTTTGTTTGTGTTACTGGGTGTAAGTGTGTGACTTTGTTACTTGGTGTCCGTGTGTGTCTGTGTTACTGGGTGTCAGTGTATGTCTTTGTTACTTGGTGTATGTGTGTGTCTGTGCTGCTGGGTATCAGTGTGTGTCTTTGTTACTTGGTGTAAGTGTGTGTATGTGTTACTGGGTATCAGTGTATGTCTTTGTTACTTGGTGTCAGTGTGTGTCTTTGTTACTTGTTGTACGTGTGTGTCTGTGTTACTTGGTGTAAGTGTGTGTCTGTGTTACTTGGTATCAGTGTATGTCTTTGTTACTTGGTGTAAGTTTGTGTCTGTGTTACTGGGTGACAGTGTATGTCTTTGTTACTTGGTGTCAGTGTATGTCTGTGTTACTTAGTGTAAGTGTATGTCTTTGTTACTTGGTGTCAGTGTGTGTCTTTGTTACTTGTTGTAAGTGTGTGTCTGTGTTACTTGGTGTAAGTGTGTGTCTGTGTTACTTGGTATCAGTGTATGTCTTTGTTACTTGGTGTAAGTTTGTGTCTGTGTTACTGGGTGACAGTGTATGTCTTTGTTACTTGGTGTAAGTGTATGTCTGTGTTACTTGGTGTAAGTGTGTGTCTTTGTGACTTGGTGTAATTGTATGTCTTTGTTACTTGGTGTCAGTGTATGTCTTTGTTACTTGGTGTAAGTGAGTGTTTGTGTTACTTGGTGTAAGTGTGTGTCTGTGTCACTTGGTATCAGTGTATGTCTTTGTTACTTGGTGTGAGTGTGTGACTGTGTTACTGGGCATCAGTGTATGTATTTGTTACTTGGTGTAAGTATGTGTCTGTGTTACTGGGTATCAGTGTATGTCTTTGTTACTTGGTGTCAGTGTATGTCTGTGGTACTGGGTATCAGTGTATGTCTTTGTTACTTCGTGTAAATGTATGTCTTTGTGACTTGGTGTCAGTGTCTGTCTTTGTTACTTGGTATAAGTGTGTGTCTGTGTTACTGGTTATCAGTGCATGTCTTTGTTACTTGGTGTCAGTGTATGTCAAAATACTTGGTGCAAGTGTATGTCTTTGTTACTTGGTGTAATTGTCTGTCTTTGTTACTTCGTGTAAGTGTATGTCTTTGTGACTTTATGTCAGTGTCTGTCTTTGTTACTGGGTGTCAGTGTGTGTCTTTGTTACTTGGTGTCAGTGTATGTCTTTGTTACTGGGAGTCAGTGTGTGTCTTTGTGACTTGGTGTCAGTGTATGTCTTTGTTACTTGGTGTAAGTGTCTGTCTGTGTTACTGGGTATCAGTGTATGTCTTTGTTACTTGGTGTAAGTGTCTGTCTTTGTTACTTGGTGTAAGTGTGTGTCTGTGTTACTGGGTATCAGTGTCTGTCTTTGTTACTTGGTGTAAGTCTGTGTCTGTGTTACTGGGTATCTGTGCATGTCTTTGTTACTTGGTGTCAGTGTATGCCTGTGTTACTTGGTGTAAGTGTATGTCTTTGTTACTGGGAGTCAGTGTGTGTCTTTGTCACTTGGTATCAGTGTATGTCTGTGTTACTTGGTGTCATTGTGTTTGTTTGTGTTACTGGGTGTCAGTGTGTGTCTGTGTTACTTGGTGTAAGTGTGTGTCTTTGTTACTTGGTGTCCGTGTGTGTCTGTGTTACTGGGTGTCAGTGTATGTCTTTGTTACTGGGTGTCAGTGTATGTCTTTGTTACTTGGTGTAAGTGTGTGTCTGTGTTACTGGGTATCGGTGTCTGTCTTTGTTACTTGGTGTAAGTGTGTGTCTGTGTTATTGGGTATCAGTGCATGTCTTTGTTACTTGGTGTCAGTGTATGTCTGTGTTACTTGGTGTAAGTGTGTGTCTGTGTTACTGGGTATCAGTGTATGTCTTTGTTACTTGGTGTCAGTGTATGTCAAAATACAAGGTGTAAGTGTATGTCTTTGATACTTGGTGTAATTGTCTATCTTTGTCACTTGGTGTCAGTGTATGTCTGTGTTACTTGGTGTAAGTGTGTGTCATTGTTACTTGGTGTAAGTGTATGTCTTTGTTACTTGGTGTCAGTGTATGTCTTTGTTACTTGGTATCAGTGTATGTCTGTGTTACTTGGTGTCAGTGTGTTTGTATGTGTTACTGGGTGTCAGTGTGTGTCTATGTTACTTGGTGTAATTGTATGTCTTTGTTGCTGGGTGTCAGTGTATGTCTTTGTTTCTTGGTGTAAGTTTGTTACTGTATTACTTGGTGTAAGTGTGTGTCTGTGTTCCTGGGTATCAGTGTATGTCTTTGTTACTTGGTGTCAGTGTCTGTCTGTGTTACTTGTGTGTAAGTGTGTGCCTGTGTTACTGGGTATCAGTGTATGTCTTTGTTACTTGGTGTCAGTGTATGTCTGTGTTACTTGGTGTAAGTGTGTGTCTTTGTTACTTGGTGTAAGTGTATGTCTGTGTTCCTGGGTATCAGTGTATGTCTTTGTTACTTGGTGTCAGTGTATGTCTGTGTTACTTGGTGTAAGTGTGTGTCTGTGTTACTGGGTATCAGTGTATGTCTTTGTAACTTGGTGTCAGTGTATGTCTGTGTTACTTGGTGTACGTGAGTGTCTGTGTTACTGGGTGGCAGTGTGTGTCTGTGTTACTTGGTGTAATTGTGTGTCATTGTTACTTGGTGTCCGTGTGTGTCTGTGTTACTGGGTGTCAGTGTATGTCTTTGTTACTGGGTGTAAGTGTAGGTCTTTGTTACTTGGTGTCAGTGTGTGTCTGTGTTACTGGGCATCAGTGTATGTCTTTGTGACTTGGTATCAGTGTATGTCTGTGTTACTTGGTGTCAGTGTGTTTGTATGTGTTACTTGGTGTCAGTGTGTGTCTATGTTACTTGGTGTAAGTCTGTGTCTTTGTTACTTGGGGTCCGTGTATGTCTGTGTTACTGGGTGTCAGTGCATGTGTTTGTTACTGGGTGTCAGTGTATGTCTTTGTTACTTGGTGTATGTGTGTGTCTGTGTTACTGGGTATCAGTGTCTGTCTTTGTTACTTGGTGTAAGTGTGTGTCTGTGTTACTGTGTATCAGTGCATTTCTTTGTTACTTGGTGTCAGTGTATGTCTGTGTTACTTGGTGTAAGTGTGTGTCTGTGTTACTGGGTATCAGTGTATGTCTTTGTTACTTGGTGTCAGTGTATGTCTGTGTTACTTGGTGTAAGTGTGTGTCTTTGTTACTTGGTGTAAGTGTATGTCTGTGTTCCTGTTTATCAGTGTATGTCTTTGTTACTTGGTGTCAGTGTATGTCTGTGTTACTTGGTGTAAGTGTGTGTCTGTGTTACTGGGTATCAGTGTATGTCTTTGTAACTTGGTGTCAGTGTATGTCTGTGTTACTTGGTGTACGTGAGTGTCTGTGTTACTGGGTGGCAGTGTGTGTCTGTGTTACTTGGTGTAATTGTGTGTCTTTGTTACTTGGTGTCCGTGTGTGTCTGTGTTACTGGGTGTCAGTGTATGTCTTTGTTACTGGGTGTAAGTGTAGGTCTTTGTTACTTGGTGTCAGTGTGTGTCTGTGTTACTGGGCATCAGTGTATGTCTTTGTGACTTGGTATCAGTGTATGTCTGTGTTACTTGGTGTCAGTGTGTTTGTATGTGTTACTTGGTGTCAGTGTGTGTCTATGTTACTTGGTGTAAGTCTGTGTCTTTGTTACTTGGGGTCCGTGTATGTCTGTGTTACTGGGTGTCAGTGCATGTGTTTGTTACTGGGTGTCAGTGTATGTCTTTGTTACTTGGTGTATGTGTGTGTCTGTGTTACTGGGTATCAGTGTCTGTCTTTGTTACTTGGTGTAAGTGTGTGTCTGTGTTACTGTGTATCAGTGCATTTCTTTGTTACTTGGTGTCAGTGTATGTCTGTGTTACTTGGTGTAAGTGTGTGTCTGTGTTACTGGGTATCAGTGTATGTCTTTGTTACTGGGTGTAAGTGTATGTCTGTGTTACTTTGTGTACGTGAGTGTCTGTGTTACTGGGTGGCAGTGTGTGTCTGTGTTACTTGGTGTAATTGTGTGTCTTTGTTACTTGGTGTCCGTGTGTGTCTGTGTTACTGGGTGTCAGTGTATGTCTTTGTTACTGGGTGTAAGTGTAGGTCTTTGTTACTTGGTGTCAGTGTGTGTCTGTGTTACTGGGCATCAGTGTATGTCTTTGTGACTTGGTATCAGTGTATGTCTGTGTTACCTGGTGTCAGTGTGTTTGTATGTGTTACTTGGTGTCAGTGTGTGTCTATGTTACTTGGTGTAAGTCTGTGTCTTTGTTACTTGGGGTCCGTGTATGTCTGTGTTACTGGGTGTCAGTGCATGTGTTTGTTACTGGGTGTCAGTGTATATCTTTGTTACTTGGTGTAAGTGTGTGTCTGTGTTACTGTGTATCAGTGCATTTCTTTGTTACTTGGTGTCAGTGTATGTCTGTGTTACTTGGTGTAAGTGTGTGTCTGTGTTACTGGGTATCAGTGTATGTCTTTGTTACTGGGTGTAAGTGTATGTCTTTGTTACTTTGTGTCAGTGTGTGTCTTTGTTACTTGGTGTCAGTGTGTGTCTGTGTGACTGGGCATCAGTGTATGTCGTTGTGACTTGGTATCAGTGTATGTCTGTGTTACTTGGTGTCAGTGTGTTTGTTTGTGTTACTTGGTGTCAGTGTGTGTCTGTGTTACTTGGTGTAAGTGTGTGTCTTTGTTACTTGGTGTCCGTGTGTGTCTGTGTTACTGGGTGTCAGTGTATGTCTTTGTTACTGGGTGTCAGTGTATGTCTTTGTTACTTGGTCTAAGTGTGTGTCTGTGTTACTGGGTATCAGTGTCTGTCTTTGTTACTTGGTGTAAGTCTGTGTCTGTGTTACTGGGTATCAGTGTCTGTCTTTGTTACTTGGTGTAAGTGTGTGTCTGTGTTATTGGGTATCAGTGCATGTCTTTGTTACTTGGTGTCAGTGTAGGTCTGTGTTACTTGGTGTTAGTGTGTGTCTGTGTTACTGGGTATCAGAGTATGTCTTTGTTACTTGGTGTCAGTGTATGTCAAAATACAAGGTGTAAGTGTATGTCTTTGATACTTGGTGTAATTGTCTGTCTTTGTTACTTGGTGTCAGTGTATGTCTGTGTTACTTGGTGTAAGTGTGTGTCATTGTTACTTGGTGTAAGTGTATGTCTTTGTTACTTGGTGTCAGTGTATGTCTTTGTTACTTGGTGTTAGTGTGTGTCTGTGTTACTGGGCATCAGTGTATGTCTTTGTGACTTGGTATCAGTGTATGTCTGTGTTACTTGGTGTCAGTGTGTTTGTTTGTGTTACTGGGTGTCAGTGTGTGTCTGTGTTACTTGGTGTAAGTGTATGTCTTTGTTACTTGGTGTAAGTGTGTGTCTGTGTTACTGGGTATCAGTGTATGTCTTTGTTACTTGGTGTCAGTGTTTGTCTGTGTTACTTGGTGTAAGTGTATGTCTTTGTGATTGGTGTCAGTGTATGTAAAAATACTTGGTGTAAGTGTATGTAAATGTTACTTGGTGTAATTGTCTGTCTTTGTTACTTGGTGTAAGTGTATGCCTTTGTTACTTGTTGTCAGTGTATGTCTTTGTTACTTGGTGTAATTGTCTTTCTTTGTTACTTGGTGTAATTGTGTGTCTTTGTGACTTGGTATCAGTGTCTGTCTGTGTTACTGTTTATTAGTGTTTCTCTATGTTACTGGGTGTCAGTGTGTGTTTGTTTGTGTTACTGGGTGTCAGTGTATGTCTTTGTTACTTGGTGTAAGTGTGTGTCAGTGTTACTGGGTATCAGTGTCTGTCTTTGTTACTTGGTGTAAGTTTGTGTCTTTGTTACTTGGTGTAATTGTATGTCTTTGTTACTTGGTGTCAGCGTAAGTCTGTGTTACTTGGTGTAATTGTATGTCTTTGTTACTTGGTGTAAGTGTGTGTCTGTGTTACTTGGTGTAAGTGTGTGTCTGTGTTCCTGGGTATCAGTCTATGTCTTTGTTACTTGGTGTCAGTGTATGTCTGTGTTAGTTGGTGTAAGTGTGTGTATGTGTTACTGGGTATCAGTGTATGTCTTTGTTACTTGGAGTCAGTGTATATCTGTGTTACTTGGTGTAAGTGTGTGTCTTTGTTACTTGGTGTAATTGTATGTCTTTGTTACTTGGTGTCAGTGTATGTCTGTGTTACTTGGTGTAAGTTTGTGTCTGTGTTCCTGGGTATCAGTCTATGTCTTTGTTACTTGGTGTCAGTGTATGTGTGTGTTACTTGGTGTCAGTGTGTTTGTTTGTGTTACTGGGTGTCAGTGTGTGTCTGTGTTACTTGGTGTAAGTTTGTGTCTGTGTTCCTGGGTATCAGTCTATGTCTGTGTTACTTGGTGTCAGTGTATGTCTTTGTTACTTGGTGTAAGTGTGTGTCTGTGTTACTTGGTGTAAGTGTGTGTCTGTGTTACTGGGTATCAGTGTATGTCTTTGTTACTTTGTGTCTGTGTATGTCTGTGTTGCTTGGTGTATGTGTGTGTCTGTGTTACTGGCTGTCAGTGTGTGTCTGTGTTACTTGGTGTAACTGTGTGTCTTTGTTACTTGTTGTCCGTGCGTGTCTGTGTTACTGGGTGTCAGTGTATGTCTTTGTTACTGGGTGTCAGTGTATGTCTTTGTTACTTGGTGTAAGTGTGTGTCTGTGTTAATGGGTGTCAGTGTATGTCTTTGTTACTTGGTGTAAGAGTGTGTCTGTGTT
This sequence comes from Heterodontus francisci, assembly GCF_036365525.1. Taxonomy (NCBI): domain Eukaryota; kingdom Metazoa; phylum Chordata; class Chondrichthyes; order Heterodontiformes; family Heterodontidae; genus Heterodontus; species Heterodontus francisci. Next base: position 958,900 of record NW_027141295.1, on the reverse strand, counting down.
ACTGGGTATCAGTGTAAGTCTGTGTTACTTGGTGTAAGTGTATGTCTTTGTTACTTGGTGTCAGTGTATGTCTGTGTTAGTTGGTGTAAGTGTGTGTCTGTGTTATTGGGTATCAGTGCATGTCTTTGTTACTTGGTGTCAGTGTAGGTCTGTGTTACTTGGTGTAAGTGTGTGTCAGTGTTACTGGGTATCAGTGTCTGTCTTTGTTACTTGGTGTAAGTTTGTGTTTTTGTCACTTGCTGTAATTGTCTGTCTTTGTTACTTGGTGTCAGTGTATGTCTGTGTTACTTGGTGTAACTGTGTGTCATTGTTACTTGGTGTAAGTGTATGTCTTTGTTACTTGGTGTTAGTGTGTGTCTGTGTTACTGGGCATCAGTATATGTCTTTGTGACTTGGTATCCGTGTATGTCTGTGTTACTTGGTGTCAGTGTTTTTGTTTGTGTTACTGGGTGTCAGTGTGTCTGTGTTACTTGGTGTAAGTGTATGTCTTTGTTACTTGGTGTAAGTGTGTGTCTGTGTTACTGGGTATCAGTGTATGTCTTTGTTACTTGGTGTCAGTGTATGTAAAAATACTTGTTGTAAGTGTATGTAAATGTTACTTGGTGTAATTGTCTGTCTTTGTTACTTGGTGTAAGTGTATGCCTTTGTTACTTGGTGTCAGTGTATGTCTTTGTTACTTGGTGTAATTGTCTTTCTTTGTTACTTGGTGTAATTGTGTGTCTGTGTGACTTGGTATCAGTGTCTGTCTGTGTTACTGTTTATTAGTGTTTCTCTGTGTTACTGGGTGTCAGTGTGTGTTTGTTTGTGTTACTGGGTGTCAGTGTATGTCTTTGTTACTTGGTGTAAGTGTGTATCAGTGTTACTGGGTATCAGTGTCTGTCTTTGTTACTTGGTGTAAGTTTGTGTCTTTGTTACTTGGTGTAATTGTATGTCTTTGTTACTTGGTGTCAGTGTAAGTCTGTGTTACTTGGTCTAATTGTATGTCTTTGTTACTTGGTGTAAGTGTGTGTCTGTGTTACTTGGTGTAGGCGTGTGTCTGTGTTCCTGGGTATCAGTCTATGTCTTTGTTACTTGGTGTCAGTGTATGTCTGTGTTAGTTGGTGTATGTGTGTGTATGTGTTACTGGGTATCAGTGTATGTCTTTGTTACTTGGTGTCAGTGTATATCTGTGTTACTTGGTGTAAGTGTGTGTCTTTGTTACTTGGTGTAATTGTATGTCTTTGTTACTTGGTGTCAGTGTCTGTCTGTGTTACTTGGTGTAAGTTTGTGTCTGTGTTCCTGGGTATCAGTCGATGTCTTTGTTACCTGGTGTCAGTGTATGTGTGTGTTAGTTGGTGTAAGTGTGTGTCTGTGTTACTGGATGTCAGTGCATGTCTTTGTTACTTGGTGTCAGTGTATATCTGTGTTACTTGGTGTAAGTGTGTGTCTTTGTTACTTGTTGTAATTGTATGTCTTTGTTACTTGGTGTCAGTGTATGTCTGTGTTACTTGGTGTCAGTGTATTTCTTTGTTACTTGGTGTAAGTGTGTGTCTGTGTTACTTGGTGTAAGTGTGTGTCTGTGTTACTGGGTATCAGTGTATGTCTTTGTTACTTTGTGTCTGTGTATGTCTGTTTTGCTTGGTGTATGTGTGTGTCTGTGTTACTGGGTGTCAGTGTGTGTCTGTGTTACTTGGTGCAACTGTGTGTCTTTGTTACTTGGTGTCCGTGCGTGTCTGTGTTACTGGGTGTCAGTGTATGTCTTTGTTACTGGGTGTCAGTGTATGTCTTTGTTACTTGGTGTAAGTGTGTGTCTGTGTTAATGGGTGTCAGTGTATGTCTTTGTTACTTGGTGTAAGTGTGTTTCTGTGTTACTGGGTATCAGTGTCTGTCTTTGTTACTTGGAGTAAGTGTGTGTCTGTGTTACTGGGTATCAGTGTAAGTCTGTGTTACTTGGTGTAAGTGTATGTCTTTGTTACTTGGTGTCAGTGTATGTCTGTGTTACTTGGTGTAAGTGTGTGTCTGTGTTAATGGGTATCAGTGTATGTCTTTGTTACTTGGTGTCAGTGTATGTCTGTGTTACTTGGTGTAAGTGTGTGTCTGTGTTACTGGGTGTCAGTGCATGTCTTTGTTACTTGGTGTCAGTGTATTTCTGTGTTATTGGTGTAAGTGTGTGTCTTTGTTTCTTGTTGTAATTGTATGTCTTTGTTACTTGGTGTCAGTGTATGTCTGTGTTACTTGGTGTCAGTGTATGTCTTTGTTTCTTGGTGTAAGTTTGTTTCTGTGTTACTTGGTGTAACTGTGTGTCTGTGTTCCTGGGTATCAGTGTAGGTCTTTGTTACTTGGTGTCAGTTTATGTCTGTGTTACTTGGTGTAAGTGTGTGTCTGTGTTACTGGGTATCAGTGTATGTCTTTGTGACTTGGTGTCAGTGTATGTCTTTGTTACTTGGTGTCAGTGTATGTCTTTGTTACTTGGTGTCAGTGTATGTCTGTGTTACTTGGTGTAAGTGTGTTTCTGTGTTACCGGGTATCAGTGTATGTCTTTGTAACTTGGTGTCAGTGTATGTCTGTGTTACTTGGTGTACGTGTGTGTCTGTGTTACTGGGTGTCAGTATGTGTCTGTGTTACTTGGTGTAAGTGTGTGTCTTTGTAACTTGGTGTCCGTGTGTGTCTGTGTTACTGGTTGCCAGTGTATGTCTTTGTTACTGGGTGTCAGTGTATGTCTGTGTTCCTGGGTATCAGTCTATGTCTTTGTTACTTGGTGTCAGTGTATGTCTGTGTTAGTTGGTGTAAGTGAGTGTCTGTGTTACTGGGTATCAGTGTATGTCTTTGTTACTTGGTGTCAGTGTATGTCTGTGTTACTTGGTGTAAGTGTGTGTCTGTGTTACTGGATGTCAGTGTATATCTGTGTTACTTGGTGTAAGTGTGTGTCTTTGTTACTTGGTGTAATTGTATGTCTTTGTTACTTGGTGTCAGTGTATGTCTGTGTTACTTGGTGTCAGTGTATGTCTTTGTTACTTGGTGTAAGTGTGTGTCTGTGTTACTTGGTATAAGTGTGTGTCTGTGTTCCTGGGTATCAGTGTATGTCTTTGTTACTTTGTGTCAGTGTATGTCTGTGTTGCTTGGTGTAAGTGTGTGTCTGTGTTACTGGGTGTCAGTGTGTGTCTGTGTTACTTGGTGTAAGTGTGTGTCTTTGTTACTTGGTGTCCGTGTGTGTCTGTGTTACTTGGTGTCAGTGTATGTCTTTGTTACTGGGTGTCGGTGTATGTCTTTGTTACTTGGTGTAAGTGTGTGTCTGTGTTACTGGGTGTCAGTGTATGTCTTTGTTACTTGGTGTAAGTGTGTGTCTGTGTTACTGGGTATCAGTGTCAGTCTTTGTTACTTGGTGTAAGTGTGAACTGTGTTACTGGGTATCAGTGTATGTCTGTGTTAATTGGTGTAAGTGTATGTCTTTGTTACTTGGTGTCAGTGTATGTCTGTGTTAATCGGTATCAGTGTATGTCTTTGTTACTTGGTGTCAGTGTATGTCTGTGTTACTTGGTGTAAGTGTGTGTCTGTGTTACTGGCTGTCAGTGCATGTCTTTGTTACTTGGTGTCAGTGTATATCTGTGTTACTTGGTGTAAGTGTGTGTCTTTATTACTTGGTGTAATTGTATGTCTTTGTTACTTGGTGTCAGTGTATGTCTGTGTTACTTGGTGTCAGTGTATGTCTTTGTTACTTGGTGTAAGTGTGTGTCTTTGTTACTTGGTGTAAGTGTGTGTCTGTGTTCCTGGGTATCAGTGTATGTCTTTGTTACTTGGTGTCAGTGTATGTCTGTGTTTCTTGGTGTAAGTGTGTGTCTGTGTTACTGGGTGTCAGTGTGTATCTGTGTTACTTGGTGTAAGTGTGTGTCTGTGTTACTTGGTGTCAGTGTATGTCAGTGTTACTTGGTGTAAGTGTGTGTCTTTGTTACTTGGTGTAAGTGTATGTCTGTGTTCCTGGGTATCTGTGTATGTCTTTGTTACTTGGTGTCAGTGTATGTCTGTGTTACTTGGTGTAAGATTGTGTCTTTGTTACTGGGTATCAGTGTATGTCTTTTTAACTTGGTGTCAGTGTATGTCTGTGTTACTTGGTGTACGTGTGTGTCTGCGTTACTGGGTGTCAGTGTGTGTCTGTGTTACTTGGTGTAAGTGTGTGTCTTTGTTACTTGGTGTCCCTGTGTGTCTGTGTTACTGGGTGTCAGTGTATGTCTTTGTTACTGGGTGTCAGTGTATGTCTTTGTTACTTGGTGTAAGTGTGTGTCTGTGTTACTGGGTATCAGTGTCTGTCTTTGTTACTTGGTGTAAGTGTGTGTCTGCGTTACTGGGTATCAGTGTATGTATTTGTTACTTGGTGTCAGTGTATGTCTGTGTTACTTGGTGTAAGTGTGTGTCTGTGTTACTGGGTATCAGTGTCTGTCTTTGTTACTTGGTGTAAGTGTGTGTCTTTGTTACTTGGTGTCAGTGTAAGTCTGTGTTACATTGGTGTAATTGTATGTCTTTGTTACTTGGTGTAAGTGTGTGTCAGTGTTACTTGGTGTAAGTGTGTGTCTGTGTTCCTGGGTATCAGTCTATGTCTTTGTTACTTGGTGTAAGTGTGTGTCTGTGTTCCTGGGTATCAGTGTATGTCTTTGTTACTTGGTGTCAGTGTATGTCTGTGTTGCTTGGTGTAAGTGGGTGTCTGTGTTACTGGGTGTCAGTGTGTATCTGTGTTACTTGGTGTAAGTGTGTGTCTGTGTTACTTGGTGTCAGTGTATGTCTGTGTTACTTGGTGTAAGTGTATGTCTTTGTTACTTGGTGTAAGTGTATGTCTGTGTTCCTGGGTATCAGTGTATGTCTTTTTTACTTGGTGTCAGTGTATGTCTGTGTTACTTGGTGTAAGTGTGTGTCTGTGTTACTGGGTATCAGTGTATGTCTTTGTAACTTGGTGTCAGTGTATGTCTGTGTTACTTGGTGTACGTGTGTGTCTGTGTTACTGGGTGTCAGTGTGTGTCTGTGTTACTTGGTGTAAGTATGTGTCTTTGTTAATTGGTGTCCGTGTGTGTCTGTGTTACTGGGTGTCATTGTATGTCTTTGTTACTGGGTGTCAGTGTATGTCTTTGTTACTTGGTGTAATTGTGTGTCTGTGTTACTGGGTATCAGTGTCTGTCTTTGTTACTTGGTGTAAGTGCGTGTCTGCGTTACTGGGAATCAGTGTATGTATTTGTTACTTGCTGTCAGTATATGTCTGTGTTACTTGGTGTAAGTGTGTGTCTGTGTTACTGGGTGTCAGTGTCTGTCTTTGTTACTTGGTGTAAGTGTGTGTCGTTGTTACTTGGTGTCAGTGTCAGTCTGTGTTACATTGGTGTAATTGTATGTCTTTGTTACTTGGTGTAAGTGTGTGTCTGTGTTCCTGGGTATCAGTCTATGTCTTTGTTACTTGGTGTCAGTGTATGTCTGTGTTAGTTGGTGTAAGTGTGTGTCTGTGTTACTGGGTATCAGTGCATGTCTTTGTTACTTGGTGTCAGTGTATGTCTGTGTTACTTGGTGTAAGTGTGTGTCTGTGTTACTGGATGTCTGTGTATATCTGTATTACTTGGTGTAAGTGTGTGTCTTTGTTACTTGGTGTCAGTGTATGTCTGTGTTACTTGTTGTCAGTGTATGTCTTTGTTACTTGGTGTAAGTGTGTGTCTTTGTTACTTGGTGTAAGTGTGTGTCTGTGTTCCAGGGTATCAGTGTATGTCTGTGTTACTTGGTGTAATTGTATGTCTTTGTTACTTGGTGTCAGTGTATGTCTGTGTTACTTGGTGTCAGTGTATGTCTTTGTTACTTGGTGTAAGTGTGTGTCTTTGTTACTTGGTGTAAGTGTGTGTCTGTGTTCCAGGGTATCAGTGTATGTCTTTGTTACTTGGTGTCAGTGTATGTCTGTGTTGCTTGGTGTAAGTGTGTGTCTGTGTTACTGGGTGTCAGTGTGTATCTGTGTTACTTGGTGTAAGTGTGTGTCTGTGTTACTTGGTGTCAGTGTAAGTCTGTGTTACTTGGTGTAAGTGTGTGTCTTTGTTACTTGGTGTAAGTGTATGTCTGTGTTCCTGGGTATCAGTGTATGTCTTTGTTACTCGGTGTCAGTGTATGTCTGTGTTACTTGGTGTAAGTGTGTGTCTGTGTTACTGGGTATCAGTGTATGTCTTTGTAACTTGGTGTCAGTGTATGTCTGTGTTACTTGGTGTACGTGTGTGTCTGCGTTACTGGGTGTCAGTGTGTGTCTGTGTTACTTGGTGTAAGTGTGTGTCTTTGTTACTTGGTGTCCGTGTGTGTCTGTGTTACTGGGTGTCAGTGTATGTCTTTGTTACTGGGTGTCAGTGTATGTCTTTGTTACTTGGTGTAAGTGTGTGTCTGTGTTACTGGGTATCAGTGTCTGTCTTTGTTACTTGGTGTAAGTGTGTGTCTGCGTTACTGGGTATCAGTGTATGTATTTGTTACTTGGTGTCAGTGTATGTCTGTGTTACTTGGTGTAAGTGTGTGTCTGTATTACTGGATATCAGTGTCTGTCTTTGTTACTTGGTGTAAGTGTGTGTCTTTGTTACTTGGTGTCAGTGTAAGTCTGTGTTACATTGGTGTAATTGTATGTCTTTGTTACTTGGTGTAAGTGTGTGTCAGTGTTACTTGGTGTAAGTGTGTGTCTGTGTTCCTGGGTATCAGTCTATGTCTTTGTTACTTGGTGTCAGTGTATGTCTTTGTTACTTGGTGTAAGTGTGTGTCTGTGTTCCTGGGTATCAGTGTATGTCTTTGTTACTTGGTGTCAGTGTATGTCTGTGTTGCTTGGTGTAAGTGGGTGTCTGTGTTACTGGGTGTCAGTGTGTATCTGTGTTACTTGGTTTAAGTGTGTGTCTGTGTTACTTGGTGTCAGTGTATGTCTGTGTTACTTGATGTAAGTGTGTGTCTTTGTTACTTGGTGTAAGTGTATGTCTGTGTTCCTGGGTATCAGTGTATGTCTTTGTTACTTGGTGTCAGTGTATGTCTGTGTTACTTGGTGTAAGTGTGTGTCTGTGTTACTGGGTATCAGTGTATGTCTTTGTAATTTGGTGTCAGTGTATGTCTGTGTTACTTGGTGTACGTGTGTGTCTGTGTTACTGGGTGTCAGTGTGTGTCTGTGTTACTTGGTGTAAGTATGTGTCTTTGTTAATTGGTGTCCGTGTGTGTCTGTGTTACTGGGTGTCATTGTATGTCTTTGTTACTGGGTGTCAGTCTATGTCTTTGTTACTTGGTGTAATTGTGTGTCTGTGTTACTGGGTATCAGTGTCTGTCTTTGTTACTTGGTGTAAGTGCGTGTCTGCGTTACTGGGAATCAGTGTATGTATTTGTTACTTGGTGTCAGTATATGTCTGTGTTACTTGGTGTATGTGTGTGTCTGTGTTACTGGGTATCAGTGTCTGTCTTTGTTATTTGGTGTAAGTGTGTGTCGTTGTTACTTGGTGTCAGTGTAAGTCTATGTTACATCGGTGTAATTGTATGTCTTTGTTACTTGGTGTAAGTGTGTGTCAGTGTTACTTGGTGTAAGTGTGTGTCTGTGTTCCTGGGTATCAGTCTATGTCTTTGTTACTTGGTGTCAGTGTATGTCTGTGTTAGTTGGTGTAAGTGTGTGTCTGTGATACTGGGTAGCAGTGCATGTCTTTGTTACTTGGTGTCAGTGTATGTCTGTGTTACTTGGTGTAAGTGTGTGTCTGTGTTACTGGATGTCTGTGTATATCTGTGTTACTTGGTGTAAGTGTGTGTCTTTGTTACTTGGTGTAATTGTATGTCTTTGTTATTTGGTGTCATTATATGTCTGTGTTATTTGGTGTCAGTGTATGTCTTTGTTACTTGGTGTAAGTGTGTGTCTGTGTTACTTGGTGTAAGTGTGTGTCTGTGTTCCTGGGTATCAGTGTATGTCTTTGTTACTTTGTGTCAGTGTATATCTGTGTTGCTTGGTGTAAGTGTGTATCTGTGTTACTGGGTGTCAGTGTATGTCCTTGTTACTGGGTGTCAGTGTATGTCTTTGTTACTTGGTGTAAGTGTGTGTCTGAGTTACTGGGTGTCAGTGTATGTCTTTGTTACTTGGTGTAAGTGTGTGACTGTGTTACTGGGTATCAGTGTCTGACTTTGTTACTTGGTGTAAGTGTGTGTCTGTGTTACTGGGTATCAGTGTATGTCTGTGTTACTTGGTGTAAGTGTATGTCTTTGTTAATTGGTGTCAGTGTATGTCTGTGTTAATGGGTATCAGTGTATGTCTTTGTTACTTGGTGTCAGTGTATGTCTGTGTTACTTGGTGTAAGTGTGTGTCTGTGTTGCTGGCTGTCAGTGCATGTCTTTGTTACTTGGTGTCAGTGTATATCTGTGTTACTTGGTGTAAGTGTGTGTCTTTGTTACTTGGTGTAATTGTATGTATTTGTTACTTGGTGTCAGTGTATGTCTGTGTTACTTGGTGTCAGTGTATGTCTTTGTTACTTGGTGTAAGTGTGTGTCTGTGTTACTTGGTGTAAGTGTGTGTCTGTGTTCCTGGGTATCAGTGTATGTCTTTGTTACTTGGTGTCAGTGTATGTCTGTTTTGCTTGGTGTAAGTGTGTGTCTGTGTTACTGGGTGTCAGTGTGTATCTGTGTTACTTGGTGTAAGTGTGTGTCTTTGCTACTTGCTGTCCGTGTGTCTGTGTTACTGGGTGTCAGTGTATGTAAAAATACTTGGTGTAAGTGTATGTAAATGTTACTTGGTATAATTGTCTGTCTTTGTTACTTGGTGTAAGTGTATGCCTTTGTTACATGGTGTCAGTGTATGTCTTGTTACTTGGTGTAATTGTCTGTCTTTGTTACTTGGTGTAAGTGTGTGTCTTTGTGACTTGGTGTCAGTGTCTGTCTGTGTTACTGTTTATTATCGTTTCTCTGTGTTACTGGGTGTCAGTGTGTGTTTGTTTGTGTTACTGGGTGTCAGTGTATGTCTTTGTTACTTTGTGTAAGTGTGTGTCTGTGTTGCTGGCTGTCAGTGCATGTCTTTGTTACTTGGTGTCAGTGTATATCTGTGTTACTTGGTGTAAGTGTGTGTCTTTGTTACTTGGTGTAATTGTATGTATTTGTTACTTGGTGTCAGTGTATGTCTGTGTTACTTGGTGTCAGTGTATGTCTTTGTTACTTGGTGATAGTTTATGTCTGTGTTACTTGGTGTAAGTGTGTGTCTGTGTTACTGGGTATCAGTGTATGTCTTTGTGACTTGGTATCATTGTATGTCTTTGTTACTGGGTGTCAGTGTGTGTCTTTGTGACTTGGTGTCAGTGTATGTCTTTGTCACTTGGTGTAAATGTGTGTCTGTGTTACTGGGTATCAGTGTATGTCTTTGTTACTTGGTGTCAGTGTATGTAAAAATACTTGGTGTAAGTGTATGTAAATGTTACTTGGTGTAATTGTCTGTCTTTGTTACTTGGTGTAAGTGTATGCCTTTGTTACTTGGTGTCAGTGTATGTCTTGTTACTTGGTGTAATTGTCTGTCTTTGTTACTTGGTGTAAGTGTGTGTCTTTGTGACTTGGTGTCAGTGTCTGTCTGTGTTACTGTTTATTATCGTTTCTCTGTGTTACTGGGTGTCAGTGTGTGTTTGTTTGTGTTACTGGGTGTCAGTGTATGTCTTTGTTACTTTGTGTAAGTGTGTGTCTGTGTTACTGGGTATCAGTGTCTGTCTTTGTTACTTGGTGTAAGTGTAAGTCTGTGTTACTTGGTGTAATTGTATGTCTTTGTTACTGGGTGAAAGTGTGTGTCTGTGTTACTTGGTGTAAGTGTGTGTCTGTGTTCCTGGGTATCAGTCTATGTCTTTGTTACTTGGTCTCAGTGTATGTCTGTGTTAGTTGGTGTAAGTGTGTGTATGTGTTACTGGGTATCAGTGTATGTCTTTGTTACTTGGTGTCAGTGTGTATCTGTGTTACTTGGTGTAAGTGTGTGTCTTTGTTACTTGGTGTAATTGTATGTCTTTGTTACTTGGTGTCAGTGTATGTCTGTGTTACTTGGTGTAAGTGTGTGTCTGTGTTCCTGGGTATCAGTCTATGTCTTTGTTACTTGGTGTCAGTGTATGTCTGTGTTAGTTGCTGTAAGTGTGTGTCTGTGTTACTGGATGTCAGTGCATGTCTTTATTACTTGGTGTCAGTGTATATCTGTGTTACTTGGTGTAAATGTGTGTCTTTGTTACTTGGTGTAATTGTATGTCTTTGTTACTTGGTGTCAGTGTATGTCTGTGTTACTTGGTGTCAGTGTATGTCTTTGTTACTTGGTGTAAGTGTGTGTCTGTGTTACTTGGTGTAAGTGTGTGTCTGTGTTCCTGGGTATCAGTGTATGTCTTTGTTACTTGGTGTCAGTGTATGTCTGTGTTACTTGGTGTCAGTGTGTGTCTGTGTTACTGGGTATCAGTGTATGTCTTTGTTACTTTGTGTCAGTGTAGGTCTGAGTTGCTTGGTGTCCGTGTGTGTCTGTGTTACTGGGTGTCAGTGTATGTCTTTGTTACTGGGTGTCAGTGTATGTCTTTGTTACTTGGTATAAGTGTGTGTCTGTGTTACTGGGTGTCAGTGTATGTCTTTGTTACTGGGTGTCAGTGTATGTCTTTGTTACTTGGTATAAGTGTGTGTCTGTGTTACTGGGTGTCAGTGTCTGTCTTTGTTACTTGGTGTAAGTGTGTGTCTGTGTTACTGGGTATCAGTGTATGTCTGTGTTACTTGGTGTAAGTGTATGTCTTTGTTACTTGGTGTCAGTGTATGTCTGTGTTAGTTGGTGTAAGTGTGTGTCTGTGTTAATGGGTATCAGTGTATGTCTTTGTTACTTGGTGTCAGTGTATGTCTGTGTTACTTGGTGTAAGTGTGTGTCTGCGTTACTGGGTGTCACTGCATGTCTTTGTTACTTGGTGTCAGTGTATTTCTGTGTTATTGGTGTAAGTGTGTGTCTTTGTTACTTGGTGTCTGTGTATGTCTGTGTTACTTGGTGTCAGTGTATGTCTTTGTTTCTTGGTGTAAGTTTGTTTCTGTGTTACTTGGTGTAAGTGAGTGTCTGTGTTCCTGGGTATCAGTGTATGTCTTTGTTACTTGGTGTCAGTGTATGTCTTTCTTACTTGGTGTCTGTGTATGTCTGTGTTACTTGGTGTAAGTGTGTGTCTTTGTTACTTGGTGTAAGTGTATGTCTGTGTTCCTGGGTATCAGTGTATGTCTTTGTTACTTGGTGTCAGTGTATGTCTGTGTTACTTGGTGTAAGTGTGTGTCTGTGTTACTGGGTATCAGTGTATGTCTTTGTAACTTGGTGTCAGTGTATGTCTGTGTTACTTGGTGTACGTGTGTGTCTGTGTTACTGGGTGTCAGTGTGTGTCTGTGTTACTTGGTGTAAGTGTGTGTCTTTGTTACTTGGTGTCCGTGTGTGTCTGTGTTACTGGGTGTCAGTGTATGTCTTTGTTACTGGGTGTCAGTGTATGTCTTTGTTACTTGGTGTAATTGTGTGTCTGTGTTACTGGGTATCAGTGTCTGTCTTTGTTACTTGGTGTAAGTGTGTGTCTGCGTTACTGGGTATCACTGTATGTATTTGTTACTTGGTGTCAGTGTATGTCTGTGTTACTTGGTGTAAGTGTGTGTCTGTGTTACTGGGTATCAGTGTTTGTCTTTGTGACTTTGTGTCAGTGTATGTCTTTGTTACTGGGTGTCAGTGAGTGTCTTTGTGACTTGGTGTCAGTGTATGTCTTTGTTACTTGGTGTAAGTTTGTGTCTGTGTTACTGGGTATCAGTGTATGTCTTTGTTACTTGGTGTCAGTGTATGTTAAAATACTTGGTGTAAGTGTGTGTCTTTGTTACTTGGTGTAATTGTCTGTCTTTGTTACTTGGTGTAAGTGTATGTCTTTGTTACTTGGTGTCAGTGTATGCCTTTGTTACTTGGTGTCAGTGTATGTCTGTGTTACTTGGTGTAAGTGTGTGTCTTTGTTACTTGGTGTAAGTGTATGTCTTTGTTACTTGGTGTCAGTGCATGTCTTTGTTACTTGGTGTCAGTGTGTGTCTGTGTTACTGGGTATCAGTGCATGTCTTTGTGACTTGGTGTCAGTGTATGTCTTTGTTACTGGGTGTAAGTGAGTGTCATTGTTACTTGGTGTCAGTGTATGTCTTTGTTCCTTGGTGTAAGTGTGTGTCTGTGATACAGGGTATCAGTGTATGTCTTTGTTACTTGGTGTCAGTGTATGTCTGTGTTACTTGGTGTAAGTGTATGTCTGTGTATCAGTGTATGTCTTTGTGACTTGGTGTCAGTGTATGTCTTTGTTGCTGGGTGTCAGTGTGTGTCTTTGTGACTTGGTGTCAGTGTATGTCTGTGTTACTTGGTGTAAGTGTGTGTCTTTGTTACTTGGTGTAAGTGTATGTCTTTGTTACTTGGTGTCAGTGCATGTCTTTGTTTCTTGGTGTCAGTGTGTGTCTGTGTTACTGGGTGTCAGTGTATGTCTTTGTGACTTGGTATCAGTGTATGTCTTTGTTACTGGGTGTCAGTGTGTTTCTGTGTTACTGGGTATCAGTGTATGTCTTTGTGACTTGGTATAAGTGTATGTCTTTGTTACTGGGTGTCAGTGTGTGTCTGTGTTCCTGGGTGTCAGTGTATGTCTTTGTGACTTGGTGTCAGTGTATGTCTTTGTTACTGGGTGTAAGTGTGTGTCTTTGTGACTTGGTGTCAGTGTATGTCTTTGTTACTTGGTGTAAGTGTGTGTCTGTGATACTGGGTATCAGTGTATGTCTTTGTTACTTGGTGTCAGTGTTTGTCTGTGTTACTTGGTGTAAGTGTATGTCTTTGTGATTGGTGTCAGTGTATGTCTGTGTTACTGGGGGTCAGTGTGTGTCTGTGTTACTGGGGGTCAGTGTGTGTATCTAACTGGGTGTCAGCGTGTGTCTGTGTTACTGGGTATCAGTGTATGTCTTTGTTACTTGGTGTCAGTGTATGTCTTTGTTACTTGGTGTAAGGGCGTGTCTTTGTTACTTGGTGTAAGTGTGTGTCTGTTTTCCTGGGTACCAGTGTATGTCTTTGTGACTTGGTGTCAGTATATGTCTTTGTTACTTGCTGTCAGTGTATGTCTTTGTTACTTGGTGTCAGTGTATGTCTGTGTTACTTGGTGTAAGTGTGTGTCTTTGTTACTTGGTGTAAGTGTGTGTCTGTGTTACTGGGTATCAGTGTATGTATTTGTTACTTGTTGTCAGTGTATGTCTTTGTTACTGGGTGTCAGTGTGTGTCTTTGTGACTTGGTGTCAGTGTATGTCTTTGTTACTTGGTGTAAGTGTGTGTCTGTGTTACTGGGTATCAGTGTATATCTTTGTGACTTGGTGTCAGTGTATGTCTGTGTTACTTGGTGTAAGTGTGTGTCTTTGTTACTTGGTGTAAGTGTGTGTCTTTGTTACTTGGTGTCAGTGTATGTCTTTGTTACTTGGTGTCAGTGTATGCCTTTGTTACTTGGTGTCAGTGTATGTCTGTGTTACTTGGTGTAAGTTTGTGTCTGTGTTACTGGGTATCAGTGTCTGTCTTTGTTACTTGGTGTCAGTGTATGTCTGTGTTACTTGGTGTAAGTGTGTGTCTTTGTTACTTGGTGTAAGTGTGTGTCTGTGTTACTGGGTATCAGTGTATGTATTTGTTACTTGTTGTCAGTGTATGTCTTTGTGACTTGGTGTCAGTGTATGTCTTTGTTACTTGGTGTAAGTGTGTGTCTGTGTTACTGGGTATCAGTGTCTGTCTTTGTTACTTGGTGTAAGTGTGTGTCTGCGTTACTGGGTATCAGTGTATGTATTTGTTACTTGGTGTCAGTGTATGTCTGTGTTACTTGGTGTAAGTGTGTCTCTGTGTTACTGGGTATCAGTGTTTGTCTTTGTGACTTGGTGTCAGTGTATGTCTTTGTTACTGGGTGTCAGTGTGTGACTTTGTGACTTGGTGTCAGTGTATGTCTTTGTTACTTGGTGTAAGTGTGTGTCTGTGTTACTGGGTATCAGTGTATGTCTTTGTTACTTGGTGTCAGTGTATGTCAAAATACTTGGTGAAAGTGTATGTCTTTGTTACTTGGTGTAATTGTATGTCTTTGTTACTTGGTGTCAGTGTATGCCTTTGTTACTTGGTGTCAGTGTATGTCTGTGTTACTTGGTGTAAGTGTGTGTCTTTGTTACTTGGTGTAAGTGTATGTCTTTGTTACTTGCTGTCAGTGCATGTCTTTGTTACTTGGTGTCAGTGTGTGTCTGTGTTACTGGGTATCAGTGCATGTCTTTGTGACTTGGGGTCAGTGTATGTCTTTGTTACTGGGTGTAAGTGAGTGTCTTTGTGACTTGGTGTCAGTGTATGTCTTTGTTACTTGGTGTAAGTGTGTGTCTGTGTTACTGGGTATCAGTGTATGTCTTTGTTACTTGGTGTCAGTGTGTGTCAAAATACTTGGTGTAAGTGTATGTCTTTGTTACTTTGTGTAATTGTCTGACTTTTATACATGGTGCAAGTGTATGTCTTTGTTACTTGGTGTCAGTGTATGTCTTTGTTACTTGGTGTCAGTGTATGCCTTTGTTACTTGGTGACAGTGTATGTCTGTGTTACTTGGTGTAAGTGTGTGTCTTTGTTACTTGGTGTAAGTGTATGTCTTTGTTACTTGGTGTCAGTGCATGTCTTTGTTACTGGGTGTAAGTGAGTGTCTTTGTTACTTGGTGTCAGTGTATGCCTTTGTTACTTGGTGTCAGTGCATGTCTGTGTTACTTGGTGTAAGTGTGTGTCTGTGTTACTGGGTATCAGTGCATGTCTTTGTGACTTGGTGTCATTGTATGTCTTTGTTACTGGGTGTAAGTGTGTGTCTGTGATACTGGGTATCAGTGTATGTCTTTGTTACTTGGTGTCAGTGTATGTCTGTGTTACTTGGTGTAAGTGTATGTCTGTGTATCAGTGTATGTCTTTGTGACTTGGTGTCAGTGTATGTCTTTGTTACTTGGTGTCAGTGTTTGTCTGTGTTACTTGGTGTAAGTGTGTGTCTTTGTTACTTGGTGTAAGTGTGTGTCTGTGTTACTGGGTATCAGTGTATGTATTTGTTACCTGTTGTCAGTGTATGTCTGTGTTACTTGGTGTAAGTGTGTGTCTGTGTTACTGGGTATCAGTGTATGTCTTTGTGACTTGGTGTAAGTGTATGTCTTTGTTACTGGGTGTCAGTGTGTGTCTTTGTGACTTGGTGTCAGTGTATGTCTTTGTTACTTGGTGTAAGTGTGTGTCTGTGTTACTGGGTATCAGTGTATGTCTTTGTTACTTGGTGTCAGTGTGTGTCAAAATACTTGGTGTGAGTGTATGTAAATGTTACTTGGTGTAATTGTCTGTCTAAGTTACTTGGTGTAAGTGTATGCCTTTGTTTCTTGGTGTCAGTGTATGTCTTTGTTTCTTGGTGTAATTGTCTGTCTTTGTTACTTGGTGTAAGTGTGTGTCTTTGTGACTTGGTGTCAGTGTCTGTCTGTGTTACTGTTTATTAGCGTTTCACTGTGTTACTGGGTGTCAGTGTGTGTTTGTTTGTGTTACTGGGTGTCAGTGTATGTCTTTGTTACATTGTGTAAGTGTGTGTCTGTGTTACTGGGTATCAGTGTCTGTCTTTGTTACTTGCTGTAAGTGTGTGTCTTTGTTACTTGGTGTAATTGTATGACTTTGTTACTTGGTGTCAGTGTAAGTCTGTGTTACTTGGTGTAATTGTATGTCTTTGTTACTTGGTGAAAGTGTGTGTCTGTGTTACTTGGTGTAAGTGTGTGTCTGTGTTCCTGGGTATCAGTCTATGTCTTTGTTACTTGGTCTCAGTGTATGTCTGTGTTAGTTGGTGTAAGTGTGTGTATGTGTTACTGGGTATCAGTGTATGTCTTTGTTACTTGGTGTCAGTGTATATCTGTGTTACTTGGTGCAAGTGTGTGTCTTTGTTACTTGGTGTAATTGTATGTCTTTGTTACTTGGTGTCAGTGTCTGTCTGTGTTCCTTGGTGTAAGTGTCTGTCTGTGTTCCTGGGTATCAGTCTATGTCTTTGTGACTTAGTGTAAGTGTATGTCTGTGTTAGTTGGTGTAAGGGTGTGTCTGTGTTACTGGATGTCAGTGCATGTCTTTGTTACTTGGTGTCAGTGTATATCTGTGTTACTTGGTGTAAATGTGTGTCTTTGTTACTTGGTGTAATTGTATGTCTTTGTTACTTGGTGTCAGTGTATGTCTGTGTTACTTGGTGTCAGTGTATGTCTGTGTTACTTGTGTGTAAGTGTGTGTCTGTGATACTGGGTATCAGTGTATGTCTTTGTGACTTGGTGTCAGTGTATGTCTTTGTTACTTGGTGTCAGTGTATTTCTTTGTTACTTGGTGTCAGTGTATGTCTGTGTTACTTGGTGTAAGTGTGTCTCTTTGTTACTTGGTGTAAGTGTATGTCTGTGTTCCTGGGTATCAGTGTATGTCTTTGTTACTTGGTGTCATTGTATGTCTTTGTTACTTGGTGTAAGTGTGTGTCTGTGTTACTGGGTATCAGTGTATGTCTTTGTAACTTGGTGTCAGTGTATGTCTGTGTTACTTGGTGTACGTGAGTGTCTGTGTTACTGGGTGTCAGTGTGTGTCTGTGTTACTTGGTGTAAGTGTGTGTCTTTGTTACTTGGTGTCCGTGTGTGTCTGTGTTACTGGGTGTCAGTGTATGTCTTTGTTACTGGGTGTCAGTGTATGTCTTTGTTACTTGCTGTAAGTGTGTGTCTGTGTTACTGGGTATCAGTGTCTGTCTTTGTTACTTGGTGTAAGTGTGTGTCTGCGTTACTGGGTATCAGTGTATGTATTTGTTACTTGGTGTCAGTGTATGTCTGTGTTACTTGGTGTAAGTGTGTCTCTGTGTTACTGGGTATCAGTGTTTGTCTTTGTGACTTGGTGTCAGTGTATGTCTTTGTTACTGGGTGTCAGTGTGTGACTTTGTGACTTGGTGTCAGTGTATGTCTTTGTTACTTGGTGTAAGTGTGTGTCTGTGTTACTGGGTATCAGTGTATGTCTTTGTTACTTGGTGTCAGTGTATGTCAAAATACTTGGTGAAAGTGTATGTCTTTGTTACTTGGTGTAATTGTATGTCTTTGTTACTTGGTGTCAGTGTATGCCTTTGTTACTTGGTGTCAGTGTATGTCTGTGTTACTTGGTGTAAGTGTGTGTCTTTGTTACTTGGTGTAAGTGTATGTCTTTGTTACTTGCTGTCAGTGCATGTCTTTGTTACTTGGTGTCAGTGTGTGTCTGTGTTACTGGGTATCAGTGCATGTCTTTGTGACTTGGGGTCAGTGTATGTCTTTGTTACTGGGTGTAAGTGAGTGTCTTTGTGACTTGGTGTCAGTGTATGTCTTTGTTACTTGGTGTAAGTGTGTGTCTGTGTTACTGGGTATCAGTGTATGTCTTTGTTACTTGGTGTCAGTGTGTGTCAAAATACTTGGTGTAAGTGTATGTCTTTGTTACTTTGTGTAATTGTCTGACTTTTATACATGGTGTAAGTGTATGTCTTTGTTACTTGGTGTCAGTGTATGTCTTTGTTACTTGGTGTCAGTGTATGCCTTTGTTACTTGGTGACAGTGTATGTCTGTGTTACTTGGTGTAAGTGTGTGTCTTTGTTACTTGGTGTAAGTGTATGTCTTTGTTACTTGGTGTCAGTGCATGTCTTTGTTACTTGGGTGTAAGTGAGTGTCTTTGTTACTTGGTGTCAGTGTATGCCTTTGTTACTTGGTGTCAGTGCATGTCTGTGTTACTTGGTGTAAGTGTGTGTCTGTGTTACATGGTATCAGTGCATGTCTTTGTGACTTGGTGTCATTGTATGTCTTTGTTACTGGGTGTAAGTGTGTGTCTGTGATACTGGGTATCAGTGTATGTCTTTGTTACTTGGTGTCAGTGTATGTCTGTGTTACTTGGTGTAAGTGTATGTCTGTGTATCAGTGTATGTCTTTGTGACTTGGTGTCAGTGTATGTCTTTGTTACTTGGTGTCAGTGTTTGTCTGTGTTACTTGGTGTAAGTGTGTGTCTTTGTTACTTGGTGTAAGTGTGTGTCTGTGTTACTGGGTATCAGTGTATGTATTTGTTACCTGTTGTCAGTGTATGTCTGTGTTACTTGGTGTAAGTGTGTGTCTGTGTTACTGGGTATCAGTGTATGTCTTTGTGACTTGGTGTAAGTGTATGTCTTTGTTACTGGGTGTCAGTGTGTGTCTTTGTGACTTGGTGTCAGTGTATGTCTTTGTTACTTGGTGTAAGTGTGTGTCTGTGTTACTGGGTATCAGTGTATGTCTTTGTTACTTGGTGTCAGTGTGTGTCAAAATACTTGGTGTAAGTGTATGTCTTTGTTACTTTGTGTAATTGTCTGACTTTGTTACTTGGTGTAAGTGTCTGTCTTTGTTACTTGGTGTCAGTGTATGTCTTTGTTACTTGGTGTCAGTGTATGCCTTTGTTACTTGGTGAGAGTGTATGTCTGTGTTACTTCGTGTAAGTGTGTGTCTTTGTTACTTGGTGTAAGTGTATGTCTTTGTTACTTGGTGTCAGTGCATGTCTTTGTTACTGGGTGTAAGTGAGTGTCTTTGTTACTTGGTGTCAGTGTATGCCTTTGTTACTTGGTGTCAGTGCATGTCTGTGTTACTTGGTGTAAGTGTGTGTCTGTGTTACTGGGTATCAGTGCATGTCTTTGTGACTTGGTGTCAGTGTATGTCTTTGTTACAGGGTGTAAGTGAGAGTCTTTGTTACTTGGTGTCAGTGTATGTCTTTGTTCCTTGGTGTAAGTGTGTGTCTGTGATACTGGGTATCAGTGTATGTCTTTGTGACTTGGTGTCAGTGTATGTCTTTGTTGCTGGGTGTCATTGTGTGTCTTTGTGACTTGGTGTCAGTGTATGTCTGTGTTACTTGGTGTAAGTGTGTGTCTTTGTTACTTGGTGTAAGTGTATGTCTTTGTTACTTGGTGTCAGTGCATGTCTTTGTTACTTGCTGTCAGTGTGTGTCTGTGTTACTGGGTATCAGTGCATGTCTTTGTGACTTGGTATCAGTGTATGTCTTTGTTACTGGATGTCAGTGTGTGTCTGTGTTACTGGGTATCAGTGTATGTCTTTGTGACTTGGTATCAGTGTATGTCTTTGTTACTGGGTGCCAGTGTGTTTCTGTGTTACTGGGTATCAGTGTATGTCTTGGTGACTTGGGATCAGTGTATGTCTTTGTTATTGAGTGTCAGTGTGTGTCTGTGTACCTGGGTATCAGTGTATGTCTTTGTGACTTGGTGTCAGTGTATGTCTTTGTTACTGGGTGTAAGTGTGTGTCTTTGTGACTTGGTGTCAGTGTATGTCTTTGTTACTTGGTGTAAGTGTGTGTCTGTGATACTGGGTGTAAGTGTGTGTCTGTTTTCCTGGGTATCAGTGTATGTCTTTGTGACTTGGTGTCAGTGTATGTCTTTGTTACTTGCTGTCAGTGTATGTCTTTGTTACTTGGTGTCAGTGTATGTCTGTGTTACTTGGTGTAAGTGTGTGTCTTTGTTACTTGGTGTAAGTGTGTGTCTGTGTTACTGGGTATCAGTGTATGTATTTGTTACTTGTTGTCAGTGTATGTCTGTGTTACTTGGTGTAAGTGTGTGTCTGTGTTACTGGGTATCAGTGTATGTCTTTGTGACTTGGTGTAAGTGTATGTCTTTGTTACTGGGTGTCAGTGTGTGTCTGTGTTACTGGGTATCAGTGTATGTCTTTGTTACTTGGTGTCAGTGTGTGTCAAAATACTTGGTGTAAGTGTATGTCTTTGTTACTTTGTGTAATTGTCTGACTTTGTTACTTGGTGTAAGTGTATGTCTTTGTTACTTGGTGTCAGTGGATGTCTTTGTTACTTGGTGTCAGTGTATGCCTTTGTTACTTGGTGTCAGTGTATGTCTGTGTTACTTGGTGTAAGTGTGTGTCTTTGTTACTTGGTGTAAGTGTATGTCTTTGTTACTTGGTGTCAGTGCATGTCTTTGTTACTGGGTGTAAGTGAGTGTCTTTGTTACTTGGTGTCAGTGTATGCCTTTGTTACTTGGTGTCAGTGTATGTCTGTGTTACTTGGTGTAAGTGTGTGTCTTTGTTACTTGGTGTCAGTGCATGTCTTTGTTACTTGCTGTCAGTGTGTGTCTGTGTTACTGGGTATCAGTGTATGACTTTGTGACTTGGTATCAGTGTATGTCTTTGTTTCTGGATGTCAGTGTGTGTCTGTGTTACTGGGTATCAGTGTATGTCTTTGTGACTTGGTATCAGTGTATGTCTTTGTTACTGGGTGTCAGTGTGTTTCCGTGTTACTGGGTATCAGTGTATGTCTTGGTGACTTGGTGTAAGTGTATGTCTTTGTTACTTGGTGTCAGTGTATGTCTTTGTTACTGGGTGTAAGTGTGTGTCTTTGTGACTTGGTGTCAGTGTATGTCTTTGTTACTTGGTGTAAGTGTGTGTCTGTGATACTGGGTATCAGTGTATGTCTTTGTTACTTGGTGCCAGTGTATGTCTGTGTTACTTGGTGAAAGTGTATGTCTTTGTGACTTGGTGTCAGTGTATGTCTGTGTTACTGGGGGTCAGTGTGTGTCTGTGTTATTGGGGGTCAGTGTGTGTATCTAACTGGCTGTCAGCGTGTGTCTGTGTTACTGGGTATCAGTGTATGTATTTGTTACTTGGTGTCAGTGTATCTCTTTGTTACTTGGTGTAAGTGTGTGTCTGTGTTACTTGGTGTAAGTGTGTGTCTGTTTTCCTGGGTATCAGTGTATATCTTTGTGACTTGGTGTCAGTGTATGTCTTTGTTACTTGCTGTCAGTGTATGTCTTTGTTACTTGGTGTCAGTGTATGACTGTGTTACTTGGTGTAAGTGTGTGTCTTTGTTACTTGGTGTAAGTGTGTGTCTGTGTTACTGGGTATCAGTGTATGTATTTGTTACTTGTTGTCAGTGTATGTCTGTGTTACTTGGTGTAAGTGTTTGTCTGTGTTACTGGGTATCAGTGTATGTCTTTGTGACCTGGTGTAAGTGTATGTCTTTGTTACTGGTTGTCAGTGTGTGTCTTTGTGACTTGGTGTCAGTGTGTGTCTGTGTTACTGTGTATCAGTGTATGTCTTTGTTACTTGGTGTCAGTGTGTGTCAAAATACTTGGTGTAAGTGTATGTCATTGTTACTTGGTGTAAGTGTATGTCTTTGTTACTTGGTGTCAGTGTATGTCCTTGTTACTTGGTGTCAGTGTATGTCTGTGTTACTTGGTGTAAGTGTGTGTCTTTGTTACTTGGTGTAAGTGTATGTCTTTGTTACTTGGTGTCAGTGTGTGTCTGTGTTACTGGGTATCAGTGTATGTCTTTGTGACTTTGTATCAGTGTATGTCTTTGTTACTGGATGTCAGTGTGTGGCTGTGTTACTGGGTATCAGTGTATGTCTTTGTGACTTGGTATCAGTGTATGTCTTTGTTACTGGGTGTCAGTGTGTGTCTGTGTTACTGGGTATCAGTGTATGTCTTTGTGACTTGGTATCAGTGTATGTCTTTGTTACTGGGTGTCAGTGTGTGTCTGTGTTCCTGGGTATCAGTGTATGTCTTTGTGACTTGGTGTCAGTGTATGTCTTTGTTACTGGGTGTAAGTGTGTGTCTTTGTGACTTGGTGTCAGTGTATGGCTTTGTTACTTGGTGTAAGTGTGTGTCTTTGATACTGGGTATCAGTGTATGTCTTTGTTACTTGGTGTCAGTGGATGTCTGTGTTACTTGGTGTAAGTGTGTGTCTGTGTATCAGTGTATGTCTTTGTGACTTGGTGTCAGTGTATGTCTTTGTTGCTGGGTGTCAGTGTGTGTCTTTGTGACTTGGTGTCAGTGTATGTCTGTGTTACTTGGTGTAAGTGTGTGTCTTTGTTACTTGGTGTAAGTGTATGTCTTTATTACTTGGTGTCAGTGCATGTCTTTGTTACTTGGTGTCAGTGTGTGTCCGTGTTCCTGGGTATCAGTGGATGTCTTTGTGACTTGGTGTCAGTGTATGTCTTTGTTACTGGGTGTAAGTGTCTGTCTTTGTGACTTGGTGTCAGTGTATGTCTTTGTTACTTGGTGTAAGTGTGTGTCTGTGATACTGGGTATCAGTGTATGTCTTTGTTACTTGGTGTCAGTGTATGTCTGTGTTACATGGTGTAAGTGTGTGTCTGTGTTACTTGGCGAAGTGTGTGTCTTTGTTACTTGGTATAAGTGTATGTCTGTGTTCCTGGGAATCTGTGTATGTCTTTGTTATTTGGTGTCAGTGTAATCTGTGTTACTTGGTGTAAGTGTGTGTCTGTGTTACTGGGTATCAATGTATGTCTTTGTAACTTGGTGTCAGTGTATGTCTGTGTTACTTGGTGTACGTGTGTGTCTGTGTTACTGGGTGTCTGTGTGTGTCTTTGTTACTGGGTGTTAGTGTATGTCTTTGTTACTTGGTGTAAGTGTGTGTCTGTGTTACTGGGTATCAGTGTCTGTCTTTGTTACTTGGTGTAAGTGTGTGTCTGTGATACTGGGTATCAGTGTATGTATTTGTTACTTGGTGTCAGTGTATGTCTGTGTTACTTTTTGTAACTGTGTGTCTGTGTTACTGGGTATCAGTGTATGTCTTTGTGACTTGGTGTCAGTGTATGTCTTTGTTACTGGGTGTCAGTGTATGTCTTGGTGACTTGGTGTAAGTGTATGTCTTTGTTACTTGGTGTCAGTGTATGTCTTTGTTACTGGGTGTAAGTGTGTGTCTTTGTGACTTGGTGTCAGTGTATGTCTTTGTTACTTGGTGTAAGTGTGTGTCTGTGATACTGGGTATCAGTGTATGTCTTTGTTACTTGGTGCCAGTGTATGTCTGTGTTACTTGGTGAAAGTGTATGTCTGTGTTACTTGGTGTACGTGTGTGTCTGTGTTACTGGGTGTCAGTGTGTGTCTTTGTTACTGGGTGTTAGTGTATGTCTTTGTTACTTGGTGTAAGTGTGTGTCTGTGTTACTGGGTATCAGTGTCTGTCTTTGTTACTTGGTGTAAGTGTGTGTCTGTGATACTGGGTATCAGTGTATGTATTTGTTACTTGGTGTCAGTGTATGTCTGTGTTACTTTTTGTAACTGTGTGTCTGTGTTACTGGGTATCAGTGTATGTCTTTGTGACTTGGTGTCAGTGTATGTCTTTGTTACTGGGTGTCAGTGTGTGTCTTTGTGACTTGGTGTCAGTGTATGTCTTTGTTACTTGGTGTAAGTGTGTGTCTGTGTTATTGGGTGTCAGTGTGTTTCTGTGTTACTGGGTATCAGTGTATGTCTTTGTGACTTGCTATCAGTGTATGTCTTCGTTACTGGGTGTCAGTGTGTGTCTGTGTTCCTGGGTGTCAGTGCATGTCTTTGTTACTTGGTGCCAGTGTATATCTGTGTTACTTGGTGTAAGTGTGTGTCTTTGTTACTTGGTGTAATTGTATTTCTTTGTTACTTGGTGTCAGTGTATGTCTGTGTTACTTGGTGTCAGTGTATGTCTTTGTTACTTGGTGTAAGTGTGTGTCTGTGTTACTTGGTGTAAGTGTGTGTCTGCGTTCCTGGGTATCAGTGTATGTCTTTGTTACTTGTTGTCAGTGTATGTCTGTGTTACTTGGTGTAACTGTGTGTCTGTGTTACTGGGTATCAGTGTATGTCTTTGTGACTTGGTGTCAGTGTATGTCTTTGTTACTGGGTATCAGTGTATGTCTTTGTTACTGGGTGTCAGTGTGTGTCTATTTTCCTGGGTATCAGTGTATGTCTTTGTTACTGGGTGTCAGTGTGTTTCTGTGTTACTGGGTATCAGTGTATGTCTTTGTGACTTGCTATCAGTGTATGTCTTTGTTATTGGGTGTCAGTGTGTGTCTGTGTTCCTGGGTATCAGTGTATGTCTTTGTGACTTGGTGTCAGTGTATGTCTTTGTTACTGGATGTAAGTGTGTGTCTTTGTGACTTGGTGTCATTTTATGTCTTTGTTACTTGGTGTAAGTGTGTGTCTGTGATACTGGTTATCAGTGAATGTCTTTGTTACTTGGTGTCAGTGTATGTCTTTGTTGCTGGTTGTCAGTGTGTGTCTTTGTGACTTGGTGTCAGTGTATGTCTCTGTGACTGGGTGTCAGTTTGTGTCTGTGTTACTGGGGGTCAGTGCATGTCTTTGTTACTTGGTGTCAGTGTATCTCTGTGTTACTTGGTGCAAGTGTATGTCTTTGTTACTTGTTGTAAGTGTGTGTCTTTGTTACTGGGTGTCAGTGTGTGTATTTGTGACATGGTGTCAGTGTATGTATTTGTTACTTGGTGCAAGTGTGTGTCTGTGTTACTTGGTTTAATTGTATGTCTTTGTTACTTGGTGTCAGTGTATGTCTGTGTTACTTGGTGTAAGTGTATGTTTTTGTTACTTGGTGTAAGTGTGTGTCTGTGTTACTTGGTGTAAGTGTGTGTCTTTGTTACTTGGTGTCCGTGTGTGTCTGTTTTACTGTGTGTCAGTAGATATCTTTGTTACTTGGTGCCAGTGTATATCTGTGTTACTTGGTGTAAGTTTGTGTCTTTGTTACTTGGTGTAATTGTATGTCTTTGTTACTTGGTGTCAGTGTATGTCTGTGTTACATGGTGTCAGTGTATGTTTTTGTTACTTGGTGTAAGTGTGTGTCTGTGTTATTTGGTGTAAGTGTGTGTCTGTGTTCCTGGGTATCAGTGTATGTCTGTGTTACTTGGTGTAAGTGTGTGTCTGTGTTACTGGGTATCAGAGTATGTCTTTGTTACTTGGTGTCAGTGTATGTCTCTGTTACTTGGTGTAAGTGTGTGTCTGTGTTACTGGGTGTCAGTGTGTGTCTGTGTTACTTGGTGCAAGTGTGTGTCTTTGTTACTTGGTGTCCGTGTGTGTCTGTGTTATTGGGTGTCAGTGTATGTCTTTGTTACTGGGTGTCAGTGCATGTCTTTGTTACTTGGTGTAAGTATGTGTCTGTGATACTGGTTATCAGTGTATGTCTTTGTGACTTGGTGTCAGTGTATGTCTTTGTTGCTGGGTGTCAGTGTGTGTCTTTGTGACTTGGTGTAAGTGTATGTTTTTGTTACTTGGTGTAAGTGTGTGTCTGTGTTACTTGGTGTAAGTGTGTGTCTTTGTTACTTGGTGTCCGTGTGTGTCTGTGTTACTGGGTGTCAGTGCATGTCTTTGTTACTTGGTGCCAGTGTATATCTGTGTTACTTGGTGGAAGTTGGTGTCTTTGTTACTTGGTGTAATTGTATGTCTTTGTTGCTGGGTGTCAGTGTATGTCGTTGTTTCTTGGTGCAAGTTTTTTTCTGTATTACTTGGTGTAAGTGTGTGTCTGTGTTCCTGGGTATCAGTGTATGTCTTTGTTACTTGGTGTCAGTGTATGTCTGTGTTAATTGTGTGTAAGTGTGTGTCTGTGTTACTGGGTATCAGTGTATGTCTTTGTGACTTGGTGTCAGTGTATGTCTTTGTTACTTGGTGTCAGTGTATGTCTTTGTTACTTGGTGTCAGTGTATGTCTGTGTTACTTGGTGTAAGTGTGTGTCTTTGTTACTTGGTGTAAGTGTATGTCTGTGTTCCTGGATATCAGTGTATGTCTTTGTTACTTGGTGTCAGTGTATGTCTGTGTTACTTGGTGTAAGTGTATGTCTGTGTTCCTGGGTATCAGTGTATGTCTTTGTTACTTGGTGTCAGTGTATGTCTGTGTTACTTGGTGTACGTGAGTGTCTGTGTTACTGGGTGTCAGTGTGTGTCTGTGTTACTCGGTGTAAGTGTGTGTCTTTGTTACTTGGTGTCCGTGTGTGTCTGTGTTACTGGGTGTCAGTGTATGTCTTTGTTACTGGGTGTCAGTGTATGTCTTTGTTACTTGGTGTAAGTGTGTGTCTGTGTTACTGGGTATCAGTGTCTGTCTTTGTTACTTGGTGTAAGTGTGTGTCTGCGTTACTGGGTATCAGTGTATGTGTTTGTTACTTGGTGTCAGTGTATGTCTGTGTTACTTGGTGTAAGTGTATGTCTTTGTTTCTTGGTGTAAGTTTGTTTCTGTGTTACTTGGTGTAAGTGTGTGTCTGTGTTCCTGGGTATCAGTGTATGTCTTTGTTACTTGGTGTCAGTGTATGTCTGTGTTACTTGTGTGCAAGTGTGTGTCTGTGTTACTGGGTATCAGTGTATGTCTTTGTGACTTGGTGTCAGTGTATGTCTTTGTTACTTGGTGTCAGTGTATGTCTTTGTTACTTGGTGTCAGTGTATGTCTGTGTTACTTGGTGTAAGTGTGTGTCTTTGTTACTTGGTGTAAGTGTATGTCTGTGTTCCTGGGTATCAGTGTATGTCTTTGTTACTTGGTGTCAGTGTATGTCTGTGTTACTTGGTGTAGGTGTGTGTCTGTGTTACTGGGTTTCAGTGTATGTCTTTGTAACTTGGTGTCAGTGTATGTCTGTGTTACTTGGTGTACGTGAGTGTCTGTGTTACTGGGTGTCAGTGTGTGTCTGTGTTACTTGGTGTAAGTGTGTGTCTTTGTTACTTGGTGTCCGTGTGTGTCTGTGTTACTGGGGGTCAGTGTATGTCTTTGTTACTTGATGTCAGTGTATGTCTTCGTTACTTGGTGTAAGTGTGTGTCTGTGTTACTGGGTATCAGTGTCTGTCTTTGTTACTTGGTGTAAGTGTGTGTCTGTGTTACTGGGTATCAGTGTATGTATTTGTTACTTGGTGTCAGTGTATGTCTGTGTTACTTGGTGTAAGTGTGTCTCTGTGTTACTGGGTATCAGTGTTTGTCTTTGTGACTTGGTGTCAGTGTATGTCTTTGTTACTGGGTGTCAGTGTGTGTCTGTGTTCCTGGGTATCAGTGTATGTCTTTGTGACTTGGTGTCAGTGTATGTCTTTGTTACTGGGTGTAAGTGTGTGTCTTTGTGACTTGGTGTCAGTGTATGTCTTTGTTACTTGGTGTCAGTGTATGTCTGTGTTACTTGGTGTCAGTGTATGTCTTTGTGACTTGGTGTCAGTGTATGTCTGTGTTACTGGGGGTCAGTGTGTGTCTGTGTTACTGGGGGTCAGTGTGTGTATCTAACTGGGTGTCAGCGTGTGTCTGTGTTACTGGGTATCAGTGTATGTCTTTGTTACTTGGTGTCAGTGTATGTCTTTGTTACTTGGTGTAAGTGTGTGTCTGTGTTACTTGGTGTAAGTGTGTGTCTGTTTTCCCTGGTATCAGTGTATGTCTTTGAGACTTGGTGTCAGTGCATGTCTTTGTTACTTGCTGTCAGTGTATGTCTTTGTTACTTGGTGTCAGTGTATGTCTGTGTTACTTGGTGTAAGTGTGTGTCTTTGTTACTTGGTGTAAGTGTGTGTCTGTGTTACTGGGTATCAGTGTATGTATTTGTTACTTGTTGTCAGTGTATGTCTGTGTTACTTGGTGTAAGTGTGTGTCTGTGTTACTGGGTATCAGTGTATGTCTTTGTGACTTGGTGTAAGTGTATGTCTTTGTTACTGGGTGTCAGTGTGTGTCTGTGTTACTGGGTATCAGTGTATGTCTTTGTTACTTGGTGTCAGTGTGTGTCAAAATACTTGGTGTAAGTGTATGACTTTGTTACTTTGTGTAATTGTCTGACTTAGTTACTTGGTGTAAGTGTATGTCTTTGTTACTTGGTGTCAGTGGATGTCTTTGTTACTTGGTGTCAGTGTATGCCTTTGTTACTTGGTGTCAGTGTATGTCTGTGTTACTTGGTGTAAGTGTGTGTCTTTGTTACTTGGTGTAAGTGTATGTCTTTGTTACTTGGTGTCAGTGCATGTCTTTGTTACTGGGTGTAAGTGAGTGTCTTTGTTACTTGGTGTCAGTGTATGCCTTTGTTACTTGGTGTCAGTGTATGTCTGTGTTACTTGGTGTAAGTGTGTGTCTGTGTTACTGGGTATCAGTGCATGTCTTTGTGACTTGGTGTCAGTGTATGTCTTTGTTACTGGGTGTAAGTGAGTGTCTTTGTTACTTGGTGTCAGTGTATGTCTTTGTTCCTTGGTGTAAGTGTGTGTCTGTGATACTGGGTATCAGTGTATGTGTTTGTTACTTGGTGTCAGTGTATGTCTGTGTTACTTGGTGTAAGTGTATGTCTGTGTATCAGTGTATGTCTTTGTGACTTGGTGTCAGTGTATGTCTTTGTTGCTGGGTGTCAGTGTGTGTCTTTGTGACTTGGTGTCAGTGTATGTCTGTGTTACTTGGTGTAAGTGTGTGTCTTTGTTACTTGGTGTAAGTGTATGTCTTTGTTACTTGGTGTCAGTGCATGTCTTTGTTACTTGCTGTCAGTGTGTGTCTGTGTTACTGGGTATCAGTGTATGTCTTTGTGACTTGGTATCAGTGTATGTCTTTGTTTCTGGATGTCAGTGTGTGTCTGTGTTACTGGGTACCAGTGTATGTCTTTGTGACTTGGTATCAGTGTATGTCTTTGTTACAGGGTGTCAGTGTGTTTCTGTGTTACTGGGTATCAGTGTATGTCTTGGTGACTTGGTATCAGTGTATGTCTTTGTTACTGGGTGTCAGTGTGTGTCTGTGTTCCTGGGTATCAGTGTATGTCTTTGTGACTTGGTGTCAGTGTACGTCTTTGTTACTTGGTGTAAGTGTGCTTCTGTGATACTGGGTATCAGTGTATGTCTTTGTTACTTGGTGTCAGTGTATGTCTGTGTTACTTGGTGTAAGTGTATGTCTTTGTGACTTGGTGTCAGTGTATGTCTGTGTTACTGGGGGTCAGTGTGTGTCTGTGTTACTGGGGGTCAGTGTATGTATCTAACTGGGTGTCAGCGTGTGTCTGTGTTACTGGGTATCAGTGTATGTCTTTGTTACTTGGTGTCAGTGTATGTTTTTGTTACTTGGTGTAAGTGTGTGTCTGTGTTACTTGGTGTAAGTGTGTGTCTGTTTTCCTGGGTATCAGTGTATGTCTTTGTGACTTGGTGTCAGTGTATGTCTTTGTTACTTGCTGTCAGTGTATGTCTTTGTTACTTGGTGTCAGTGTATGTCTGTGTTACTTGGTGTAAGTGTGTGTCTTTGTTACTTGGTGTAAGTGTGTGTCTGTGTTACTGGGTATCAGTGTATGTATTTGTTACTTGTTGTCAGTGTATGTCTGTATTAGTTGGTGTAAGTGTTTGTCTGTGTTACTGGGTATCAGTGTATGTCTTTGTGACTTAGTGTAAGTGTATGTCTTTGTTACTGGGTGTCAGTGTGTGTCTTTGTGACTTGGTGTCAGTGTATGTCTTTGTTACTTGGTGTAAGTGTGTGTCTGTGTTACTGTGTATCAGTGTATGTCTTTGTTACTTGGTGTCAGTGTGTGTCAAAATACTTGGTGTAAGTGTATGTCTTTGTTACTTTGTGTAATTGTCTGACTTATTACTTGGTGTAAGTGTATGTCTTTGTTACTTGGTGTCAGTGTATGTCCTTGTTACTTGGTGTCAGTGTATGTCTGTGTTACTTGGTGTAAGTGTGTGTCTTTGTTACTTGGTGTAAGTGTATGTCTTTGTTACTTGGTGTCAGTGTGTGTCTGTGTTACTGGGTATCAGTGTATGTCTTTGTGACTTTGTATCAGTGTATGTCTTTGTTACTGGATGTCAGTGTGTGGCTGTGTTACTGGGTATCAGTGTATGTCTTTGTGACTTGGTATCAGTGTATGTCTTTGTTACTGGGTGTCAGTGTGTGTCTGTTTTACTGGGTATCAGTGTATGTCTTTGTGACTTGGTATCAGTGTATGTCTTTGTTACTGGGTGTCAGTGTGTGTCTGTGTTCCTGGGTATCAGTGTATGTGTTTGTGACTTGGTTTCAGTGTATGTCTTTGTTACTGGGTGTAAGTGTGTGTCTTTGTGACTTGGTGTCAGTGTATGTCTTTGTTACTTGGTGTAAGTGTGTGTCTGTGATACTGCGTATCAGTGTATGTCTTTGTTACTTGGTGTCAGTGGATGTCTGTGATACTTGGTGTAAGTGTGTGTTTGTGTATCAGTGTATGTCTTTGTGACTTGGTGTCAGTGTATGTCTTTGTTGCTGGGTGTCAGTGTGTGTCTTTGTGACTTGGTGTCAGTGTATGTCTGTGTTACTTGGTGTAAGTGTGTGTCTTTGTTACTTGGTGTAAGTGTATGTCTTTGTTACTTGGTGTCAGTGCATGTCTTTGTTACTTGGTGTCAGTGTGTTTCTTTGTTCCTGGGTATCAGTGTATGTCTTTGTGACTTGGTGTCAGTGTATGTCTTTTTTACCTTGTGTAAGTGTGTGTCTTTGTGACTTGGTGTCAGTGTATGTCTTTGTTACTTGGTGTAAGTGTGTGTCTGTGATACTGGGTATCTGTGTATGTCTTTGTTACTTGGTGTCAGTGTATGTCTGTGTTACATGGTGTAAGTGTGTGTCTGTGTATCAGTGTATGTTTTTGTGACTTGGTGTCAGTGTATGTCTTTGTTGCTGGGTGTCAGTGTGTGTCTTTGTGACTTGGTGTCAGTGTATGTCTGTGTGACTGGGGGTCAGTGTGTGTCTGTGTTACTGGGGGCCAGTGTGTGTATCTAACTGGGTGTCAGCGTGTGTCTGTGTTACTGGGTATCAGTTTATGTCTTTGTGACTTGGTGTCAGTGTATGTCTTTGTTACTTGGTGTAAGTGTGTGTCTGTGTTACTTGGTGTAAGTGTGTGTCTGTGTTCCTGGGTATCAGTGTATGTCTTTGTGACTTGGTGTCAGTGTATGTCTGTGTTACTTGGTGTCAGTGCGTGTCTGTGTTACTGGGTATCAGTGTATGTCTTTGTTACTTGGTGTCAGTGTATGTCTGTGTTACTTGGCGAAGTGTGTGTCTTTGTTACTTGGTGTAAGTGTGTGTCTGTGTTCCTGGGAATCAGTGTATGCCTTTGTTACTTGGTGTCAGTGTATGTCTGTGTTACCTGGTGTAAGTGTGTGTCTGTGTTACAGGGTATCAATGTATGTCTTTGTAACTTGGTGTCAGTTTATTTCTGTGTTACTTGGTGTACGTGTGTGTCTGTGTTACTGGGTGTCAGTGTGTGTCTTTGTTACTGGGTGTTAGTGTATGTCTTTGTTACTTGGTGTAAGTGTGTGTCTGTGTTAAAGGGTATCAGTGTCTGTCTTTGTTACTTGGTGTCAGTGTATGTCTGTGTTACTTGGTGTAAGTGTATGTCTGTGTATCAGTGTATGTCTTTGTGACTTGGTGTCAGTGTATGTCTTTGTTGCTGGGTGTCAGTGTGTGTCTTTGTGACTTGGTGTCAGTGTATGTCTGTGTTACTTGGTGTAAGTGTGTGTCTTTGTTACTTGGTGTAAGTGTATGTCTTTGTTACTTGGTGTCAGTGCATGTCTTTGTTACTTGCTGTCAGTGTGTGTCTGTGTTACTGGGTATCAGTGTATGTCTTTGTGACTTGGTATCAGTGTATGTCTTTGTTTCTGGATGTCAGTGTGTGTCTGTGTTACTGGGTACCAGTGTATGTCTTTGTGACTTGGTATCAGTGTATGTCTTTGTTACTGGGTGTCAGTGTGTTTCTGTGTTACTGGGTATCAGTGTATGTCTTGGTGACTTGGTATCAGTGTATGTCTTTGTTACTGGGTGTCAGTGTGTGTCTGTGTTCCTGGGTATCAGTGTATGTCTTTGTGACTTGGTGTCAGTGTATGTCTTTGTTACTGGGTGTAAGTGTGTGTCTTTGTGACTTGGTGTCAGTGTATGTCTTTGTTACTTGGTGTAAGTGTGCGTCTGTGATACTGGGTATCAGTGTATGTCTTTGTTACTTGGTGTCAGTGTATGTCTGTGTTACTTGGTGTAAGTGTATGTCTTTGTGACTTGGTGTCAGTGTATGTCTGTGTTACTGGGGGTCAGTGTGTGTCTGTGTTACTGGGGGTCAGTGTGTGTATCTAACTGGGTGTCAGCGTGTGTCTGTGTTACTGGGTATCAGTGTATGTCTTTGTTACTTGGTGTCAGTGTATGTCTTTGTTACTTGGTGTAAATGTGTGTCTGTGTTACTTGGTGTAAGTGTGTGTCTGTTTTCCTGGGTATCAGTGTATGTATTTGTGACTTGGTGTCAGTGTATGTCTTTGTTACTTGCTGTCAGTGTATGTCTTTGTTACTTGGTGTCAGTGTATGTCTGTGTTACTTGGTGTAAGTGTGTGTCTTTGTTACTTGGTGTAAGTGTGTGTCTGTGTTACTGGGTATCAGTGTATGTATTTGTTACTTGTTGTCAGTGTATGTCTGTGTTAGTTGGTGTAAGTGTTTGTCTGTGTTACTGGGTATCTGTGTATGTCTTTGTGACTTAGTGTAAGTGTATGTCTTTGTTACTGGGTGTCAGTGTGTGTCTTTGTGACTTGGTGTCAGTGTATGTCTTTGTTACTTGGTGTAAGTGTATGTCTGTGTTACTGTGTATCAGTGTATGTCTTTGTTACTTGGTGTCAGTGTGTGTCAAAATACTTGGTGTAAGTGTATGTCTTTGTTACTTTGTGTAATTGTCTGACTTTGTTACTTGGTGTAAGTGTATGTCTTTGTTACTTGGTGTCAGTGTATGTCCTTGTTACTTGGTGTCAGTGTATGTCTGTGTTACTTGGTGTAAGTGTGTGTCTTTGTTACTTGGTGTAATTGTATGTCTTTGTTACTTGGTGTCAGTGTGTGTCTGTGTTACTGGGTATCAGTGTATGTCTTTGTGACTTTGTATCAGTGTATGTCTTTGTTACTGGATGTCAGTGTGTGTCTGTGTTACTGGGTATCAGTGTATGTCTTTGTGACTTGGTATCAGTGAATGTCTTTGTTACTGGATGTCAGTGTGTGTCTGTGTTCCTGGGTATCAGTGTATGTCTTTGTGACTTGGTTTCAGTGTATGTCTTTGTTACTGGGTGTAAGTGTGTGTCTTTGTGACTTGGTGTCAGTGTATGTCTTTGTTACTTGGTGTAAGTGTGTGTCTGTGATACTGGGTATCAGTGTATGTCTTTGTTACTTGGTGTCAGTGGATGTCTGTGATACTTGGTGTAAGTGTGTGTTTGTGTATCAGTGTATGTCTTTGTGACTTGGTGTCAGTGTATGTCTTTGTTGCTGGGTGTCAGTGTGTGTCTTTGTGACTTGGTGTCAGTGTATGTCTGTGTTACTTGGTGTAAGTGTGTGTCTTTGTTACTTGGTGTAAGTGTATGTCTTTGTTACTTGGTGTCAGTGCATGTCTTTGTTACTTGGTGTCAGTGTGTGTCTGTGTTCCTGGGTATCAGTGTATGTCTTTGTGACTTGGTGTCAGTGTATGTCTTTTTTACCTTGTGTAAGTGTGTGTCTTTGTGACTTGGTGTCAGTGTATGTCTTTGTTACTTGGTGTAAGTGTGTGTCTGTGATACTGGGTATCTGTGTATGTCTTTGTTACTTGGTGTCAGTGTATGTCTGTGTTACATGGTGTAAGTGTGTGTCTGTGTATCAGTGTATGTTTTTGTGACTTGGTGTCAGTGTATGTCTTTGTTGCTGGGTGTCAGTGTGTGTCTTTGTGACTTGGTGTCAGTGTATGTCTGTGTTACTGGGGGTCAGTGTGTGTCTGTGTTACTGGGGGTCAGTGTGTGTATCTAACTGGGTGTCAGCCTGTGTCTGTGTTACTGGGTATCAGTGTATGTCTTTGTGACTTGGTGTCAGTGTATGTCTTTGTTACTTGGTGTAAGTGTGTGTCTGTGTTACTTGGTGTAAGTGTGTGTCTGTGTTCCTGGGTATCAGTGTATGTCTTTGTGACTTGGTGTCAGTGTATGTCTGTGTTACTTGGTGTAAGTGCGTGTCTGTGTTACTGGGTATCAGTGTATGTCTTTGTTACTTGGTGTCAGTGTATGTCTGTGTTACTTGGCGAAGTGTGTGTCTTTGTTACTTGGTGTAAGTGTATGTCTGTGTTCCTGGGAATCAGTGTATGCCTTTGTTACTTGGTGTCAGTGTATGTCTGTGTTACTTGGTGTAAGTGTGTGTCTTTGTTACTGGGTATCAATGTATGTCTTTGTAACTTGGTGTCAGTGTATTTCTGTGTTGCTTGGTGTACGTGTGTGTCTGTGTTACTGGGTGTCAGTGTGTGTCTTTGTTACTGGGTGTTAGTGTATGTCTTTGTTACTTGGTGTAAGTGTGTGTCTGTGTTACTGGGTATCAGTGTCTGTCTTTGTTACTTGGTGTAAGTGTGTGTCTGTGTTACTGGGTATCAGTGTATGTCTTTGTTACTGGGTGTCAGTGTGTGTCTTTGTGACTTGGTGTCAGTGTATGTCTTTGTTACCTATTGTAAGTGTGTGTCTGTGTTATTGGGTGTCAGTGTGTTTCTGTGTTACTGGGTATCAGTGTATGTCTTTGTGACTTGCTATCAGTGTATGTCTTTGTTACTGGGTGTCAGTGTGTGTCTGTGTTCCTGGGTGTCAGTGCATGTCTTAGTTACTTGGTGCCAGTGTATATCTGTGTTACTTGGTGTAAGTGTGTGTCGTTGTTACTTGGTGTAATTGTATGTCTTTGTTACTTGGTGTCAGTGTATGTCTGTGTTACTTGGTGTCAGTGTATGTCTTTGTTACTTGGTGTAAGTGTGTGTCTGTGTTACTTGGTGTAAGTGTGTGTCTGTGTTCCTGGGTATCAGTGTATGTCTTTGTTACTTGGTGTCAGTGTATGTCTGTGTTACTTGGTGTAACTGTGTGTCTGTGTTACTGGGTATCAGTGTATGTCTTTGTGACTTGGTGTCAGTGTATGTCTTTGTTACTGGGTATCAGTGTATGTCTTTGTTACTGGGTGTCAGTGTGTGTCTATTTTCCTGGGTATCAGTGTCTGTCTTTGTTACTTGGTGTCAGTGTATGTCTTTGTTACTGGGTGTCAGTGTGTTTCTGTGTTACTGGGTATCAGTGTATGTCTTTGTGACTTGCTATCAGTGTATGTCTTTGTTACTGGGTGTCAGTGTGTGTCTGTGTTCCTGGGTATCAGTGTATGTCTTTGTGACTTGGTGTCAGTGTATGTCTTTGTTACTGGGTGTAAGTGTGTGTCTTTGTGACTTGGTGTCAGTTTATGTCTTTGTTACTTGGTGTAAGTGTGTGTCTGTGATACTGGTTATCAGTGTATGTCTTTGTTACTTGGTGTCAGTGTATGTCTTTGTTGCTGGGTGTCAGTGTGTGTCTTTGTGACTTGGTGTCAGTGTATGTCTGTGTTACTGGGGGTCAGTGTGTGTCTGTGTTACTGGGGGTCAGTGTGTGTATCTAACTGGGTGTCAGCGTGTGTCTGTGTTACTGGGTATCAGTGTATGTCTTTGTTACTTGGTGTCAGTGTATCTCTGTGTTACTTGGTGTAAGTGTATGTCTTTGTTACTTGGTGTAAGTGTGTGTCTTTGTTACTGGGTGTCAGTGTGTGTATTTGTGACATGGTGTCAGTGTATGTATTTGTTACTTGGTGCAAGTGTGTGTCTGTGTTACTTGGTGTAATTGTATGTCTTTGTTACTTGGTGTCAGTGTATGTCTGTGTTACTTGGTGTAAGTGTATGTTTTTGTGACTTGGTGTAAGTGTGTGTCTCTGTTACTTGGTGCAAGTGTGTGTCTTTGTTACTTGGTGTCCGTGTGTGTCTGTTTTACTGTGTGTCAGTGCATATCTTTGTTACTTGGTGTCAGTGTATATCTGTGTTACTTGGTGTAAGTTTGTGTCTTTGTTACTTGGTGTAATTGTATGTCTTTGTTACTTGGTGTCAGTGTATGTCTGTGTTACATGGTGTCAGTGTATGTTTTTGTTACTTGGTGTAAGTGTGTGTCTGTGTTATTTGGTGTAAGTGTGTGTCTGTGTTCCTGGGTATCAGTGTATGTCTGTGTTACTTGGTGTAAGTGTGTGTCTGTGTTACTGGGTATCACAGTATGTCTTTGTTACTTGGTGTCAGTGTATGTCTCTCTTACTTGGTGTAAGTGTGTGTCTGTGTTACTGGGTGTCAGTGTGTGTCTGTGTTACTTGGTGTAAGTGTGTGTCTTTGTTACTTGGTGTCCGTGTGTGTCTGTGTTATTGGGTGTCAGTGTATGTCTTTGTTACTGGGTGTCAGTGCATGTCTTTGTTACTTGGTGCAAGTGTGTGTCTGTGTTACTTGGTGTAATTGTATGTCTTTGTTAATTGGTCTCAGTGTATGTCTGTGTTACTTGGTGTAAGTGTATGTTTTTGTTACTTGGTGTAAGTGTGTGTCTGTGTTACTTGGTGTAAGTGTGTGTCTTTGTTACTTGGTGTCCGTGTGTGTCTGTGTTACTGGGTGTCAGTGCATGTCTTTGTTACTTGGTGCCAGTGTATATCTGTGTTACTTGGTGTAAGTTGGTGTCTTTGTTACTTGGTGTAATTGTATGTCTTTGTTACTTGGTGTCAGTGTATGTCTGTGTTACATGGTGTAAGTGTATGTTTTTGTAACTTGGTGTAAGTGTGTGTCTGTGTTATTTGGTGTAAGTGTGTGTCTGTGCTCCTGGGAATCAGTGTATGTCTGTGTTACTTGGTGTAACTGTGTGTCTGTGTTACTGGGTATCAGTGTATGTCTTTGTGACTTGGTGTCAGTGTATGTCTTTGTTACTGGGTGTCAGTGTGTTTCTGTGTTACTGGGTATCAGTGTATGTCTTTGTGACTTGCTATCAGTGTATGTCTTTGTTACTGGGTGTCAGTGTGTGTCTGTGTTCCTGGGTATCAGTGTATGTCTTTGTGACTTGGTGTCAGTGTATGTCTTTGTTACTGGGTGTAAGTGTGTGTCTTTGTGACTTGGTGTCAGTTTATGTCTTTGTTACTTGGTGTAAGTGTGTGTCTGTGATACTGGTTATCAGTGTATGTCTTTGTTACTTGGTGTCAGTGTATGTCTTTGTTGCTGGGTGTCAGTGTGTGTCTTTGTGACTTGGTGTCAGTGTATGTCTGTGTTACTGGGGGTCAGTGTGTGTCTGTGTTACTGGGGGTCAGTGTGTGTATCTAACTGGGTGTCAGCGTGTGTCTGTGTTACTGGGTATCAGTGTATGTCTTTGTTACTTGGTGTCAGTGTATCTCTGTGTTACTTGGTGTAAGTGTATGTCTTTGTTACTTGGTGTAAGTGTGTGTCTTTGTTACTGGGTGTCAGTGTGTGTATTTGTGACATGGTGTCAGTGTATGTATTTGTTACTTGGTGCAAGTGTGTGTCTGTGTTACTTGGTGTAATTGTATGTCTTTGTTACTTGGTGTCAGTGTATGTCTGTGTTACTTGGTGTAAGTGTATGTTTTTGTGACTTGGTGTAAGTGTGTGTCTGTGTTACTTGGTGCAAGTGTGTGTCTTTGTTACTTGGTGTCCGTGTGTGTCTGTTTTACTGTGTGTCAGTGCATATCTTTGTTACTTGGTGTCAGTGTATATCTGTGTTACTTGGTGTAAGTTTGTGTCTTTGTTACTTGGTGTAATTGTATGTCTTTGTTACTTGGTGTCAGTGTATGTCTGTGTTACATGGTGTCAGTGTATGTTTTTGTTACTTGGTGTAAGTGTGTGTCTGTGTTATTTGGTGTAAGTGTGTGTCTGTGTTCCTGGGTATCAGTGTATGTCTGTGTTACTTGGTGTAAGTGTGTGTCTGTGTTACTGGGTATCACAGTATGTCTTTGTTACTTGGTGTCAGTGTATGTCTCTCTTACTTGGTGTAAGTGTGTGTCTGTGTTACTGGGTGTCAGTGTGTGTCTGTGTTACTTGGTGTAAGTGTGTGTCTTTGTTACTTGGTGTCCGTGTGTGTCTGTGTTATTGGGTGTCAGTGTATGTCTTTGTTACTGGGTGTCAGTGCATGTCTTTGTTACTTGGTGCAAGTGTGTGTCTGTGTTACTTGGTGTAATTGTATGTCTTTGTTAATTGGTCTCAGTGTATGTCTGTGTTACTTGGTGTAAGTGTATGTTTTTGTTACTTGGTGTAAGTGTGTGTCTGTGTTACTTGGTGTAAGTGTGTGTCTTTGTTACTTGGTGTCCGTGTGTGTCTGTGTTACTGGGTGTCAGTGCATGTCTTTGTTACTTGGTGCCAGTGTATATCTGTGTTACTTGGTGTAAGTTGGTGTCTTTGTTACTTGGTGTAATTGTATGTCTTTGTTACTTGGTGTCAGTGTATGTCTGTGTTACATGGTGTAAGTGTATGTTTTTGTAACTTGGTGTAAGTGTGTGTCTGTGTTATTTGGTGTAAGTGTGTGTCTGTGCTCCTGGGAATCAGTGTATGTCTGTGTTACTTGGTGTAAGTGTGTGTCTGTGTTACTGGGTATCAGAGTATGTCTTTGTTACTTGGTGTCAGTGTATGTCTCTGTTACTTGGTGTAAGTGTATGTCTTTGTTACTTGGTGTCAGTGCATGTCTTTGTTACTTGGTGTCAGTGTGTGTCTGTGTTCCTGGGTATCAGTGTATGTCTTTGTGACTTGGTGTCAGTGTATGTCTTTGTTACTGGGTGTAAGTGTGTGTCTTTGTGACTTGGTGTCAGTATATGTCTTTGTTACTTGGTGTAAGTGTGTGTCTGTGATACTGGGTATCAGTGTATGTCTTTGTTTCTTGGTGTCAGTGTATGTCTGTGTTACATGGTGTAAGTGTGTGTCTGTGTATCAGTGTATGTTTTTGTGACTTGTTGTCAGTGTATGTCTTTGTTGCTGGGTGTCAGTGTGTGTCCTTGTGACTTGGTGTCAGTGTATGTCTGTGTTACTGGGGGTCAGTGTGTGTATGTGTTACTGGGGGTCAGTGTGTGTATCTAACTGGGTGTCAGCGTGTGTCTGTGTTACTGGGTATCAGTGTATGTCTTTGTTACTTGGTGTCAGTGTATGTCTTTGTTACTTGGTGTAAGTGTGTGTCTGTGTTACTTGGTGTAAGTGTGTGCCTGTGTTCCTGGGTATCAGTGTATGTCTTTGTGACTTGGTGTCAGTGTATGTCTGTGTTACTTGGTGTAAGTGCGAGTCTGTGTTACTGGGTATCAGTGTATGTCTTTGTTACTTGGTGTCAGTGTATGTCTGTGTTACTTGGCGAAGTGTGTGTCTTTGTTACTTGGTGTAAGTGTATGTCTGTGTTCCTGGGAATCAGTGTATGTCTTTGTTACTTGGTGTCAGTGTATGTCTGTGTTACTTGGTGTAAGTGTGTGTCTGTGTTACTGGGTATCAATGTATGTCTTTGTAACTTGGTGTCAGTGTATGTCTGTGTTACTTGGTGTACGTGTGTGTCTGTGTTACTGGGTGTCAGTGTGTGTCTTTGTTACTGGGTGTTAGTGTATGTCTTTGTTACTTGGTGTAAGTGTGTGTCTGTGTTACTGGGTATCAGTGTCTGTCTTTGTTACTTGGTGTAAGTGTGTGTCTGTGTTACTGGGTGTCAGTGTATGTATTTGTTACTTGGTGTCAGTGTATGTCTGTGTTACTTTTTGTAACTGTGTGTCTGTGTTACTGGGTATCAGTGTATGTCTTTGTGACTTGGTGTCAGTGTACGTGTGTCTGTGTTACTGGGTATCAGTGTATGTCTTTGTTACTTGGTGTCAGTGTATGTCTTTGTTACTTGGTGTAAGTGTGTGTCTGTGTTACTTGGTGTAAGTGTGTGCCTGTGTTCCTGGGTATCAGTGTATGTCTTTGTGACTTGGTGTCAGTGTATGTCTGTGTTACTTGGTGTAAGTGCGAGTCTGTGTTACTGGGTATCAGTGTATGTCTTTGTTACTTGGTGTCAGTGTATGTCTGTGTTACTTGGCGAAGTGTGTGTCTTTGTTACTTGGTGTAAGTGTATGTCTGTGTTCCTGGGAATCAGTGTATGTCTTTGTTACTTGGTGTCAGTGTATGTCTGTGTTACTTGGTGTAAGTGTGTGTCTGTGTTACTGGGTATCAATGTATGTCTT
The DNA here is from genome assembly GCF_036365525.1 of Heterodontus francisci. Lineage (NCBI taxonomy): Eukaryota > Metazoa > Chordata > Chondrichthyes > Heterodontiformes > Heterodontidae > Heterodontus > Heterodontus francisci. Next base: position 919,234 of record NW_027141295.1, on the reverse strand, counting down.
TGTAACTTGGTGTCAGTGTATGTCTGTGTTACTTGGTGTACGTGTGTGTCTGTGTTACTGGGTGTCAGTGTGTGTCTTTGTTACTGGGTGTTAGTGTATGTCTTTGTTACTTGGTGTAAGTGTGTGTCTGTGTTACTGGGTATCAGTGTCTGTCTTTGTTACTTGGTGTAAGTGTGTGTCTGTGTTACTGGGTGTCAGTGTATGTATTTGTTACTTGGTGTCAGTGTATGTCTGTGTTACTTTTTGTAACTGTGTGTCTGTGTTACTGGGTATCAGTGTATGTCTTTGTGACTTGGTGTCAGTGTATGTCTTTGTTACTGGGTGTCAGTGTGTGTCTTTGTGACTTGGTGTCAGTGTATGTCTTTGTTACTTGGTGTAAGTGTGTGTCTGTGTTATTGGGTGTCAGTGTGTTTCTGTGTTACTGGGTATCAGTGTATGTCTTTGTGACTTGCTATCAGTGTATGTCTTTGTTACTGGGTGTCAGTGTGTGTCTGTGTTCCTGGGTGTCAGTGCATGTCTTCGTTACTTGGTGCCAGTGTATATCTGTGTTACTTGGTGTAAGTGTGCGTCTTTGTTACTTGGTGTAATTGTATGTCTTTGTTACTTGGTGTCAGTGTATGTCTGTGTTACTTGGTGTCAGTGTATGTCTTTGTTACTTGGTGTAAGTGTGTGTCTGTGTTACTTGGTGTAAGTGTGTGTCTGTGTTCCTGGGTATCAGTGTCTGTCTTTGTTACTTGGTGTCAGTGTATGTCTGTGTTACTTGGTGTAACTGTGTGTCTGTGTTAATGGGTATCAGTGTATGTCTTTGTGACTTGG